>NC_058378.1:46570000-46870000 GCF_018350175.1 Felis catus
TCATGATGAGTAATTTTTAAATGTGTAAGAGTCAGATTTCATAAATAGAGCAATTTTTTCCTCATTAAAAGAAATACATCACCGTTGACATTCCTTGATGGTTTGAGAAGGAGTGAAACCCTAGTCTGTCATGAGAGAATCTGTGAGGTGAAGCCAGGTCAGTGGGCTGGGAATGGGGACAGGGTGTTCATCCCAGCCCACCACGGACACTCAGCAAGTGACTTGGCTCAGTCCCACCTGTGCAACGTGGGCCCTGCTCTCCAGGGAGGAGGGGCAGAGGCTGTGGGCTTTCGACTCAGGCAGAGTTCTCTAGGTCTTAGTGGCCATGTTCCTTGGGCCTGTTATTTTATGTCTCTGAGCTTTGATTTCCTGATTTGAAGGCAGAGATAATGAGAGTATCTGCTCCGAGGGCTGCTGTGAGGTGAGGATTGGAGAGGATAGTGATCACAGCTGCTGTTCATTGAGCACTTGTGCACCAGATGCTGTGCCCAGTTCTCCACAAGCATTAGTTGGTTCAATCCATGTAACAACTATGATTTGAGGAATGTTGTTCATAAAACGGAAGTTATGTATTAGGGAATTGCCCAAATACATATGTGATGTCTAAAACATAGAGTGTATAATCTCTAGGAAACATACATCCCCCCCCCCCCCACATCACACATATACCACACATCCACACCGCTTACACACACATTCCACACAGGACACCCACACACCACATCCCTCACACTCACACACACACACACACACACACACACACACACACACACACCCCACACAGGACACCCACACACTGCATCCCACACCATATGCTGACCTTCTCTGGTATTTACCAGATCCTGTTACCTGAGATGGGTGACCTCCTTCTTGGCCAGCTGATCCACAGTGAGGGTCTGGAGGTGAAGACGGAGAGAGGAGTGGGTCAGGCCACGGTGGGCCTTGCCTGCTCACCACATTGGGCCATTTTCGTCTTATCTTGCAGGGGTGATGGGAAGCCATGGAGGCCTTTGGGCAGAACTGTGGAGGGACGGGCTTTGTGGTCTAGAAGGGCCACTCTCTACAACTGGGACCAGAGACGTGCCTCTTCAAAAGCAGGAGCACTTCAAAAGCAGCCAGCTCTGTTGGCTATCAGAGGGTTTGGTTCCTGCCTTCGCATTTGACCTCTTGTAGCTCCTGCGGGGCCTCACAGGCTGACTTTTGTTCATTATGTCAACAAAAGGAACCATCTCGATGACTTGTAATTTGAACTTAAGTTGTGGCAGGAATGCACGCCGATAAGGGGACGTGTTTCAGCAGGAAAGCAGTGTGCACCAGGCAAAGATTTCTATTCCTTAGCTTTGTGATAGAGTCTGCCAGTAAAACCCTCATAAGCCTGATGTTTTCTTGTTAAGATTTATTTTTGTGAGGATAAATTCAGATTTCTTCTTGAATCATTCTTAGCCATTTTTAAAGTTCATTTTCCCATTCCATCTAAGTTTCAATTTACTGACACAGGGCTGTTCCTAATATCCTTTTTTAACTTTTGGTTCCTGACAGGATTGTTTGTGTCCTTTCTTTCCCCTCCACCCCCCCACCCCCAACATTCTTGACAGGGGGTTTATTTATTTGTGTGTCCCATGAAGCAACTTTCAGCTTTTCCCATCTCTCATGCGTAAATTTTCTATTTCTGTCTTCGTTTGTTCATTCTTATTATGTCTTCTTCGCTTTGGTTTATTCTGGTATTCCTCTTAATTTAATTGATTAGGAGACTGATTTTCAGTCCTCTTTTTAAATGCAAAATGCAAATGTCTCTGTTCTTTACTTTAGCTGTGAGGTGCAAGTTTCCTTACTTGGCACTTTCAATGTTATTTAGTCCTAAATGTTTCCATTTCCTTTGTGGACGTTCCGCAGACCAGAGCCCTCAACAGTCCTTTGTCCTCCTCTGCTGCTGTTCATCTGGGATAGGATCTCGTAATTAGTAAATATCGCGAGGTTCAAAACCCAGCAAGATTTTACTTTCTGGATGCACATGTGATAAGCTGTCAATTCAAAAGACCCAGCGAGGGTGTCTGGCAAACTGTAAAATTAAATTACGTGAACGCTTTGCCTTTTTCACAGTAGCTCAAACACTGCTATATGCCCAAACCTCTAGGGTAGTCTAGGGTTTGCTGGAATCAGAAGTTCTGTAGGCCAGGCTGCATTAAGGCCTGACTTTTTGCGGCTCTCTTTGAGGCTGGAGGCCCTGGGATGGAGGTGTTTTGGAGGGTGTCCCTCTGCTGCTGGTCCCCCCTCAGACCTCCTTGACATCAGCATCCCACCTTCCAAACATCAATGCCTGCGGGCAGTCTTGGATCTGGGTCTTAGGTGGTCACGGAGAGTGGCCTGGCTCTTTCCCTGGTGACTCCCCTGAGCAGTCGCCTCCCGAGGGCCTCTGGCTCTGTCACATCTGCCATTCAGGCTAGGTTTGCTTTTCCATGCTCCTCTGGATGGCCGTGGATTGAGAGTGTGTGTGCATGGTGTGTGTGTGTGTGTGTGTGTGCGTGCAGACATGTGTGTTGGTTGTACATCTCAGGTGTGAGAACCCAGCTGGGCAGGAGGCACCCACCCAAAAAAGCCTGACCTTCCTCCTATGGAGCTGTGGCTTCGCAGGGAGCTTTCTCTTAAACGGCGGGGGTCCGCCGCGACCCCCGTCTGAGGTTTCGATTTCCACCGTTTCGTTTCTGGCAGCCAGCCATGGTCTGGAAGCAGGTGACCCTCCTCCTGACCATTCCTCAGAAGGCCGATAGTAGCCTAAGGCAGAGTCACATGCCTGCATCCTTCACGTTCCTTCTTCTCACCTCTGGGTATTTTACGGTCTCACGTCCCCACAAGCAGGGTGAGCACTGTACAAGAAGCTATTTTGAGAGAGAGCCCACATTCACATAACTTTCATCATGGCATATTGTTAATAATTTTTCTATTTGCTTTTAGGTGCTATTAACCTCTTGCTGGGCCTAATTTATAAATTAAACTTGATCATAAGTCGGTATGCATAGGAAAAAAGCAGCATATTCGGGGTTTGGTCTTCTTTGTGGTTTTTGGCCCTCCCCCCCCCTCCCAAGGGAGGACTCCTGTTTCTTGTGGTGGCTTTTGGGATTGGGAGGGCTCAGACTGTTAAGGCTGCCATGCAGCCTGGTGCAGAGTCGGTCTTCCCCGCCTGCCACAGGATGGCTGCCCAAGTGTGTCCCTAACACTGTCCCAGGGGCCGGGGTCTTGTGGCTCCTTTGGAAGCCTGCTCCTATCTACCCCTCTCTGGCTCCCTTCGTGGTAGACCATCTAGTCCAGAGAACTCGAGTCCAGAATTTCAGTAAGCACTCAGGGAGTGCCAGCATGGGGCCAGGCCCTGGTGAGGACTTGGGGGAAGGGGGCAAATGACGCCTGCCCCGACCCTACAACCGCATGTGGGAGAATCAGAAGTGTGAGGGGATCATTACACCTGTGTGGTCGGTGTTATACAGGGACAGCCCCAGAAATTAAGGGGGAAACGGAGCAGTGCACCTAACACTCTGGGAGAGGGGGGCTCTGTGGGGCCTTCCTGGATGAAAGGATCTCTGAGCTAAGCTGTGATGAGAGAGACAGGTGCCTGGACCGGGAGGGGTTGGAGAGGGCATTCCAAGGCCTGACGGAGAGACCCAAAATCAGCCATGCTGAGTGAGGAAAGCTCCAGGCCTTGGCAGGGACCGCAGAGACTCGGAGCCACACACTCGAGTGGAGTCCTGCGACCTTAGCTTGGAAGGGGGTCCGGGCATGACTGGCACGAGGGCGGGCATGAGGGGGGTGTTATTCTGTGGGAGCAGGCAGGCATGTTGCAGAGGCTACTCTGGTGTGTGTGTGTGTGTGTGTGTGTGTGTGTGTGTGTGGTCGGGGGGCGGGGGGCAGAGAGTTGGGTAGAAATGAGAAAGAGGAGGGGCAGGAACACAGGAGATGTGGGTCTCTCCCCTCACGGATGGCGATGGCTGGAGCCCAGATAGCAGGCTGCTAGCAGGAGAACCTTCTGAGACCTCTGTAGGACATAATGTCAAGGCCTTGGTAACCAATCATGAGCGTGCAGGAGGAGGGGCTGGCCCAGGTCCTGACAGGGAAGCCCTGGTGAAGATCTGGTTTGGGAGAAGGTGGTGGCTGTCTGGAGTGGCCTGTGCGGACTGCCACAACGAGATCGTATTAACCTTTAATTTTCTAACTAATCGCTCAGGAATCCACCAGCTGTAGTAAGAAGAGACAGAGTAACTTAACCCCGCCCCGAGAATCTGGATATAGTCCAGACGAGGGGTAGTCTGACTTCCACAACTAAGCAGGAAAAATACCCGGATCTGAGCACCATCTCCTGTGGTGTGGGCTGCGGTCTCGGGGTTGGGGGGTGGGGGGGAATGGGGATAGCCAAGCTTGGGCATTGTGTGATGTGGAGCGTCCTCACTGGTTCAGATCCCCCCAAAGGCCTCTAGGGTTTTTCAACTGAAATGACATCACTCTTTGTAAAATTTGACCAAACATCCCTCTTTCCCTGTCCTCGCCTCTGGGCTTTGAGAGATACGGATAATCATGTATTCTTGGATTATAACTTTCAGTTATATGCACAGGTCTTTTGTAAGATACAAGCCATCCCGGAATACGACGGGGTACCAGTGTCTGCCCTCCCTGGGATTCAAAACCCCACTTCCCATTCCTGCTCATGGGATCCATACCTCAGAGCAATGCTTCTCATAGTGTGGCCCCTATAGCCTACCTTCCCTCATCAGAATCAGTTGTGAACATGCTAAGATACAGTCTCATCAACCAGATTTCCTGAATCACAGTCACTGGGTTGGGAGTGTAGGGATTTTTAAAAAATCTCTTCTTGTTATTTTTAAGCACATTACACTTCGAGAACATCTTCCCCAGGTGCTAGGCATCTTTTCCTTAAAAACATTTGTTAAACATCTAACTTTTTTTATTAAGGTAAATTCACATAACATGAAATTCATAATTGTATTTTATATATATTTTTAAGTTTATTTATTTATTTTGAGAGGGGGGGGGGAGAGAATGCACAAGCAGGGGAGGCACAGAGGGAAGGAGAGACAGAATCCCAAGCACACTGCTCGCCATCAGTGTGGAGCCTGATGGGGGTTTTGAACTCATGAACTGTGAGATCATGACCTGAGCCAAGATCGAGAGTCAGATGCTTAACTGACTGAACCACCCAGGTGCCCCAAAACAACAATTTTAAAGCAGACAACTCAGTGGCATTTAGAATCTTCATGATGTGCAAACACTACCTCTATCTAGTTCCAAAATATTTTCATTCCCCTAAAAGGAAAACCCTGTATATGTTCCCATTCCTTCAGCCAACCACTGTGCCACAGCCAGGTTTTCTGTCTCTTTGGATTTACTAATTTGGATATTTCACATAAATAGCATCACACAACAGGTAGCCTTTTCTGTCTGGCTTCCTTCACTTAGCATGTTTTCAAGGTTCATCCCCGTTGTAACATATATCTGTACTTTATTACTTTATTATGGGTGAATATCATCCCACTGTATGTATACACCACAATTTGTTTTTCCATTCATCTGCTGATGGACATTTGGTTTGTTTTCACCTTTTAGCTATTATAAATAGTGCTGCTGTGAACATACACAGACATATATTTATTTGAGTCTTTGTAGTTGTTTTGTGTAAATACGTAGGAGTGGAATTGCTGGATCAAAGGATAATTCTAGGTTTAATTTTTTGAGGAACCACCAAACAGTCTTCCATGGTAGCTGAACAAAATTTATAAATTCTAACCAGAAATCTATGAAGTTTCCAATTTCTCCAGGTGTTTACCGGTACTTATCTTCTATTAAAAAAATTGACAGCCATCCTCTTGAGTGTGGCGTAAGTGGTTCACTGCGGTTTTGATTTGCACTTCTCTGTTGGCTGAATGATGAACATCTTCCTGTGCTTGCTGGCCATTTGTAAATTTTCTTTGGAGAAATATCTGTTCAAGTCCTTTGCTCATTTTGAAATTGGATTGTTTCTCTTTTTGTTGTTTAGTTGTATAAGTTCTTTGTATATTATGGATAATAGACCCTTATCAGTTTTATGATTTGCAAATATTCTCTCCCATTCTGTAGATTGCTCTCTTCATAATGTCCTCTGATGCACAAAAGCTTTTAATTTTGATGACATCTATGTGATCTCTTTTTTCTTTTGTTGCTTATGATTCTGGTGTTACATGTAAGAATCCATTGCCAAACCCAAAGATACGAAGATTTACCTCTGTGTTTTCCCCTAAAAGTTTTATAATTTTGGCTCTTGTGTTTAAGGTCATTGATCCATTATATGATGTGAGGCCAGAGTTCATCTTCATTCTTTTGCATGTGGCTATCCGTTTCTCTCAGGACCATGTGTTGAAGATTCTATTCTTTCTCCAGCGAATGGTCCTAGCATCCTTGTTGAAGACTCAATCTTATTCCACTGGACTATGTGTCAAGCCTGTACCACACTGTTTTGATTACTGTAGCATTATGGTAAGTTTTGAACTCAGGATGTGTGAGCAGTCCAACTTTGTTCTTTTTAAATATCGTTGTGACTATTTAGAGTTCCTTGCAATTCCATATGAATTTGAGGACCAGCTTTTACCACTGAGTATGTTAGCTGCAGGCTTTTCATAAATGCCCTTTATCATGTTGAGGAAGTCTTTATTGATTCTTGGTTTTCTGAGTGTTTTTTATCATGAAAGGGTGTTGGATATTGTCAAATGCTTTTCTACATCAACTGAGGCAATCATTTGTTTTTCTTCCCCTTTGTCTGCTAATGTGGTGCGTTACATTGACTGATTTTCTCATATTGAATCACTCACAGCCTGCATTCCTGGGATAATCTCCACTTGATCATAGTGTACAATCCTTTAAATATGCTGTTGGAGTTGGTTTGCTAGTATGTTGTTGGCGGTTTTTCCATGTATATTCGTTAGGGATCTTGTCTGTAGTTTTTTGTTTGTGTAGCCTTAGTATCAAGGTAATTAATATAGGCTTCCTTGCTGTTCCCTGAACATACCGGACATACTCCCACCTTAAGGCTTTTTGCTGGCTGTTCCCTTTGCTTGAAACGCTTTTCCTCAGGATATCTGCATCCCATCTTTCAAGTCTGCCCAGTTGTCACCTTCTCAAGGAGGCCAACTCTGCCACCCAAATTAAAATTGCAAATTGCTTCCTTCCTCCACCCCAGCACTCTTCATGTTTTCTCCCAATGGCACTTATCTTCCTTCATAATGTATAATTTACTTATTCATGCTAATATATTAACATATTATACTCTATTGTAATAATGTAGTATGTATTGTATAATAATAATAACTTTTGGGGCGCCTGGGTGGCTCAGTCGGTTAAGCGGCTGACTTTGGCTCAGGTCATGATCTCATGGTCCGTGAGTTCGAGCCCCGCGTCGGGCTCTGTGCTGCCAGCTCAGAGCCTGGAGCCTGTTTCAGATTCTGTGTCTCCCTCGCTCTGACCCTCCCCTGTTCATGCTCTGTCTCTCCCTATCTCAAAAATAAATAAATGTTAAAAAAAATTAAAAAAAATAACTTTTATTATTTATAATTTACATATTTATTATGTTTATCTTTATTATCTACACTACTCCCCTCACACCCGGGTGTGGGCTTTAGTTTAGTTTATTTATAGATGTATCCAGGGTGCTTGAATAGCGCCTGGCCAATAGTTAGGTCAATAAATATTTGTTCCATTGAATTGAATAAATTAACACCAAGGGGAGATGTACTCCTGGCAACTTAGCCATTCTTTTTAGGCTGATGGTGCCAAGGACGATGTGGCCACAGGTTATGAGAGTAGTGCTCTGGCCAAAATGTTTGAAAATCAGGTGTTTGTGGGGCGCCTGGGTGGCCCAGTCAGTTAAGCATATGACTTCAGCTCAGGTCACAATCTCACGGTTCGTGGGTTCAAGCCCCGCGTCGGGCTCTGTGCTAACAGCTCAGAGCCTGGAGCCTGCTTCAGGGTCTGTGTCTCCCTCTCTCTCTACACCTCCCCTACTCGAGTGCTGTCTGTCTGTCTGTCTCTCTCTCAAAAATAAATCAATATTAAGAAAAATTAAAAAAAAAAGAAAATCAGGTGTTTGTAATTTGGGATTAGATTTGTGGGTTTTCGTGCATTTGTTTTTATTTTTCTTATTAAGTTTTGAATTTACATATAGTAAAAGTCCCTTTTTTTTTTCTGTGAACTTCTATGGGTTTTAATTCACTTAATTTAGAGCCATGTGACCACCACCAGAATTGGGATATAGAACAGTCCCATCACCTCAAATAGTTCCTGAATGTTGCTCCTTGATAGTAAACCCCTAACCCCTGGTAACAACTGATGTATCCCTATAGTTTTGTCTTTTCCATTAAACCATATAAATGTGGGTATACAATGTGTACTCTTTGGAGGCTAGTCTTTTGCATTCAGCATAAGGCCTCTGATGTCCATCCAATTTGTTGTGTGAATTGTTCATGCATTTTGATTGCTGAGTAGTACTCCATTGTATGGCTGCAAGGATTTTCTCCCAGTCTGTAGCTTGTCTTTTCATTGTTAAAGTGACTTTTACAGATTGAAAATCTTTTATTTTTATGCAGCACAATTTATTCATGTTTTTATTTTATTGGGATTTTGGTATTATATCTAAGAAATCTTTGCCAAACTCAAGGCCACAAAGATTTTCTACTATGTTTTCTTTTAAAAGTTTTATAGGTTTATGATCCATTTTGAATTTCTTTTACTGCACGGTGTGAAGTTTAATTTGAGATTTACTATTTTTGTTTGCATTTGGATATCTAATTCCTCCTGTGCCATTTGTTGAAAATATTATCCATTTCCATTGAATTATCTTTGTCCCTTTGTGAAAAATCAATTGGCCGTATTTATGTAAGTCTTTTTCTGGACTCTCTTCTGTTCCATTGATCTGTGTGTCTAGCCCTTCACTAATACTGTCTTGATCACTGTAGCTGTGTAATAAGTCATAACACCAGCTAATGTGAGTTCTCCAAATGTATTCTTCCTTTTCAAAATTGCTTCAATTATTTTAGTTCCTTTGCTTCTGGCTATACTAGTATATGTAAATATAATGATCAGCCTGCCTATATCTACAAAACTGTTGGGATCTTGATTGGAATTACATTAAATCTAAGATGAATTTGGAGAGAATTGAGACAAATATATTAGATCTTCCAATCCACAGACATACTATGTTTTTCCTTTTATATAAGTCTATGATTCCTTCCTTCCTTCCTTCCTTCCTTCCTTCCTTCCTTCCTTCCTTCCTTCCTTCCTTCCTTCCTTCCTTCTTAATAAATTCTGTGGTAACTAGCATACAGAACCAGCACACTTTATTATTTTTTATTTTATAAATAGAATTTATTGTCAAATAGGCTTACATACAACACCTAGTGCACATCCCAACAAGTACCCTCTTTAATGCCCATCACCTCTTTTCCCCTCTCCCCCGCTCCCCATCCACGCTCAGTATGTTCTCTGTACTTAAGAGTCTCTTGTGGTTTCTAACTATTTTTTCCCCGTCTCTTCCACCATGGCCTTCTGTTAAACTTCTCAAGATCCACATATGAGTGAAAACATATGTTATCTGTCTTTCTCTGACTGACTTATTTCACTCAGCATAATACCTTCCAGTTCCATTCACGTTGTGGCAAATGGCATGATTTCATTTTTTCTCATTGCCCAGTAGTATTCCATTGTGTATATAAATCACATCTTCTTTATCCACTCATCAGTTGATGGACATTTAGGCTCTTTGATGATTTGGCTATTGTTAAAAGTGCTGCTGTAAACATTGGGGTACACGTGCCCCTATGCATCAGTACTCCTGTATCCCTTGGGTAAATTCCTAGTAATGTTATTGCTGGGTCGTAGGGTAGTTCTATTTTTAACTTTTTGAGGAACCTCCACACTGTTTTCCAGAGTGGCTGCACCAGTTTGCATTCCCACCAACAGTGCTAGAGGGTTCCTGTTTCTCCACATCCTCGCTAGCATCTGTAGTTTCCTGATTTGTTCATTTTAGCCACTCTGACCGATGCGAGGTGGTATCTCAGTGTGGCTTTGATTTGTATTTCCCTGATGAGGAGTGACGTTGAGTATCTTTTCATGAGCCTATTGGCCATCTGGATGTCTTCTTTGGAAAAGTGTCTATTCGTGTCTTCTGCCCATTTCTTCACTGGATTATTTGTTTTTCAGGTGTGGAGTTTGGTAAGTTCCTTATAGATTTTGGATACTAGCCCTTTATCCGATATGTCATTTGCAAATATCTTTTCCCAATGTGTCGGTTGCCTTTTAGTTTTGTTGAATGTTTCCTTTGCAGTGCAGGAATTTTGTTTATTTTTTCAAAAAACCAACTCAATTTCATTGATCTGTTTTACTATTTCTTTTTTTATATTCTGTATTTTTTATTTCTGCTCTGATCTTTATTATTTCTCTTCTGCTGGGCTTGGGGTTTCTTTGTTGTTCTGTTTCTAGTTCCTTTAGAACTTTAGGTGTACTGTTAGATTTTGTATTTGGGATTTTTCTTATTTCTTGAAATAAGCCTGGATTGCAATGTATTTTCCTCTTAGGACTGCCTTTGCTGCATCCCAAAGGGTTTGGATTGTTGTATTTTCATTTTCATTTGTTTCCATATATTTTTTAATTTCTTCTTTAATTGTCTGGTTGACCCATTCATTCTATAGTAGGATGTTCTTTAACCTGCATGCATTTGGAGGTTTTCCAGACTTTTTCCTGTGATTGATTTCAAGTTTCATAGCATTGTGATCTGAAAGTGTGCATGGTATGATCTCAATTCTTTTATATTTATTGAGGACTGTTTTGTGACCCAGTATGTGATCTATCTTGGAGAATGTTCCATGTGCACTCGAGAAGAATGTATATTCTGCTGCTTTCGGATGCAAAGTTCTAAATATATCTCTCAAGTCCATCTGGTCCAGTGTATGATTCAAGGCCAGTGTTTATTTATTGATTTTCTGCCTAGATGATCTATCCATTGTTGTAAGTGGAGTATTAAAGTCCCCAGCAATTACCACATTCTTACCAATAAGGTTGCTTATGTTTGTGATTAATTGTTTTATATATTTGGGTGCTCCCATATATAAATGCATAAACATTTATAATTGCTAGCTCTTCCTGATGGATAGACCCCATAATTATTATATAATGTCCTTCTTTATCTCTTGTTACAGTCTTTATAAAATCTAGTTTGTCTGATATAAGTATGGCTACTACAGCTTTCTTTTGACTCTCAGTGACATGATAGCTGGTTCTCCACCCCTCACTTTCAATCTTAAGGTGTCCTCAGGTCTAAAATGGGTCTCTTGTAGACAGAAAATAGATGGGTCTTGTTTGTTTGTTTTTATCCATTCTGATACCCTACGTCTTCTGATTGGAGCATTTAGTCCCTTTACATTCAGTGTTATTATTGAAAGATACGGGTTTAGACTCGTTGTGCTATCTGTAGACATTTGCTTCTAGTGATGTCTCTTGCCTTTGTGGTCTTTGCAACACTCACAGAGTTCCCCTTAGGATCTCTTGTAGGACTGGTTTAGCGGTAATGAATTCCTTCAGGTTTTGTTTGTTTAGGAAAACTTTTATCTCTCCTTCTATTCTGAATGACAGGATTGCTGGATAAAGGGTTCTTGGCTGCATATTTTTCCTATTCATCACATTGAAAATTCTCTGCCACTCCCTTCTGGCCTGCCAAGTTTCAGTATATAGATCTGCTATGACTCTTATGTGTCTACCATTGTAGGTTCAGGCCCGTTTATCCCTAGCTGCTTTCAGAATTCTCTTTATCTTTGTATTTTGCCAGTTTCACTATGATATGTCATGCAGAAGATTAATTCAGGTTACATCTGAAGGGAGTTCTCTGTGCCTTCTGGATTTCAATGTCTGTTTCCTTCCCCAGATTGGGGAAGTTCTCAGCTATGATTTGTTCAAGCACACCTTCAGTCCCTTTTTCTTGTCTTCTTCTGGAACTCCTATGATATAGATATTGTTTAGTTTCATTGAATCACTTAGTTTTATAATTCTCCCCTCATGATCCAGAATTTTTTTATCTCTCTTTTTCTCTGCTTCATCTTTTTCCATAATTTTATCTTCTGTTTCACCTATTCTCCCCCACTGCCTCTTCAGTTCTCACTGTCACCTCCTCTAGTTCATTTTGCACCTCATTTACAGCATTTTTAAATTAATCTTGATTATTTTTTAGTTCCTTGATCTCTGCAGCAATAGATTCTCTATTGTCTTCTATGCTTTTTTTCAAGTCCAGCGATTAATCTTATGACTATTATTCTAAATTCTTGTTCAGTTATATTGTTTGTATCTGTTTTGAGCAATTCTTTAGCTGTCATTTCTTCCTGGAATTCTTTTGAGGAAAATTCTTCCGTTTCATCATTTTGGCTAGCTTTCTGTCCCTTATGTGTTTTAAAAGCTTGTTATGTGCCCTGCACCTGCAAGCACTAGTATATTAAAGAGGAGTCATACACGGTCCAGAGCCTGGCCCTTCCGGAGGTATTTTTTGGAGAGTGTTACTTGCTCTCTGTTGTTGTGACATTGGTTACTTTATCTCCCTACTCGTAGTGATGTTTCGAACCCTCCACTAAGTGTGCTTTGATTTGTTTGTTGAAGTAGCCCTGGAAAGGAAAACAAACAAACAGAAAACAAAAACACACAACCCCACAAACAAACAAACCTCAAAAACAGAAAACCAGAGACCCCAGCTACAAGTAAACAACAGGGTGGAGGCAATGCTGATGGAAGAGGCCTTATCCCATACAAAGAAAGAAATGACAGGGGTGGGGAAAAATAAAAAAATAAAACTTGATCCGACAGAAACTATACGGCTTAATCCAGAGAGAGAGAAAGAATAAAGAAGGAGGTGTGAAACGTGGATCAAGAGAATGGATTAGATATGTCTGCTTAAACAGACCAAAGACCAGAGTAACCAGACTAGAGGAAGGGAGAGATAAGAAGGAGAAAAGGAAGACTATATCTATATAATAAGAACTGTCCAAGAATTAGACCAGGCAATGCAGCAGCGCTGGTCTGGAGGAGGGGCCTTCCGGTTCCTCAGCATCTATTCCGCTCCAGTAGATACACAGTTCCCAGACGCGGATGGGCGTGGCTTGGCATAGGCGGCCCCGCCTCCACTGTGGGCCCTGCGTCGATCCCTGAGATCCCTGAGGCCCTGCGTGGATCCCTGAAGCCCCACCTTGTTGGTGATGGGGAGAAAAATGGCGACACCCCAGTCTCTCCTCCACGGACGGATATCCCAAACCACACTGATCCAGCCGTCCTCACTGTACCGCGGGTGCAAACGAGGTGGTTTGTCTTGCCCACTCCAGTGCCTGGTGCTTGGCTGGGGTTCAAACTCCCTCCTCCGGCAGATAACTGGGGAAATGCTGCTCTGCACCGCCTGATATATGGTCCCCTGCTGGCAGGTGCGAGCAGGCTTTGTCCTGTCCCACAGCTCTCCAGGGAAGGGATCGCTTTCTCCTACTGGGGACTGCACCCCTGCCCTAGCCACTGAACCCGGGGCTGGCTCCTCTCCTCCCCAGGTGCGCAATCCCAGCAGCCAACTCCAGTCTGGAGAAAGCCCCGGGAGTTAGAGATTGGATCTTTCTCCATCCAGGTCCAAGGTTTTTCTCTTGTCCAGATATAGTCCTGTGCTTCCCCAGCTGCGCTTTCTCTTTCCTTTTCTCTCCGCAGAAAGGGATCCCTCCCCTCCGTTCGTTTTCTCTCTCCCAGCTCGCAATCACGCACCTAAGGCCCCTCAGATTGTCCCAGTGGGTCCCTGGAAGCGACTGTCTCTTTGTCTCCTGGACTCTCAGAGTTCAAAGTTCGTTAACTTTAACACTGCTTTGTTTGAGAGAGGAGGGAACTTTGGATCCTCCTACTTCTCCACCATGTTGGCCCCTCCTTTTCCAATACTATATGTTTTGAATGACTTTATGGGGCAAATTCAGAAAGTTCATCTAAATTTGGTTATTTGTACTTATAAAATTAGAACCTTCCTGGTGCTTTTTGGCCACTGTGGTCCAAATTTATGAGGTTTTTGGAGTGACAGTGGGATTCATGGGGTCTGGAGCCGATGGCCAAGAAAGAATTCTTGAAGTCATCTTTGGTGCAAAAAGGTGATTTTATTAAAGCATGGGGACAGGACCTGTGGGCAGAAAGAGCTCCCCAGCACACTTAAAAAAAAAAGAGTTATACCTAAGTATTTATTCGTTTTTTGAGCTTTATTTTAAGTGACATTTTTAACGTTTTGTTTTCCAGTTGTTTAATTCTAGTATATAGGAATATGATTAATTTTAACATGTAATTGTGACCCCTGAGACCTTGTTAAATTCACTTATTAGTTCTAAGAGTTTTTTTGTTTTTTTAATACATTGCTTAGGATTTTCTGTGTAGACAATCATATTGTCTGGGAATAGTGAGGTTTTATGTCTTCCTTTCCAATCTGTTGTTCCAAACATAGTACTGAATAGGACCAGTGACAGCAGACATCCTTGATTTGTTCTTAGTCTTGGGGAGAAAGTGTTCAGTCAATCTTTTGCCATCAAATATTATATCAGCTCTGGGTTTCTTCTTCTTTTAGGTGCCCAGTATCAGGTTATGGATAATTCCTTCTATTTCTAGTTTACTGATAACTTTTTTCATGAACAAATGTCAAATTTGTCAAATCCTTTTTTCTGTGTATGATCATGTTATTTTATTTTAAAATTTATTTATTTATTTACTTATTTATTTTCTGAGAGAGTGAGAGAGAGAGAGAGAGAGAGAGAGAGAGAGGAGGGGGGATGTGGAGAGAGAATCTTAAGCAGGCTCCACTCCCAGCATGGAGTCTGATGCAGGGCTCTAGCTCATGACCATGAGATCATGACCTGAGCTGAAGTCTGAAGCTTAACCGACTGAGCCACTCAGGCACCTAAGTTCAAAATATTTTAAAACTTTTCTTGAAACTTTGTCTTTGACCCATGAGCTATTTAGAACTATGTTGTTTACAGCATGAATGTGCTGAATACCACTGAACTGGTCACTTGAAAATGGTTAAGATAGTAAGTTTTATGTCATTTGTTTTTTATCACAACTAATAAGAAATATGTTGTTTAGTTCCCAAGTACATGGAAAATTATCATTTATCTTTCTATTATTCATTTTTAATTTAATTCTGTCACGATCAGAGAACATACTGTGTATGACTATACTTATTTGATATGGTTTAAGGTTTATTTTATGACCTAGACTATGGTCTCTTTTGACAAAGTTTCCACAGAATGTGAAAAGAGGGTGTATTCTGAAGTTGTTGAGTGGAATGTTCCCTAAGTCAATCACATTGGTTGTTTATGGTGTTGTTCAGTTTTATACTTTTGATTGTTTTCTGTCTACTTTTCCTAGCAATTACTGAAAGAAGAGTGTTGAAGTCTCCAGCTATAACTGTGAATTTGTCTGTTTGTCCTTCTACTTCTACTAGTTTTTCTTTATGAATTTTGATGCTCTGTTGTGAAATGCCGACACGTTTTGGGTGCTGTGCTGCCTTTAATGATTGTGCAACATAACCTGTTCATTCCTGGTAATTTTCGTTGCTCTGAAGCCTGTTTTTTTCTAGGATTAGTAGAGCCACACCAGCTTTCGTTTGATCAGTGTTAGCATGGTTTAAATTTTTTCTAGTCTTTTTCTTTTAATCTGTCTATATTATTATATTTCAAGTGGGTGGCATATAGTTTGGGTTTTTTTCCCCCATTCTGACAATATGTGTCTATTAATTGGGGTATGTGGACAATTTTTATTTCATGTAATTTTTGATACGGTTGGACTTAGGTCTACCATTTTGTTATGTGTTTTCTCCTTGTTCCCCCTTTTTTGTTCCTCTGTTTCTCTTTCCCTAACTTTTTGTGGATTATTTGAATATATTATAGTATTCAGCTTAAATGTATCTGTAGTATTTTTTTACTATCTCTCTTTGTCTTCTTTCTTTAGTGCTTGTCTTAGGGATTACAATGCACGTACTTAACATCCTACTTAGAATTAATATTTTGCTACTTCAAATGGAATACAGAAAGTTTACCTCTATGCAGGTTCCTTTACTCTCTGCTATTTTTGGTGTAATATTCATAGTATTACATCTAGTAATATTTTTCTTTCAACCATCATACATATGTTAAGAACTTCAGAAAAAAATGTAGTCTATTTAAAAAAAATGTTTATTTATTTAGAGAGAGAGAGAAAGAGAGAGAGTGAACACAAGAAGGGGCAGGGGTAGAGGGAGAGGGAAAGAGAATCCCAAGGAGGCACCACACTGTCAGCACAGACCCCAAAGTGGGGCTTGATCCCACGACCCTGGGATTATGGCCTGAGCCAAAATCAAGAGTGGGATGCTTAACTGACTGAGCTACCCAGGCGCCCTGAAAAAACATACTCTATTAAGGTTGTCCAATTATTTACCATTTCTCTTGGTCTTTCTTGATTCCTGAAATAGCATGTTTCTTTCTATTACTATTTCCCTCCCATCTGAAAAACTTCCAGTATTATCTTTTGAGAAAATCTCATGACAAAAAATTCTCTTTGTTTTCCTCCATCTGGGAACATATTTCTTTTTTTTAAAGATTTTTTTTTCAACGTTTATTTATTTTTGGGACAGAGAGAGACAGAGCATGAACGGGGGAGGGGCAGAGAGAGAGGGAGACACAGAATCGGAAACAGGCTCCAGGCTCTGAGCCATCAGCCCAGAGCCGGATGCGGGGCTCAAACTCACAGACCGTGAGATCGTGACCTGGCTGAAGTCAGACGCTTAACCGACTGCGCCACCCAGGCGCCCCGATTTCTTTTGTCTTTATTTCTGAAAGATATTTTCCTGGATATGGAATTATGTGTATTTCTTTTCAACACTTTACAGTTATTGTTCCTTTAGTTTCTGATTTCTCATGAGAAAATCCACAGCCATTCAAATTGTTGTTCCCCTGTATATAGTGTGTTTTTTTTTTCCTCTGGCTGCTTTCAAGATTTTTTAAATTGTCTTTAGAGTTTAGTAGATTGACTGTGATGTTCCTGGGCACATATTGCTTTGTTGATTTTGTTAAGCTGCTTAAATCTTTAAGGGTATGTATTTCACCAGATTTAAAGAAACAACAGCTAAAACTTCCCTGAAAAATTTTTTTTTACACTACACTCGTTCTCCTATTCTTCTGGAACTCCTACCATAGGATGTTAGATCCTTCAGTATTATTACACATGAGTTTGAGGCTTTCTTATGTTGAAAAAAGAAAACTTCTTTTTTTGTTGTTCACATTGGGCAATTTCTGTTGATCTGTCTTTCAATTCATGGGCTCTTATCTCTTTCATCTTATTGTTTTATTGTTCTCATTTAGTGAGATTTTTAAATTCATTATTGTATTTTCAGCTCTTAAGTTTCCATTTGACTCTTTTTTTACTGCTTCAGTTTCTTTACTGAGACTTTCTAGCTTTTCATTCATTTCAATAGTATTCACCCTTATTTCTTACCAGTGTGGTTACTAACAGCTGATTTAAAGTTTTGTCTGATAATTCCAACATCTATGTCATCTCAAGCTTCTCATCATCTATTGATTATCTTTTTCTGTGTGAGATATTGAGATTTCTCTGACTTGTTCTATGCTGAGTAATTTCAGATTGTGTCTGGGACATTTCGAATGTTGTGAACTCTAGCTCCTGTTCATGTCTTCTGGAGAATGTTGATTATTTTGCTTTAGCAGGCAACCAGCCAGGTTAGGTTCAGTCTTCAAGTTCTTACCTACCTTCTGTGGACAACTTCCAGTATTAGTTTGGTTTCACAGACTTGCCAGTGCGATTTGATCTATTCTCTATTTGCCCATGAAGTTGCCAGTATAGGGTGGTAGTTTCTCCTTGAGTTCAGTTCTCAAAGCCTTTGGAATGTGGTTTAGGGTCAGATCTGCACATGCACAGCTAGCTCAGAGTTGAGCCCAGAGGTTGATACATCATCTGACGTTCTTAAGTCTCCTCCTCGTCATCATCTCCCCAATACTTTATGGCTCTCAGGGGCCCCTTCCTTCTCCTCTGTCTAGGAATGTGAAGCTTTAGTTTCCCTGTCATTTCACATACTTCTCACGACTGCATCTGTTTCTGGGGCCAAGCAGGAAAGGAAAAAGAGAGACAACAGCAGTGGGGATTTGGCCTATATTCTTGGAACCATGGTTATTTTGGTTTGAGAGGATTGTCTTCTCCCAGGATTTCAGGCACCTGCCTGGCCACTGCTACTGCTGTGGGGTTGCCTGGAGGCTGGCTGAGAAAGAATGAAGAAATCTAGCAAAGAAAATCCCAGGGGTTCTCCTCCGTGTTCTATGATTTGCAGTGGCCTCCTTTCCTGCTCCTCAGACCAGAAACAGAGATCTTTTCTTGGTGCTCTGTCCTTGTCTGCACGTGGTGCCCATTTCAGTTTTCAGACTCCCTATGAGCCCATACCAAAGAATGCTGGAGGGAGAAGCCCCAGGAAATAAACTCAATGCCACTTGCATGGTGCTTTGGGTTTGGTTTCCCTCTCTGCTACCATTTATGTTTCAGAGCCATCAGAGAGCTGCTCGTGTGTCCTATGTGAGTTTTGAGTTGCATTCGGTGGGTAGGACAGAGTAGAGCATGCTTACACCATCTTGAAGGGATCCAGAAGCCCTTGTATGTGTGCGTTCAACATAAAACGAGAGCGGCTCCATCTCCTACAATGCCTGGAAAGAAGGGGAAAGGACAGGCAGCTAACTTGCGTTGAATATCAACTGTGAACCAGCCACAGCGCCCTGGTGCACAAAAGCATTATTTAACGTCTCTCTGAGGCAAGAGCTCCAGTTTGTGAGCTCCACTGTCTAGTTGGGGAAAATTCAGCTCAGACTAATTATTTCAAAGTCATATAGATAATTAGTGGTAGACTGAGGATGTGTATTATGGCCTGTCTTAGAAAAATTCAGAAAGGTTTGTGAAAAGCAAAAGACACTGGAAAACTCAAAACTGATACCCTGCTCTCCCTTCTCTCTGCAGGATGGATGAAGGGGACGCTGTGATCATACACCCCGGGGTCCTGTGCATCATGGTGAGACTGCTGCCTCGGTTGTACCATGAAGACCACCCCCAGGTACTTGTTGATGAACACACATCTTTGTCTTTTTCACATGACTGATCGTTTAAGCTCCTTCCGGCCAGACTGTTTTCTTTTTTGCTTTTGCCCTCAGTGCCCTGCATTAGCAGAGCCACCCTTGCAAAGCACCTTCCGCAGGGGAGATTCAGTATGTCTGCGACCCTTGATTGAGTTCTGCCCCGCCTTCCAAGGCCATTTAAAACAGGTCATTTCTTCTGGCAAAGTGACCTTCTAAAAACAACAGCCAAACAAAAACCAGTTGAAATGATTCAACCTTCATGAGGCAAGCCCTGGATGCTAAGGATGGTGCTGGGCCTTGGGGGGCTCAGCAGTCCTTGCCTCCCATCCATTCATCCATCCTGTGGATGTTGGCTGTGATCCTGGCTTGGCGCTCTGTGGAGGACAGGCCAGGCTAACAAGATGGAGCCTGTCCGTGGATCCTGCATCCATCATGGGGACCAAGAAGTGGTACCAGTGCAGACAGGCTAAATAAATAAGCTCCCAAATAAATATACAATTACCAATTATGACAAGTGATAATGAGGGGGAAAACAGGATGCTGAGAAAGAATAATGGGAATGGAGATGGGGGAAGGCCTAATTCAATCTAATTTAGAGGAAGGGGTGGAGGTCAGGGAAGCCATCTCCTAGATGGTGACATTCAAGCCGAGCCCTGAAAGCTGAGTAACAATTAACCAGGCAGGAAGGAGTCTGCTGCAGGCGGCTGGAGTGGGAGCAAAGGGGGAGAGTGGGGAACGTGCCAGATGTGACAGGCAGAGGAAGACTGGAGCCTTGTTTAAGTATGGAGTTCTGTCTCAAGGGCAGCAAGAAGCATCTCTCAAGTGAGTGGACGATGACTCTATCAAGTTTTTGTATCAGAAATATCTCTTTCGTTGTTGCGTGAGGAAGGGCCTGGGAATGGGGACAGAAGTTAGCGGGCCATGTCTGCAGTTCCACATTGGCGGTGGCTCAGGTAGGGTGGTGTCTGGGTAAGTGTGAAGAGAGAGGAGACATCGAATCACAGAGCCCCGAGATGAATGGGTCCAGGGAGTGGGAAGAGGAAGTCAAAGGGAACCCTCAAGTTCCTGTCCTGGAAGAACGAAGGGCCCTATTGCAGAGTGAAAGGATGGAGCAATAGAACAAGACAATTCTTGAATAAGTTCACTCCGTTGGTATGATAAATACTTTAGAAATTCTGAGGAAGAAACTGGAAGGGTTGAGGAAGACCCGGAGGATGCACGCTTTGCTCAGCAGCAGATGGAAGGAAATGAGTGGAACGGAGCAACCAGGCGTGGTGCTGGACCCTTTCACGGCTTATTTGTCCTCACAGCAGTTTCAGCGGGAGTATTATTGTCTGTTTTAACCAGCGGGGAAACAGAGACTCAGACAACGTAAAGCTCTTTGAAGGATTCCCCGTTGGTGGACTTGGTATTAAATGTGGTCCTACCTGGCGACAGGTCTCCTGGTCTGTTCGCTGCACAGCGGTGGCTTCCTTGGGAAGAATGAGGGGCGAGGGTTGCAGGCCCAGCTTTTCTTTGTCCAGGACTTAAAAAGGAAATGGTATGTTCTAGGAAGAAGTGACAACTGGGGCGTTATTAATCACAGCCTGAAAATGTCAATGACCTGGTCAAATACTATAACTCCTCCGAAGTCAGTGAGAGAAGTAGAGTCAGGAGCAAAAGCCTTGATGTGTAAGAAAGGGAACTGTTTTCACTAAGGCAATTCTGTAGTATTTGATACAGGCTTAAAAAAAAAAGAGTAGGGGGCTGACCTGTTTCCATGGCTGTATGTCCCTTTGTAACTGGAATCGTTCTCGTTCTTATTCCTTTTCTGGGAAGTGACAATGAAATGATTATCAAACCAATGAATAGAGACACATGTCATAGTGAAATGGAAGGCACTTTATATTTTTCAACATTTATGGAAAAGCAGCAGGCTGGGATAAGATGGGTCTGATTGTTTCTTTAGTTATCTGTTGCTGTGTAACAAACTACTGCCGAGTTAACAAACCATGTCATTCCTTCTCATGGGACGTGTGGGGTAGGAATTTAGACGGGCACGGCGGGGACAGCTCCTCTCTGTGCCACATGGTAGTCGGTGGGATGGACCATTTAAGATATCTTCTTTACTCATGCAACCCGTGCCTCGCAAAGCTGGTTCTGATGGCAGGGGGTTCCCGGGCTGGGTCACATGTCTGGGGCCTTGGTTTGAGCTGCTCATAAGATCCTGGGTTCTCCTCCATGGAGCCTTCTCCATCTGGCCTCTACCTGTGTCCTTCCAAGTGGACCCTCCAACCGGCCACATAGTAGCTCAGAGACCCCAAAGGCACAAGAGCAGAAGCTGCCTGCCCTTCCAAAGGCTTAGGCCTTGAACAAGGCAGCCTGGCTTCCACAGCATTGGTCTACTGGTCAAAGTGAGTCATAGGTTCAGCTTAGACTCTGTGGGAAGGGCCATATGCCTCCCTTACTGACGTGAGGGGTTGCATGCATATATATAGGACAGAAGGAATTGTTAGGGGTTATCTTTTAAGACCAGCACCTACTTGCCTTAAGCATTAACTGGTAGATAAAAATATTCGACCCCTAAATAAAATGTCCTTTAATTCTTTAAATGTCGTCTAACCACTTAGTTGTCTCAAGTGTGGGACTTTGCTTTCTTTACCTTGGCATTCAAGATTGCCCTGCCTCGTTTTGGGAGGCCATTTTGGAGCATTTTGGAAACTAATAGACACTCAGGGGCTATCTCTATGCTAGGCATGTTATTTCATCAATATTCATAACAGCTCATTCCAGTACTCTAGAATCTCCCCATTTTGCAAGTGCTTGAGACTCAAGAAAGTTCTGTGGTCATGGGGCTGGTGAGGAGAGGTCTGGAACTCACTCCCAGGCCCCAAGTCAAGAAGTGCTTGATGAATGGGTCTCTCATTCTTTGAAGCTTTGGCAGAATGTAGGATCATGCATTCTTAGCCTCGTACATTTTTCCAGGTGCAATAGCCTCATTGTGAGGATGTCTGGCTTCCTCAGCTATATTTCCAACCATGCAATGTGCTTGCAATGAGATCAACCAAGCCAGTGGTATGAGTGGCCTTAGCAGTCAGGCGGTTGCTGGTGGATGTGTTGTGCGAAACTCCACCACAGTGATGACCCGTGACGTGAGACAGAACAGAAAGTGGCCTATCTCTCATCTCCTAGGGCATGGAAATTGTGTGGATGGACCTGAGTTTCAGATCCACTCTGTGAGTTGTCACATTAGTGCATGGAGTGGGACTCTACTCCTCTGTGATGGCAATCGGACATATTAAGTATGCAAATGAGAACTCCATTTGTTAGGATTCTTTTTCTCCAGTCAAGTCACAATAAGTAATTTAAGGAGAAGTCTAATTCTCCCTCACTGTGTCAAACATGCAAATGAAATGTAGTAGTACGTTTTCTCAAATATTTGCTGGAGATGCCAAATCAGCAGCTATTAAAAGTTAAATAATTACAGTAATTAATTTCTGGAAGGGGGGGTGGGAAACCTCATAACAATCAATAGAAGAGCAAATCAAATGAGAAACGAGACCACACAGGAAAAAGCCGGAACAGAAAGGGCTGCAGGACTGCATCTTTGGTGCAGGAAAGTGCAGTAGATGGCAGTGTTACTAAGAGGATGGAATGTGAGATCCCCCTCTCCCTTTAGGTGGGCCTGATTGTTCCCAGCATTACATGTGTAGCCACCCTCCTCAGATGATCTTCCTACCTCACGGGTGAGAAACTGATGGCTTTCCAAGGCACAGATATCATTTCAGGGGTGATAGCTTAAATAACTACACGTATGGGGTATCTGATTTATTTCTTTTTTTTTTTAATTTTTTTTCTTAACGTTTATTTATTATTGAGAAACAGAGAGAGACAAAGCATGAGCATGGGAGGGGCAGAGGGAGGAGGAGACAGAGAATCCAAAGCAGGCTCCAGGCTCTGAGCTGTCAGCACAGAGCCCGACGCAGGACTCAAACCCACAAAACTGCGAGATCATGACCTGAGCCGAAGTCGGACGCTCAACCAACTGAGCCACCCAGGCGCCCCTGATTTATTTCTAATCATGGCCGCAGGAAAATTGTTTTGCTCACAACCAAGAGGTGTCTTTCCCCCGACCCTCCAAAATGTTAGCACCATGAACTGCTCTTGGAAAGATAATCCAGTTGGGTTTTTTTTTTTTTTTTTTTTTTTTTTTTTTTTTTGGCCTCCTGTGTCATCACCAGTGTTAAAATTGGACTGGGGGAATTCAGCTGTGACTGTTGCTGTCCTAAGCACAAGGCAGACATGGAGTCCAGCTCAGTTCTCTGGGGGCTGAGTTGGCCTCAGGAAGAAGCAACAAATTGGCAAGACGACGTTTTCCCTTTCTAGATGCTCAGCAGCCTTAAGGGTCTCGTTGTAGGGATGTGGCTGTGGGCCAGAACTCTGACCGGTCCTGCAAGGGCTCTCTGGTCCCCAGCATCACTCTGCTTTCATCAGGACTGCCTTCTTCAGTGACTAGTGGGGGGCATTTGCTTGTGCTCGTAAGTGTAACTCAGAGGGTGGGAAGCCAGATCCAGTTTCACAGGGGTGGAACTCAGATTGTGACAGAGCAGCCAATGGGATGTACGTGCGACTGTGAATAATTACCCACACCTTCTAGATGCTGCTGGGGATTCAGAGATGAATGTCACGGGAGCTCACACTCTGAGTCGAGGGTGGCTAGGGAGAGGAGTGTAGAAGACAGCAAGACCACACTCTCATGACTATAACAAAGGTTTGCCCACCGGGCCTTGGGACAGAGGGGAGGGAAAGCCACAGAGAGCTGGGGATATGGCTGGAATCTGGAGCCAGGCTTTAAAGAAATGGCGCCTGGGTGGCTCAGTTGGTTAAGCAACCCACTTCCGCTCAGGTCATGATCTCACCCTTCATGAGTTCGAGCCCCGTGTCAGAATTGAATTGTATTGGGTTACCATCCATCATCATCATCATCATCATCACCATCATCATCACCACCTGCACCACACTCTTTAGTGAACACCTACTGTATGAGAGTAGATTTCAAGCTTTGAAGACAGCAGGGTTTCAGATCTCAGCTCTGCCCCTGAGCTGTGGGAAATGACTTAACCTCTGTGACCCTTAACTTTCTTGGCTGTAGCGTGGGGGATAATAATATCTTCCTTGTGGCATTATTGTTGACGATTAAATGACGCAGTGCGTGAGCGCTCAGCACAGTGAGCAGAACATACACCGCAGCATGGGAAGCACTTGCTAAATGGTGAAACTACTGCTTTTAGTGGCCAGAAACTCTACAAGCATTTTATCTTTATAAGACCCCTGCAAGGTGGATATCAATGTTCCCACTTTGCCGATGAGGACTTGAAACTTGTAGAAATTGAGTGACAGATTTAACATGGTTGCTAGGTGGCAGACGTCTGTGATGCCAAGCTCCTGGACCTCCAGCCTCTGTGCTGAGTGGCCTTTCCTGCGTGGACTTGGTAACCATGGGAGGCTATTGGAAAGCAACAACATGATCAGACCTGGGTATTAGGGAGACCGTGGTCTACAGTCAGTCAGTACCGCAAGTCACTGTTGGGTGCGTTCCAGATTCTACCGCCCTGGAAAAGTCCTGGGCAGTCTGATGGGACAGAAAAAAAGATCAGGCTCAGGGCTGCATTTGTCTATCAACTCTTTGTACCTTAATTTGGAAAAGCGTGCCATTTTCTGGAATTAGCCTGCATTTCAAACACATTGAACTAATCATATGGGTTTCAAATAACTAAAATATTGACAGCATTAGTAGCCCTGGGTAGCGTTGTGTAAGAGCAGGCTATTTTAAAAGAGCCATTTCCTCCAACAAGGAAATGGGTAAAGTAGGAGTCTCATTTTGTTAAATTGTGACACATCAGAAATTCCAAATATGTTGAATTTTGGGTAACCTATGCTCTTTCCTACTGAACCCCCAAAGCCCCCGGTTTCTATTGTTTCTAAATGAGAAAAATCTCAATCCTGGTCAAAATCCAGTTTTCTTTTTAGGGGAACCTCTTAAATAGAGCAAATAGACACAATCTCACATAATGACAAAGAGGATCAAAAGCAAGACACAAAGAATGTAGAATGATGGAGTAGAAGTTAAAGTTAGATGGGAAGACCTCTGGCCCAATTGTCAGGTAACCTCGCTTCTAGTCCTTTCTACCATCATTAGTTCCACGACTCATGTAGGCTACTTCCTGTCTCCACATCTCAGTTTCAGCTACTCAGATCTGGCCTAGATCACAGGGGTTGCAAACTCAATGTCTTGGGACGAGGGAGGTAAAGGAAATGAGTAGGTATACATAATAGGAAGTGTTGAGGCCTGTGGCTCTAGGGAAGGGTTCTTGTCTTGCCTAAAGGCACTTCCACTTAACTAAGGGGCAATAAAACAGGAGGAAAGCCAAACTGTGCCTACCAAATAAAACACTTTTATACACCATCAGTTGAGTACCCTTAAGAGATTTAAATTCCCTTCCTTATGATGAATGCATGGCACTGTTAAAATCATAGGCTTTGGAGTAAGACCTGGGTGGAGTGCCAGTTCTGACACTCATTAGCTATGTGACCATAGGAAACTGATGTATCTTCAAGTCTCAGTGTCCCCTTATAATATTTCCCCATTGGGAAAAGTAGTGGAGAGTGTAGTTGTAAAGTACTTAGCATAGTACTTGGCACAAAGTATCTGCTCATCAGACACTGGCTCCATTGTACCCCCACACCCTTCCCTTCTAGCTTTGGCAGTCTGTATTCCTAGGATTCTGAGTCATGGCATGCAAGAAATTTGGAAAGAGTAAATGGAAGATAATGCATTTTCGGTATATTTCCAACTGGCATTTTACTATTGTGAAATTAATAACAGAGAATTGATGTTGAACTACATGTTACAGTCTACTTAGGAATCAAAAGGCTGAGTTTTCTCTTCTGCCTGTTTTGCATTTGGTCTGACCTGGGTGAAGCTCAAATGGCAGATAGCATAAAACTGGGAGGAGGAGTTACCCACTGGATGACGAAATGGGGCTGTGAAGGTTTCTACCAGCCTGAGTAACGGATCAGAACCCCATTGACTCAAAATTCAGCAGAGATGATCAGGCCTGTGCTCATGTCTGAATGCACATATCCACTGCGTGGGGAAGGAACAGAATACGTGAGAGAGTCCTAGGGGGTTTGGTGCAAGGTCAGTAATCGTCCCAAGTGAGTGAGGATACTGCTATGGTGAATTCTACTTCTTGCTATATTTATAGAACTATAGTGCCCAATTTGAGGGAGGTGGTAGTCCCATGACCCCTTAACATGCTGCACCTCTGTTTGTCCAGAGGTGAGAAGCCAGGATGGCAAGGGATCCGAAAAACCTCCTTAGTCATGCAAGGAATAGTGAACAGATCTCCGGGTGGGTAGCTGAGAGAGAAAGACATTGGGGAAATGAGACCTGGGCAGATACTTGTCGGTCAATTGTTGGTAGAACAGTAGAATGCACACACAAAGATCAGTTAGTCAAGCAGCCAATTATTTGTGCTTAATAAAAGGACAAACTTGCCCAGACTGGCTGGGCAGCTGTGGAGGTAATGAGCTAATCTGCCCTGGGGATTCCAAGTGGCTCAGAAATGTGGCTGTTTGTGAGTTACATATATGTGAGACTCCCACCTGGCTTCTCAAGATGGCAGAAATGGTCAAATTACTGTGTACCACTTACTAAATTCAGATGATCCCCATGTGGAGCAGAGCCATGAGCACTTAGTTTTTCCTGTAAGTTTTGAGAGGTTGGCCTAAGACAGGATGGGATAGGTACCCACTGCCCAACCCATAGAGTCGCCAGTGTCGATCGGTTTTGCCTCGAAAACCCAGAGCTAGCCAGTGCTCTGCAAGCTTCAATACCTGGGGGCCTGAGAGGCAGCGATTACGGTGATAAAGTGGCCTCTAGAGCTGAACTTCTGGTTTGGATTCCTGTGCCTCCCCCATGTAATCTCAGCAAGCTATAATCTCTCTGGCCTCAGTTCTCTCATCTGTAAGATGGGGTAATAATAGCAACTAGCTCATGGCGTTTGAGAATTAAATGAGCCAGTACATGAAAGCACTTAGAAGGGTGAGCCTTCAAATAGTGAGTGGGCAGTGACGTTAGCTCTCATCACTAGCCATGGAGCCTGCGAACATGGTAGGTGTATACTCTTGCTCTTAGAGTGAGCTGGTACAATTCACAGTGGCCTTGAAAGCCAGACACTTGGTTGGAAGGAATCCTACCGCCATTAGAGGAGAAGACCACAACCAAGAAGGGTTAGTATCCTGAAAACACCTGCATCCTATAAGAAAAAGCACTTTCACAGAAAGTGTTTCTATTGGCTCCCACAACAACATACTAGGGTGGCACATATTTTCATTACTCTCATTTTAAAGCTAAGGAACTGAGGCCTAGGGAAAATAAGGAGCTAGCCCAAGTTCACTCATTAGTCAGTGTCAAATCAGCATGAGAACCTAGCTGTGGGTAGATTTTCTTGCCCTGTGCCTAAAAGGTGATGGAGGCGAATGTCTGTCTGGAAGGTCAGAAACAACACGCCAGGCCTTGGGCCACAGTTTGCTTGTGAATAAATCCCTCATCTCTACAAAAGACTGTGTACTCCACAGCCTTGTTCCGGGAATCTCCTCCAGACGATCGTGGATGGTAATCTGTTAGCAACAACAAAAAATCTGCTTTAACAATATCTCTTAACAAAGTCATGTCAACAGTTGACTTTGGCTAAAGCACCAGAGACACTCAGGGTAAGTTTATGCCTCCTCTTCCTGGGGGAAGGAAGCCTGCAGGGAAGGCCTGGCCGTCAGCAGGAAGGGTTCTGGCTGAGGGTGGTGTTGGGCCTCCTGCAGCCCTGCACTGGGCTCCACTGCTCACTTGATCTAGCTCTCATGCAGTGAGGGCATGTGTGTCCAAGGGGATGGCAACTCTCCACGGATGGTTCAGGTTCCAGGCTGTGCAGGCAGCCCCTGGATGGATGTTTACAGGCTGGTTTCCCTGGCGATGTTCCCACGGCTGACCACAGACTCATCGTGGGGGAGGGCATTGGATGCTGGGGATGAGTCAGCCCGGCTGACGACTGGCTGTGATTGCCAGCCTTTCCCTGAAAGGCCATGTCCACTTTCACCCCTTGATTTTTGCACATGCTGTTGCCTCTCCCAGAAAGACCATTTTCCCTGCTAGCCTGGCTCTGTCTTCATTGTCTTTCAACGCTTAGCTGGCACATCATCTTTTCTGACCACTCTTAGCCCTCTGGGTTAGGTGCACCTCCTGTTTTCTAGAACACCTTGAGCCCTTGTGCTTGTACTAACTGGGAAGCTATTGCAGTTGATGCAGAGACAGGTGCTAGGGCAACAAGGGTGAAGGGTCATTATCTCAGGCAGTAGTTCACAGTGTGGTGGAGACTGGGAGTGATAGAAAGTGATCTATCTATCATCTGTCTACTGAGAGAGCCATCAGAGTGTAGCATTTATTTATTTATTATTTATTTATTTAAAAAATTTAAATTTATTTTTGAGAGAGAGAGAGAGACAAGAGTGAGTGGGCACGGGGCAGAGAGAGGAGGGAGACACAGAATCTGAAGCAGGCTCCAGGCTCCGGGCTGCCAGCACAGAGCCCCATGCGGGGACTCGAACCCACAGACTGCGAGATCATGACCTGAGCTGAAGTTGTACGCTTAACTGACTGAGGCACCCAGGCACCCCAGAGTGTAGTAATAGGATTGAGGTATGGACAGTGCTGTTTGGGAAAATCTGAAAAGATTTCTTAGATGTGAGAACGTGTGAATTGTCTCTTGAATGATAACTAGGAACTCGGCAAAGGGATGGGGGTACAAAGGGCATTCCCAGCTTCAGGCGTCAGTCGAAACTGGTGTGCACATTTGGCAAAGGAAGAGACTATACTAGGCCTGGAGACGGGGTGTACCAAAGGGGAGGATGCAGTAAAGTTGGAGAGAGACAAATCCCTTATAAATAGAAGATCCTGGGCTTCTGTTACCAGGTGGCATTAGCCATCACATGCATGTAATTTATGAAAGAAGCAGAAGGCTTGGAGCAGGCACCCGTATGCATTTAGGTCTTAGTTGCATATCTGTTCAAGTGGATCAATGAAAGTGCCTTCAGACATGGTTTCTACTGATTTTGGTGGTGCTTGGGCTTCTTACACATAAGCCAGGACCACAAACTCCCACACCTATAGGGTCACGTGGACACCACAAATGAATCTATCAGGCTGTGGCGAAAGGGAAAGTTTATACCCATATACAGAAAGAACTAATTCTAAGTAAGCAAAGATAACAGCTTGTCAAATGAAACCCATCTGTGGGCCCTACTTACCTGTGATGTCTCTGAAGAGCTGAGGTCACTTAAATTAGATCATGTCTTTTCCAAAATCATCAAAGAACATTTCAACCAAATTGGAATAAGCAACCAATCCCAATTTGAGTAGTTCAGTAGAACTCCCTGTTCTTTCAAGTGTCCGGGGGAAGCACGTGTGGTCATCTGATGGCTTTTACGTCTACGTCAGGATACACCATGGACTGATGTGCCCAAAGCCTCGGAGGAACCCACCCCACCAGGACCCAGCCCTCCTTGGGCTCTGGGACCTTATTAATCTGGACCAGGAGAGAAAGGGAGAGAGAGAGGTGAAGAAGAGTGAACATCCACAGCTAGACAAGGGTAGACTTGAAGGCTTGACTGTTAAGTGGATAAAGTAAAACACTCCTAAAGGCTGTCCCACAAATTGCTCTGTGATAATTTACCTTGGGGGTCCAGCCTGCCGGCCAGCCTGGTGACCCTGCGCAGCCACCATGGAGTCCTAATTGAACCACTACCCCCTAGCCTCCATTGGAAATAATATGCGTTAGGAAAATCAATCCATTTGGAGGGGGAGAAACCAGACTGGCTTCCTGCTACTGCTCATATTTTCACTAAAACCCCATTTTTACTGGAACCAACATTGAAAAAACCAGCACATTTTATTCAAAACAAGGCAATATTGTTATTGACAGAGCTGCAGTGATAATGAGGACGATCAATTTTCCCTCCTCCATTATGGGGTATTGAGCAATTTTGGAGTAAACTTGTGGCATCATTAGACAAGATCAGCATTTCTCCCTTTCGAAAACTTCCGTGTCTTCTCCTTTCCTCCTTTCCTTCTTTCTTTCTTTCTTTCTTTCTTTCTTTCTTTCTTTCTTTCTTTCTTTCTTTCTTTCTTTCTTCTCTCTCTTTCTGTCTTTCTTTCTGCTTTTCCTTTTTTTGCGTATTTAGATTTTAAGTAGCTTTTCTCTGGTGGATAAAGAAGAAAAAAAGCAAACAACAACAACAAAAGAAAGCGAAAAGTCCCTGAAGCAATAAGTGAAGTGCTGGTAATAAAACTGGAGATTGTAGACATTTATTTTTAATTCTTATTAATAAGAATTATTATTAATAATACACTGTGAGGTATTTTTACATCTTGCTTCATACGGACTGTCTCCCCAACTTTCACCCCAAGTTAAAAGACTACAGATACCAAATAATCCAGATTCTGGGAGAAGGAAACTTCAAGGCAAGGGGGGGTGGAGGCTCCCTTTTGGTTCCGAGAGGAACGGAGAAGAGGAAAGGCCGAGGTGCACACCCTGTGGGATGCAGGGAGAGACACTGAAAATTGCAGAGGAAAGGTCTGGGGAAGGGAGTTAAGGAGGTTGGGCAGATTTCCACGAGGAGGAGCTCCTCAAAGTGAAAGTGATGGAATTATTTAGCGCAAATGAGTTTTGGCATTTCTCCCTTCGGTCTCTGGTCCCTTTTGGGCTACACATTGCCTCTACCGGTTTACGCCGGCTGTGTTAATACTGCAGTGACAGGGAAGGGGTTGTCTCAGTCCATTCAGGCTGCTATAAGAAAATACCATAGACTGGGTGGCTTATAAACAAGAATTTATTTCTCTCATAGTTCTGGAGCTGGAAGTCCAAAAGCACGGCGCTGGCAGATTCAGTGTCTGGTGGGGGCCCACTTCCTCATGGATGGCCCTGTTCTTACTGTGTCCTTACACGGCACAAGGGAAAAGAAGGCTCTCCCGGGTCCCTTTTATAAAAGCATTAATCCCATTCATGAGGGCTCCACCCTCGTGACCTAATCACTTCCCAAAGGCCCCACCTCCAAATACATCACATTGGAAATTAGGGCTCAGCATATGGATTCTGGGGACACAGGCATCCAGTCCATTACAGACACCATCTTCCCCCAATGATGAGATCTTCCTTTGGCATCAGTGATGTTGGCAACAGGATGACACTTCATTTCAGAGTGACAAAATCTTGCCTGGGAGCAATCCCCCTGAAAAAACATTCTAATGTAGTTTAAATTTTAAACTAAAATGAAAATGGCCTAAAATTTTAAGTTGGAAGTATTACTGAAGATAGGGTAAAGACAGAAATTTCACTAAATGCCATCAGTCTGTGGCAGGAGCTCTAGTGATGTGCTCCTGGAAGGAAGAGAGGAAGGTAGAGGGTGAGCTGTGTGACCCCTTCATTTTTTTTTTTTAAATCTAAGAACTGATGATTAACAGTGTAAATATGTGTCCCAAATACAGTTTAATCCTTGAAACATATATGCTACTAAGCGGTGTCTGAAGCCTGTGGAAGAGTGCCATCTTATTAATTTCAGTCCCTTAGTGATACAAACATAGTCTTGATCACTGTGGGCAGGGTGTTCCCAAATCTCTGCACACGTGAGGAGGAGATGGGAAGTGAGGTGATCCTGAGCATGAGGTCTGGGATCAAAGCCAGGCCCTGCCTTACCATGCAGCCTGGACAATGAACTTCTCTGGGCTCAGTTTCCTCATCTGTAAAATGGGGAGAGTAATAGTACCTCCATCATAGGGTTGTTCACGGGGATTATATAATCTTTACAGGTCAGAATGCTTAGACTAGAGCCTGGCACATCCTGCACACCCAGGGAATATACTCATCTCAGAGCAAAATGTGGCCCCCACAGTAGATGCCAGGCTCAGATTCCCTTCTAGATCCAAGAGCTCCGCGAAATGCACGAGGGGCTGCAGGGAACCCCTCCCACCCAGCCACTGTAAATCCTCTGCTACAGCTCCTTTTCTTACTGTACTCAGACTGTCCCCCTCACCCGTCTTGCCTGTAGCCTATGATTCCCTTGAGAGCAGGGACAGTGTTTTGTTAATCTTGAAATTTAGCCAGAGCCTGACGTTGAAGACACCATTAATACTTGTTTGAGGCAGAGGGGGAAGAAGGGCAAGCGGCAAAGGACTCCAAGAAAGCCTTCATGGTTGGGGGAGTGGGTGTACATATCAGATGGTCTGTGACTTGATGGGAGGAGAAGCCAGTCATCGTTAGAAAGAGATTATTCAAATTAGTGCCTTTGTGGTTACTCCCGGCTTTACACTGGTGGACTAACCTAGACATGATCTGTGTTGTCAGAGATCCCCTTTCTTGAGACCAAAAACTCGGCCAAGGGTGTGCAATATATAAAGCATGCTAGGGCCTCAGGTAGGGTTCCTCAGAAGTGGAGCCCAAGGCAGGGGCACAGGTACATCAGATCCATCAAGGGAGGGATTCAAGGAAAGGGGAGTGAAGGAAGCAGGATGATACAGGGGAAGAAGCTGAGTGAGGATTAGCTGAAGTCCAGCATCAGCCTGAGCCCACAGGGCGGGGCTTTCAGGCATGAACTGCACCACCGAGGCAGAAGCCATGACCTCACGGCTGTAGTCTGGCGTGTGTGTGTGTGCACGCATGTGCACGTGGTATGTGGATGTGTGTGTGTTTGCATGCATGCGTGTGAGCGTGTGCACATATGCATGTACACAAACATATATATGGCTCTGTGGGCATGTATATACATGTGCATGCATGCACACACACATGCATGGATGCTCCTGTGTGTCCACGTGTGCATACACTTTTGAGTATATATGCATGAGTGAACATATACGGGGGGGCACATTGCCCCTGGACAGGGCAGCTCCCAGTTGGGGAAGGGCAGCCCTCTAGAGAAGGCATGGCTATGATGGGTACACTCATCTGGAAAAGGAGGTCTGGGGGAGGCTCCCATAGCATCCACTGCAGGAAAATTCCATTACGTTCTAACTGGTATCCCTCTCACTTCAGACAATATCGTATACAACAGTAAAAGAGAGTGTAGGCAGCCCCGAAAGTTTTTGTAGAGGAATTTCTCCCTCTCCACCCCCACCCCAGACTGTCTGCATCACTACAGAGGGCTGGGAATTTCAGGCGTTTATTTTTTGACGAAGAAAAGAAAGGAAGAGTGCAGAAACCATGTATTTGGCTCAAATATTCACTGAGCTGACCCTATGCGCTCTCTTCTGCGGGCCTCAGGGACATAAAGATACTGAAGGGACTGGAAAAGTAGTAAGGGTAAGATAAGAGCACCACTATCCGTGTCTGAGAGATGGATGAAGGACAGTGGGAAGGCACATGGGGGCGGGGGGTAGTGACAATCAGGGGCTGAGGGCCGGCATCGGGGAGCAGTTCGCGCAGGAGCGGCGACTTGAGCTGGCGTGGGTGCTGAGCGTGGCCTGGTCCGGCCACAGCCAGTCTGCGTGGGCACTGCCTGTGGGCCTGCCTCCCCGGGGCACTGCACTTTCTGTGCCAGGGGTACGACCTCAAACACAGGGCTGCTTTGTGAGCGAAGGCTGTGGGGGCGTGGGACCCTCCAGAGGCTCAGCCACTGTCCAGGACTGCAAACCTGTCTGACCCCGGTCTTCCTACCTTTCGAAAGGAGCCATGTGTCTGGACTTTTATGTGAAATTTCCGGTTGTTTAAATGTTAGCAATTAATTCAGAAACTGCTTAAACATCACGCGGGGCAGACACCGCGTCTCTGGGGCAGATGCGGCCTCTTGCTGGCCGGCTCGCAGTCCCTGTTTTAAGCCTCTATGTCTTTGGCAGCTGACCTCAGTGGCCCCCATCCTCCCACAGACCAGCCTCTGGGGTTCCCATTGCACGAGAAGTGGGCACATCTGAGAACCCCCGATATAGAGTACAGTTAGAACAGGCTGTGTGGGTGCAGGCATCTGGCCGCACACCAATTTGGGGCCTGGTTGGGGGCCTATCAAAGTTGCCCACAAAACGTCCTGACCTCCAGGGCTCACTGTTTGCTTTTGCTCTCTTAGCTTTCCCAGGAGATCCAGTGCTCCGTGGCCAGTCATATCCAGTCCCTGGTGAAATCGGAGAAGAACCGGCAGGTCATGTGTGAGGCGGGGATGCTTAGAACCCTCGTGGCCTCCTGCCGCAGGGCCCTGACCACCAGCACCAGCCCCTTGCACTCAGGCCTCATCAGGATTTTTGAAAAACTTGCCTCCCAAGCCATCGAACCAGACGTGTTAAGGTACCGTGTGCCGATCATTAAACACTGCTGAGCTGCTGGCAGCTGTGCTCAGGCCCAGTGGACAGTAGGAGTACACGGCACAGGTGTCCCCATGCTCCCTCCTGCACCCCCCCCGTGCAGGGTGTGGCCCTTCCCAGCATTGGACAGCGAGAGTCCAGGAGGAACCCTGGATGCATACGGGCAGTGAGGAGGCCCACAAAGCAGACACAGCCCCTCCCGTGGAGCTGTGGTCTTCGGAGAGAGGGGACCCTTCAGAGGGTCCTGCAGACAACCCAGAATCGCATGGTGGGGGATGCTCAGTGGATAATGCCAAAGCTACGGGAACTGAGAAGGGCGGGGGCTGTGAGGACTTCACTGCTCAAGGGGTGAGGCTGTAGGAGCCAGGCTGGTGTGACGAGCAGTGGCCGAGACTCCCGACAGAGAGGGGGACAGAAGCGGTGCTCCCTTGTATCCTATGGGAGCTTTCCTGCTGGCAGCCCCTCCGTGAAGCCACCTGGTGCCTGGAAAGCTGAGCAGGAGGGAGAGGCACAGAGCAGACAAACGGAGCAGACACAAAACGGAGTAGGACAAATTCCTTCTTCTCTCTTCCAAATCTGGTTTGAGGCTGCTAGCTGGTCAAAGACACCTAAAGGCGCCAGCTCTGTGGTCTGGGTGCCAGGCCAGTCTCCCTCTGTTTCTGCATGGCTTAAGGAAACGCTTTCCAAACAGAGAGAAGGAAAGTGGAGGAGGGCATCAGGGAGCACTGAGATTTGGGAAAGTGCTCGGATGAAGCTGGAGAACACTTCTGTTCATAAAAGGTCTTCATTTTGTTTCTCTTGCATGTTCTGATGCTTAGACAGTTTCTAGGTCTTGGAGTTCCCCCACCTCCGTCGGCTGCAACGAAAATCCTCCATTCATCTTGTGTCCACAGAGGGGACTCTGGAGGCTCAGGTGAGGATGGAGGAAAGAACAGGAACAGGTTAATGGGAATTAAAAAGAATATGCATTCCTTAGAAGGGAGCCTTCACAACAGGTGGGAAGCAGACAGATTTAAAAAATGGTATTGCCCGCTGCTCAGTGGAGCAAATGAGGAAAAGCAGGATTGGTGGTCCCTGGAGAAAGGCCAGATCTGGAAGGAAAAGGATGATCTCAATCCTCATATAAGACAGGTGATGCTGAGCGTGCCCTTGGCCCCTTTGGTCCCAGATCATGGAAAGAGCGATAGGGTTTCCTTCATGATACAGTGCATGCTAGAATACCCAGAGCTGCACCTGGATGGAGGTGCCAGTGATGGTTTTTTGCACAGCTCACAGCTCAGGGGACAGTTGGGTGGTCAAGAGGCCAAAGCATTGGGTGGGTCCCCTAGTATCAGTCCTGGTACCTGGGAGGCTGCTGACTCCAGGGACCGGCTTAAAGAATAGAAAGCTATGGGCAGGTTGAGTGTGGATCACATAATTGAAGAACATGGATGGAGATTCAGCTGATCCTGGCAATCAGGGGAGGGGAGCAGAGCTTTCAAAGAGACAGGCTGCTGTGAGCGGGGAGTTCAGGGAGCCAGGACAAAGTGTCAGTGAGTGACGGCCAGTGGGGCAAGCCAATGATGGCAACAGAAAATGGTGCGCTGGAAAGCTGGGGGTTTGTGGGGAATGATGGGATTAAGGGAAAAGAAGTTTCGAGGAGGGACATAGTGTTGCTGCAGTTCAGGGTTACTAAGTCAGTAGAGAGCTGCTTCACAGGGGTCAGGAAGTGCTGTGACACTGTGGAGCCCTCCTTCAGGGCTGTGGCAGAAGCATCGAGGCTGTTGTCAGAAGAGCAGATATGCTTGAACAGGGACATGTCTCTTCTCTTGCATGTTGCCTTAGGGTCCCAGGCTGCAGAAGCAGGGACTGCTGAGGGTCCCGTAGGAGCTGCCCCGGGGGCTGACCCTTGCTCAGCAGTCACACAGGCCCTCAGATCCTCGAGGACGTCCCAGGGCTCAACCACTGCCCTTCAGACTTCACTCAGCCTCATCTCCATGACCTCCCCGCGCAACCTGCAGCCTCAGAAGGCGGCCCTGGCTCCATCATTTGTGGAATTTGACATGTCTGTGGAAGGCTATGGGTACAACACGTTTCCTTATGCTTGGAATGCACTTTTTTAATTTCCCAGGGCCCTTGTAACAGCATCAGCTGCTTTCTGTCCTCATGGTGTAAGAGAGAGTGAGGTCCCTGCAGAGGGACAGAGGGGATATGTCATGGCCAGAAGTTGGTTTGTGGTTCAATGATCTGAGATACTTTTCTGTTTCCAGCTGTTTGTTTATTCCGACTGTGTCTACAGTTATGGGAACCAGCACAGAGTATCTGGTCTCTGGAGGGATCGGGACAGGTAGGTGTTTCTCAGGGGGTTTAGCTTGCTGAGCCGTCCTCACCCTACCCCAGAATAAGTGCTTAGGGAGCCTTGATTTCAGATTCCGCTTGGCATTTCAAGAAAGTGTGAGTCTTTGTTGTTTCTGTATATCTGTAGAGGAGTCATCCTTCCGGTTTGTCATGCCTGTTTTAGGGCGGGAGGATCCTGTTTATTATGTGTCCCAAGGGCCCGTCCGATGCCTCTGCATAGAGTAGGGACTCAGTGAACACTGATAGGCTCATTCGGTGATTTGATGTCCGAGTCTGCGTTGGATTCATTTTGTCAGTGATTGACAAAAGTCGAAACAAACACCTTACCCCGCCTTAGGACTCTTTCTAGAGAAGAATATAAGTTCTATGTGGATGGCCATCTGATTGACCTGGGCCCTAGCAGGCTTTGTGCACTGCTGTGCTCGGCTAAAAACTGCCTGGGAAGGACAGGGCAAGAACCCGGTGCCGCCGGAGCTAAGCACCCTCAGTTAGAAGAACCTGGGTTTCTCTGGAACGGTGGGCGCTGAGGAGCCATTGCATTCACAGCGCAACATGGGGCACCAAGTCTGATTCTGCTTATTCATGGAGGACAGTGGGCCTGCTCTGCACTGTAACCCTGTTACAGGGCAGGAGGGCGTGGGTTTGCCTACAGTGGAGGCTTCCCCATACAAGGTTCAGCTGAGTAAGGCTGGTGTCCCCTGCCTCTCACAGCACACTGCCCAGCTTTAGATCAGCTGACCAGTGGGCCAATGATGACCGATCTCAGGGTTATGCACCCCTTCCCTTGGCAAGGTGGCATGGAATAATAGGTGGGACAGAATTGGAGAGAGGCTTTGGGGATCTACACTCAAGTCCTGGTGGGAATATGCGAGTATGAAAAAGAGGACAAGCTTCTGCGGCATGGGGTCGACATAAAGTGGGCATGAGTCAGGTGAGGCACAGAGCTGGACACAGTAGGGCCACCTCTGGGCAGATTCAGAGCCACAGTGAGTCTAGACAAGATTCCAAGGCAGAGAAGTTCTAAGGGCATGCTTGTTCTGACTCCAGGTGCTGCCAGATCGTTCCCTCCACTTGGTGGCCTGACCTTCTCCTGCTGGTTCCTGATCAGCAGGCACAGCACAGTCACTGAGGGCCACCCTCTGCGCTTCCTAACCTTGGTGCGTCACCTGACCAGGACTGAGCAACCCTTCATCTGCTTCTCTGTCAGCCTGTGCCCGGACGACCTCTCCTTAGTTGTGTCTACAGAAGAGAAAGAATTTCAGTCCCTGGGTAAGGCGTTGGGAGCTGTTTTCACCTATACTTGGGGAGAATGAGGCTAATTCAGCAGCTTTTGGCACAAGAGCCCAGGAACCCAACCCTCCTTTGGTGGCTGGTGGCTGGTCCAGGCTCTGCCATTTAGAGCTCAGCCTGGCTGTCTAAGCTCATCCCTCTGTGATGGCCAGAAATGGCCTGTTCTTCTTATGTTCCCCAAGAGTGTCACTGTTTCATAGGGAGACACCCCAGGGGTGCCTTGGCATCATGGGCACAGAGCACAACTGCTTACTCCCCCCTCCTTCTTAGGACTGTAGGGCAAGTGTGCATGGCTACAGAGGCGGTCCAGTGCGGGGTAGACCGCAAAATCTGACTCCTGGACTTGAATACTACTTGCTCCATGACCCTGGGCAACTTACCTAACCCATCTGTGCCTCAGGCTGGTGAATGAGAGTCGTGATAGCACCTGCCTCCAAGGGTTGTTGTGAAAAACAAAACAAAACAATAACCCCAAAAAACCTGAAGTGACATTTCTAACAGTTCTTAAACCCATGTCTGGCACAAGGCAAGACCTCAAGCAACGGTGGCTGCTGTCATCATTATTTTATGAGGGGGTCGAGGCCTCCGCACGAGGCCCTGTTCTCCTGGGTTGCTGCAGCATGGCGCCACATGCCGGGTGTGGTGTTTGTGGTCTCTTGCAGACATCATGGAACCCGAGGATGATCCTGAGCCTTCTGCTGGATGCCAGCTTCGGGTCAGGTGTGGCCAGCTGCTGGCTTGTGGTCAGTGGCACCACCTGGCTGTGGTTGTCACCAAGGAAATGAAAAGGAATTGTACCGTTTCCACCTATCTGGATGGACAGATCGTTGGCTCAGCCAAGGTGAGCTAGTTGCCCCGAGCTCCACTTGCCCCACAATGCTTTCCTGGCTGCACCACTCTGGAGCGGCCTCAGGTCAGTTGGTCCTTTTCATTTGGCGAGGGGAGGGGGCGGGGTCAGTATCTAATGAAACTCCCCTTTGGCGTCCAGTACACTTGGCTGAACTCATGCATAAGAAAAACCCAAAGAAACAATAAAACAAAAACCCTTCAGAAAATGGAGTGAAAGCTACACAACCAGATCAGAAGGTGAAACGTGGACATCAGAGTAGTCATAAGAGAATATAAATTCCCAGAGTGAATGAGGCTTTTCACAGTTTAAGTTATGGATTCCCTAGGAAAGTCTGCGTGGGGGTATCAGGTTCTACTTTTCCAAGAAGCTTGGTGGTGAATCTAACACAACTGTCCTTCCACCATACTTGGGAGTCAGGCGCTAGAGCTTGAAAGACACCAATACCTCTTGCCAGATTTACAGCAAGGATGATGAGGAAGAGATGATTCCCTGCACAAAGAAGGCAATGGAATGTGAACACATAGCTGGAGGAAGTATCTCGTCACTGCCAGTTAGAGTCACCTGAAGTCCTGAGGCATAAGGCAGAGGAAGCTGGGAGAGGAGGGACATGGCAGGAGTGCTCCAGGACCCACTGTCGGAGATCCCCAAAGAAGTCAGAGAGAGAAGCGCCCAGAAGACAACAAAAGGCAAATGCAGCCAGAGTGGCACCCAGGTTCCAGAGAGAGCATCTCAACCTAGGCTGCATTCTTGAATCACCTGGAAAGTATTTTTAAAGTTCTGTTGTGCAGGTTGCTCCTAAGATGAATCATAACAGAATCTCTGGGTGCGGGGTAATTTGGTGATGTTTTCAGAGCCTCTCAGATGATTCTAACATTTAGCCAGAATGGATGACCTTAGATGAATAGGTTTCTCATTTCGATAGTTTGGCATTTGAGGCTCGATAATTCTTTGTTGTAGGGACCCATTCTATGTATAGTATGATACTTACCAGCATCTGTGGCCTCCCTAGATGCCATCGCATCCCTCTCTCCCCAGTTGTGGCCGCCAAAACTGTCTCCAGACATTTCCAAATGCCCCCAAATCACCCCATGTTGAGAATCATTAAGGTAGAACAACCTAAATTCAATACAACACCTAAAGATGAATTCGATGCTGTCATCAGGTACAATTGTCTTATCAAATAAAGGCAGTGGTAACCAGAAGGATTCAGCAGGAACTTAACAAAAATAGGTTTTTCAAAACAAGAAGCTAACTCTTTTCTCCAATCGTTGACAATACCGGCCTTTCTTTCTTTCCTTCCTTCCTTCCTTCCTCCCCTTCCTTCCTCCCTCACTCCATTCCTCCCTCCCTGCCTCCCTCCCTCCTTTCTTTCCTTCTTTCCTTCATTCTTTCCCTTATTAAATCTTTTTGAGCACGTATTCTATGTTAGGAACTGTTTTAGATGCCAGGAATTGTCCATGACCACCAATCAGTACCTTCGGGAGTGTGCATATAGTACAAAACAGAAGTTAGATTTATTAAGCTTGATGTAGCAAGACACTCTACTCCCTGGGGTAACAGGGACTTGGAAGGAACATATATGATTTGCGCTTATTTAAGGTGATTTTGGGGAGGGTTCAAAGAAGTGGAGGTTGGTCTGTTCTCAACCGGGTGCCGTCAGAAAGACGGAGTTTGATGTCCGTGCATGTTCAGAACTTGTATCCAGGAAGTAGGAATAATGGAGCAGGTTAGAGTTGTTCTTGGAGAGAAAGCTAACTCATGTTAGCCAGGATGGGAAGGGTGGTTACTTTTGTGGTTGCACAGTGTCTTTGTTATTATCTGTTTAGGCATGATTATAGAGGAGGCTTCCCCCCGCCCCAACCTTTTTTTTTTTTTTTTTTGCAAAACATGTTGGTATTCTGCCTTGTTTTACAGAATAGGTTGGTATTCTGTGAAATAGTTCATGTACTTTGAGGCTAAAGGCAAGTCCTAGTGGTGTTTGCTCGCACCTAGCACAGGGGCAGGCACATGGTAAGCCTGCAATAAATACTTGATGAATTGCATTGCATTTAAGGCCACAAGGAGGAACACGGACTGGATTGATAGTGTAGTTGAGTGACCTGGTACATGGATGAACATCTGGCCTCAAGGGACCACCTAAACCGAAGCCAGTCAGGAGGGAGGTTGGCAGTAGTGTGATGTCATGGGGATATGCCAAAAATACGTGGAGAATGACCAAGGGTTGAGTCAGACAGAGTTGACTTTCCAAGATGATCTCAACAAGTTGGTTCAGGATCAGCAAATGAAATTTAACTGGGGTACACATGAAGGCCTGTGTTTAGATGCAGACATATGCTGGATAAGAATAAGATGGGAGAGCTTAGTTTGGGGATGACCCAGCTTAAGGATTGTTCTCTAATGTTAGAGATTTTCTATTAATTTCTAAGTTCAGCTAAGTTAAGTTTGGAAATGTGGGGAGTATTTCAATAGCCTGAACGAGCAAAATGACGTGGGAGCAATTTAAGACATTTTATGTTTATAAATCAATCCGAATGGTGCTGTGAGTAAATGCGCTATGATTTTGGCAAAAATGCAAGCTGGATTGCAGGAGGGGGGCAGAGCTTCAGGTGGGAGAGACAGAAGTTCCTATCTGAAAGGAGGGAAGAGAGGACAGCACAGTGGACTTCACTTTAGGCAAGGCTGGTGGCTGAAAACCTGGTTTGTTTTTGTTTGAAAATCTCATTTAATTGATAGGGAGTAAAAGAATATTTCTGAAATTGTGTGACCTTTCCTTTGAAAAATATGTATTTACATACATATGCATAGATGTGGTGACTTTATAGTCATTATAAAAAAATAATATAAACACATTTTGAAATAACTAAAAAATAGAGCAAAGATGAAATATTGCCTGCATTCCTTCTATCTTACCATAGTTTGTAATTTCTTTCAGTTTTTTCCCTTTAAAAAAGTAGTTGCAACTTTATTGTGTGGAAACTTTTGTATATTACTTAGCTAGTTTTAACTATTAGTTAAGTCTACCAACATAAGCTTTCAAATTATCATTGTAGGAGTTCCTGGGGGCTTGGCCGGTTAAGCAGCTAACTTTGACTCAGGTCATGATCTCACTGTTTGTGAGTTTGAGCCCCGTGTCAGTCGGGCTCTGTGCTGACAGCTCAAAGCCTGGAGGCTGCTTTAGATCTCTGTCTCCCTCTCTCTCTGCCCCTTCGAACTCGCGTTCCGTCTCTTTCTCTCTCAAAAATAAATACTAAAAGACGAAAAAAAATTAGAAAATGAGAAATTATCATTTTAAAATTTGTGATACTCTTAACTATTTTTCTTTTCTTTTATTGAAATTTTTATTGAGATAATTGTAGACTAAAATGTTGTTGTAAGACATAATAGCAAGAAATCCTGTGCACTTTTACCTAGTTTTCCCCTAATGGTGGCATTTACAAAACCCTAGAACAATTTCATAACCCAATTTTGCTATTGATACAATCTGCTACTTTATTCAAATTTCCCAGTTTTATTTATACTTGTATATATGCGTATGTGTTCCACACAGTTTTATCACATGTGTAGGTTTTTGCATCCATGACTCGTGCCAAGATTCAGAATGTTTACATCACCACAATGCTCCCTTGTGTTGCCCATTTATAAAAATTATAGCCACTCCCATTCACCCACACCTCTCTCCCCTATCCCTGTCCCTGACCTTGGAAAACAATAATCTAAAATGTTGTCATTTCAAGGATATTATTTTTATGAAACTGTACAGTGTATGATCTTTCAAGGTTGGATTTTTCAATCCACATAATTCTCTGGAAATTCATCCAGATTGTTGCTGTGCACCAATAATTAATTCCTTTTTATTGCTGAGTAGTTTTTCATGACCTGGCTATATAACCATTCACTGATTGAAGGACATCCGGGCCGTTTCCAGTTTGGGGATATTACAAATAATGATGCTATGAACATTTTTTCCTTTTTTTGTTTTTTATCTTTGTTTGTTTGTTTGTTTTGCTATGAAGATTTGTATACAGGTTCTTGTGTGAACTTAAGTCCATATTTCTCTGGGATAAATGCCTAAGAGTTCAGTTGCTGGGTCATAGGTAATTGTGTGTTTACTTTTTATAAGAAATGGCCAAATGATTTTCCCAGAGTGACTGTACCATTTTACATTTCCCACCAGCAATGGATTAACAATCTGGTTTCTCTGTATTTGCAGTGGTCACTGGTTTTCAGATTAGCCGCTCTGATAGGTGCATAGTGATGTTGTGTTTTTAATTTGCACTCCTTTCATGGCTAATGAGATTAAAAATCTTCTCAAGCACTTATTTGCCATTTATGTAACCTCTTAAGTGATGTCTGCCCATGTTCTGTGTCCATTTTCTAATTGGATTGTTTTTTTCCTCTGGGGTTTTAGAGGTTTTTGATATATTCTAGATACTAGTCCTTCGATGTATGATTTGCAAAGAATTTCTCTTAGTCTGTAGCTTGTCTTCCATCTTCTTTCCCATAGGAGTTTGCAGAACAAAAGTTTTTATTTTGATGAAGGATTCATCAAATTTTCCTCTTATGACTGCAAAGTTTAGGTTGAAGTTCACTTCTTTGCCTATGGATGCCCAGTTATTCCAGCACCATTGGTTGAAGAGGCTGTCCTTCTTCCATTAAATTGCTTTTGAAACTTCATCAAAAATCAGTTGGGCACATTTGTCTGGGTGTATTTCCAGATTCTATATTCTGTTCTACTGATCTATGTGACTAGAACTCTACCGATACCACACTATCTTAATTATTATAGCTATGTAATAAGCTAGCCTGTGTAATAATATTGGTTAGAGTGGTGTCTCCCACTTAATTTTTCTCTTTCAAAAAAGATGATCAAAAACATTGTTAATTTTTGAAAAAGAAGAATTAAGCTATTTGTTTAAGCTATTCAGATACAAATTTTAGAATTAACTTGTCTGTGTCTACAAAAAACCTTCTGCCATTTTGATGGGAACTGAATTATATCTATAGATCATTTTGGGGAGAAATGATATCTTCCCTGTGTTGAGTTTTGCTATCCAGAAACATGGTATGTCTCTCCATTTACATAGGTCTTCTTTGATTTCTTTCATCATCCTTTTTGAATTTTTAGTATGTAGAATCCATACATGTTTTCTTAAATATTTCATTTTCTTTTGCGCAGTTGTAAATGATAGTGTTTTTAATTTTAGTCTCTTCATGTTCATTGTTGGCCTGTAGAATGTGATTGACTTTTGTGTGTTTATCATCTATCCTGTGACCTTGCTGAACTCACTTACTAGTTCTAGGCATTTTTTTTTTTTTTGTAGATTCTTTGGAATTTTCCACATGGACATGTCATCTGCAAATAGAGATAATTTTATTTCTTCCTTTCCAATTGGATATGTCTATAATTGTTTTAGTACATAAAACTTAATGAATGTGCCAATACTGGACATTTGGGTTCTTAGTGGAATGACTGGAACAAAAAAGATAAACATTTTAGTGTCTCTTAATATTCCTTATCAAATTTGTCTCCAAAAGCACAGTGTCAGTTTTTTACTCCCACCAGCATTTTGTAAGCTGTTTTCCTGCACTGTGTCTCCGCTTTGAGAGTGAGATTTTTAATGCTTGTAGATATAATAAGCTTTTACTTTGAGAGAAGAAGGTATATCATTTTATCTCCATAGGTGTTTATTTGATTAATTCTGAGGTTAAATCTCTCCCTTTCTCCCTTTTAATTTTAACAGATGTTGTACATCCAGGCCTTGCCAGGGCCTTTCCTTTCAATGGATCCATCTTCATTTGTGGATGTTTATGGATATATCTCTACCCCTCGAGTTTGGAAACAAAAGTCATCATTAATATGGCGTCTTGGCCCTACATACCTCTTTGAAGAAGCCATCTCAGTGGACACTCTGGAAGTTATTAACAAACTTGGCCCAAGATACTGTGGTAACTTCCAAGCTGTGCATGCCCAAGGTATGGAGTGTTTTGATTTATAATGATCTTGCTGATATTATTTTATTAAATGGACATCCAGTTATTTATAGCATATTTATAAAAAATAAACTCAGTGTAGGTCAGTCATTAGGGAAGACCTCTGTAATTGAATCATTATAAATTTACAACCCAACAGAAAATGTCACAGAAAAGGAAATGACAATATCCTTTGGATTTCAACTCTGAAGCACATAATGGAGGAGAATAGGTAGGCAATACCATCAGCAAAGAAAGAGAGGAGAGAATGAGATAAATAAGTTGCATTCCTTTTAATGAAGAAGCTTTTTAACTAAAGCATACTGTGGTCTTCAATTATTAAACAGGCAGACAAACACATCCACATTTTCATTATTGATTGCTGGCTGTTCAAGCAGGGAGTACTGCTCTCTGTGCTCTGTTAAGTCAAGGGGGTCAGCTCCCATCTGGGAAGAATGATGAATGAATTTATGTACAGAAGCCTTGTGCATTGTGAAGGGCGATTGAACACTGTTGAGTGTTTCTGTCTCCAGGACCCATGTCTTCTTCAAGCTTCCATTTCCTATGGCAAATGGTACTGGCCAGAGCCATGCAATGAGGTCAAGTCTAGAGCCAAAATTTTGCTGACTCGTTATTCAGACCATGCAGCTCTAGGACCATGTGTGGTTCTCCTTGACCCAGGGACCAAGGTGCTCATTCCAAGTGGAATGTTCGCCATGGCATGTAGCTCATCAAAAATTTTAGGGCTTTCAGCCCAGCAGATTTCTTTTTCTTTTCTTTTTAAATATTTATTTATTTATATTGAGAGAGAGAGAGAGAGAGAGAGAGAGAGAGAAAGAGAGAGCAAGTGGGGGAAAGGGAAAAGGGAAAGAGAGATTCCCAAGCGGGCTCTGCAGAGCCTGATGCAGGGCTCCATCCCATGAACCGTGAGATCATGACCTGAGCCAAAAACCAAGAGCTGGGTACTTAACCGACTGAGCCACTTTGGCGTCCCCATTTTTTTTTTTTTTGTAAGTCAGCTTTCTTATCACTTAGCATTTTGGTTTTGGGGAGTGAGGTTATAGCATATCCTTGGTAGATGTCTCAAGCTCAAGGTGATTTCACACCTTGAATGCCTCTATTTTATAGTAGGGTTAATCTTATGAGTTTTATCCACAGTTTTCTGTAAGTGTCAGAGAAGCACAGGTAGGGACCAACATGTGATATAAACATACAACATGCAAACATACAACGTAACAACATAAAATAGTCCCTCAATGATGACTTCACCATATAGCCGTAGATATTTATTTTCCTGAGGTTGTACTTTCTTTTCTGTAAAGTGAGAGTAGAGATGATCAAAGATGTGTTGTTTTAGGAGAGGACCTTGATACAGAAGCGACGCCCCTGGTTGCAGAGGAAAGGGTTTCCTTTGGCCTTCACGTAGCCAGCTCCTCCATCACCAGTGTTACGGACATCAGAAACACTTACAATGAGGTGGACAGCCGCCTGATTGCCAAGGAGGTACGACTTCTGCCTTCACCTGTTGCCCCCTTTTGGAATCCTGATCTCCTGGTTTGCTTTAGTTTTCAGCGCTTAAGTGAACACTGATTTGTGTTGGCGCATGTGTAGACAGATACGCACAGGCACGCTTCCCATTTGGTTTGTTAAAATATCGTATGCCTCTCCACCCATTAGCATCCCCCGAGACTAAACCTTTCGTTTATAATTGCTCAGAGAGGAAAGTAGGCAGTCTTTATTCTTCACTATAGAGCAGGAACAAGTGGAATTTGAAAAACCTTTGTGACACTGAAAACACGATTGAGCTTCCCTTTTCTGGATGCAACTGACCACGCTCCCCAACCCCCAACACTGCAAAATATTCTGTGAGTTGCCATGTGTATTTTAAACAGCAAACTTGCAAAACAGCAAGCCGACATGTTTGTAGATGAAGATGCCATTAGATGAACTATTTCCTAATGCCTGCACGGAGCGCTCTTTTGCTCAATGCTGAGAAATTTGAGCTGATTTGTTGACATTCTCTCCACCCTCACAGAAAGAAGGCCATGTCCCTTTACTGAAAGGAGAGATCACAGCTGTTGAGCACACAGCTGTGCCTTCCCCACACAGTACCCCAGATTCCTATCCGCCTGGCCCTCTGAGACTAGTGAAGCCAGGGCGGGCCGAGACTGGACAATGTGGACTGGGAAGGAGGCAGCCTGGCCTTCGTGGCACTGTTCCACCTCCACATGTCCCTGGGCCCACCTTGCCCTCATGAGCTCTTTACTGTGACATGTGGGACATCGTTGGCACAACAGCATAGCCAAAGCTACTCCCGCATGATTAAGGCACAACTGGGAGGCAGGACACGGGAACCTGAAGTTCGGCTTCAGTCTCCCTGACGTTGGTTCATTTATTATTTATTCACCGACCTTCACTTACTGAGTGCCAACTCTGGACCAGGTCTCGGGTGCCTCCCCTCCAGGACCTCAAGAACAAAACCTCTTCCATTTCAGGAAAGTTTCTTGGGACTAATTGTTGCCAATTTCTCTAGATGAACATTTCATCCCGTGACAATGCCATGCCTGTGTTCTTGCTAAGAAATTGTGCTGGGCACCTGTCAGGTTCTCTTCGAACCGTTGGAGCTGTGGCTGTGGGCCAATTAGGTAGGTCAGGCCTTGAGCTTTTACTACTATTTGGGAAGATGGGTGTGTGGCTGTCATTGCTCGTGCAGCCTAGAAGTCTGAGTGGCCATCCAGGGAGGGTGAGAGTTGGAGAGTCAGCCCTGTCAGAGAGCTGGCCTTCCACATCACATAGAAGCCAGTTCACCTTGCTGTATCTGGCAGGTGTTAATGAACTCAGCTACTAACCAGGCTGATATCTATGCACAACAGAACCTATCTAGTGGGCACAGTGGGGTCTTTTGACAGAAGTAATGGTTGTGGTTGTTTGGGTAAAAACAACAGTCAGTTACTACTGGTTGCCAGGAGCAAAGCAGGAGGTTAACGAAGGTCCAATCTCGCAGGATCTAGAGAGCAGACAAAAGCCACAGGTTATCAGAGCAACCAGTGGATTGAGGCTCAGAGGGCATGTGACTCATCCAGCACGCTGGACTGAGACAGAGGCAGTGATCTGAAATCCCATGTGATGTTTCAGCCTTCTGGTGACCCAGGAAGAACTTAGTGCAGGATCTCTCAGTGAGCTAAGACTGACAAACGTCCCATCCTTCCTCCCAGCCTGTCCCGTGTGCACGAGCCCTTCTGCTGTGAAGGGACACTGGCAGCTCTTGCCCTTGCAGGCTTCCAGGGGACTTGCCATAACCCCGAAGCTGCGATCTATTGATGGAATGCCTCTTTGTCCCACACAGGTGTAAGGGTGTTTCACTCCATCCCAGCAGCCAGCAGTCTGGACTTCATTGGTGGGCCCGCCATCCTCCTGGGCCTCATTTCCTTAGCAACGGACGACCACACCATGTATGCGGCCGTGAAAGTCCTGCACTCTGTCCTGACCAGCAATGTCATGTGTGACCGTCTGATGCAGCACATCTCTGGGTACCAGGTAATCCAACCTCCCATGTGGGCTGTCATTCCCAGGGAGCAGGGAAGAGCTTCACTGGCCTTAGTGGACCTTTCCTCCACGGCAACTTCTAGAGAAAGGAAGCCAAGAGGGAAGGGTCTTGAGACTAGTGTCACCACAGCAGAAGGCCAAACAATGGCCAGGCAGAGAAGGGCTCTGATCAGAATAGGGATGTTCGTCTGTATACCTGTACCTTGCACTGAATTCAAGAATCACTTGTGGTCCACTCACTTTGCACCTAACACAATGGCTAGGAGCCCAGGTGGAGGAACCAGGTGCTGGGTTTGAATCTTACCTCTTACTCAAACTTGCTATTTAACCTTGGATGAGTTACTTACTCTCTCTGCCTCAGTTTCCTTACTTGTATGATATAGAGAGATTGTAGTGAAGGACGAGGTGATTTAATTCAAGCAGGCTCCGGACTGACAGCAGCAAGCTCGACGTGGGGCTTGACACACAAACCTTGAGATCATGACCTAAGCTGAAGCTGGATGCTCAACTGACTGAGCCACCCAGATGCCCGGGTCTGCAGGCTCTTTTATAAGGGCACCAGTCCCATTCACAAAGGTTCTATCCTCATGACTAAATCACCTCTCATGGGCTCTACCTCTCCTAATCCATCATATTGGGGATTAGGTTTCAACACATGAACGTTTTCTTTTTTGGGGGGGGAACAAAAACATTCACTCTGTAGCACTGTCTAAGAAGGTGGACAAAAAAAGCATATTATTGTGAGACAAAAATTCCCAAAGACTTTATCTGAGTAAAGAACCCACCAGATTCACAGGTTTATTGTACCTTTACAAATGAAGACAGAAGAGGGAAATTTAAAACGCTTCTCATGTTTTACAAAAGAAATATTGCAAATATTTATGTCTTCGGGGCATATCAGAAAGAAGGGCTGGACAGTGGTAGGGCAGGTGGGAAATGACAGGTTTGAGTAAAGCAACAAGATTACTGTTATTATTTGCCTTCTCTGACTACTCTTTATAAAGAGAATCTCCCTCCATCCTATCCCATCTCTTTCCAGACACCTTTTCTTGCTTTCTGTTTTTTCATAACCTGCATGGCCAGTTGGTAGGATCTCTATATACTTGTCATGTTTGTGGTCTGTTTTGTCCCCCTAGGCCCCTAGGGAGATGTCCCATGAGAGCAGGACGGGTCTGCTTGTCTACCTTAAGAGCACGTGGTACACAGCAGTTACTCAACAAGGTTTTATGGAATGACTCAGTGAATGCAAACAAGGGTCTTCAATTAAATGGCCTGCTTAAGAGTAAATTTAATTACTTTTAGACTTTTACTTTATTCATTTGCTGGTTTTCTGATTGGACCTAAGAGCACGAGAGCATGAACCTCTCTATATGTTATTTCTATCCAAACTTGTGTATCATCCTCTTCTCAAATGAGGTGGCATCCAGGCAAGTTTTATAAGATGGATTTTCATAGCATGGTAAAGAAGGACAGTGTTCCAGACTAACATTAAGAATACTTAAGGGCTCCTGGGGCTCCTGGGTGGCTTAGTCGGTTGAGCGACCGACTTCAGCTCAAGTCATGATCTCACGGTTTGTGGGTTCGAGCCCCACGCTGGGCTCTGTGCTGACAGCTCGGAGCCTGGAGCCTGCTTCGGATTCTGTGTCTCCCTCTCTCTCTGCCCCTCCCTGACTCATGCTCTGTCTCTCTCTGTCTCAGAAATAAATAAACATTAAAAAAAATAAAAAAAAAAACACTTAAGGGATCCTGTTCAGTGTCCTCCATGTGGAGGGGAGGAAGGACAATGATGGGTCTGTGCACAATAACCTGGATGGAGAGACAGACAATGACCAGAACTCTGCTACTCCAAGGGGCGTGGATTTTATCTTGGAAGGGATGAGCAATCATAAGAAGGCTTGGAACAGGGAAATGGAAGGATTCATGCTTTAGAATGACCTTTGAAACCACAAAGGAAGATGGGCCAGAAGGGTGAGATTTGAACAGGGGACTGAGAGAGAGTCCAGCATGCTATGAGACTACATTTCTGGCCTGGAAAGATTTGGGATCTTTGTGGGAAGGGTGGGCAGATAGCACTGGAAAGCAGTCAGTTCTGTGTGTCCAGAGTGCTGAAGACAGGAAGGAAAGAAGATATTTGGGACATGCTAAATCTGAAATGTCTGTGCGACATCAAAGGTCAAATGTCACGTGGGACAGATAACTCTGGAGCTTAGAGGGGCAAGCTGGGCTGCAGGTATAAATGTGAGAGTCATCAATACCATCATGATGATATTTCAGACAAAGGCATTCAAGAAATGGCCAAAGAGAAGGAGTAGGAAGAGAAGAGAGGAGAGCTGAGGAGGAAGCAATAAGGATCTAGCCACGTGCAGGCTGAAAATATGATCAAAACCCAACAAAGGAGATTGAGAAGCAGAGGGGAGAGAAACTGAAGAAAGTTTTGTTGAAGAATCTGAAAGAAGGCAGTATTTCAAGAAGGCAGGTGGGGTCAAACAATACTAAATGCTGATAAATAACAAAGCAAATGAGGACAGAGATGTGCCTGTTGGATTTGGCTCCTGGAAGTCACTGGTGACCTTTCCAAGATGATTGGATAGGTACAAGCAGTAGCCATTTGAAGAGGGTTGAAGACAGAGGGTGAAGTGAGGACATGGGGCCAGAGTGTGCCTATTAATGCCTTCTGGAAGTTTACCTACAAAGAGGAGTAGAGAAATGGAGTCCAAACTAGAAGGATTAGGAGTCAAGAGAGGGTTCTTTTTAAGATGAGAAATACTACAGAATTTTTGTCGGTGGGAGGAAGTGACAGAAGAGAAAAGGAAAGAGATGGATGAAGCTAGAAGAACTATCCCATGGAGCCATGTTCTTGAGGAGGTGAGGGGTGGGTTCCAGAAGCTCTGCGGATGGAGACCCTGCTTATGACCAGAAAGATGCAACACAGGCCCCTTTAGATCTGGTGTGGGCAGACGAGAGCGTTCATGTCTGATGGGTTCTGTCTTCTCAACAGACAAGGTTGGGGAAAGAGGAGAAGAGTTGAAATTCTCATCTTTGGCATGAAGAACACCAGCTTCCTAGAAAAACAGAGTTGGCCACCAGGCTAAATGAGGGCTACTTTGGCATTTGACGCTGTGACTGCAAGCGAAACCAGTCAGCATGCATGTGTGATTTTTCTCAATCTTCCGCCATCCTAATTATGTCTTGGTGGGGGAGTGGGGAGTGGTCAGATTTCAGATATATCCAAGAAGTGGCTGGAGCAATCTGGAAAGATATTGAGTATTCACTGATCACAGCTGCCTTTAGCAGCTGGACTACTATAACAGAATATCACAGACTGGGTGGCTTATAAACAACAGAAAGTTATTTCTCACAGTTCTGGAGGCTGGGGAAATCCAAGATCAGGGTTCCAGCATCGTCCGGTTGGGTGAAGGCCCTCCTCTGGATTGCAGATAGCCAACTTCTCATTGATCCTCACATGGGAAAGATCGGAGAGAGGAGGCAAGCTCTCTTGTGACTCTTCGAAGGGCACTAATCCCACCATGAGGCTCCACCTTCATGACCCCCTCTAATCCTAATTACCTCCCGTAGGACCCACCTCCAGATCACATTTCACTGTGGGAAAGTGTTTCAACACATGAATTTGGGGAGGACACAAATGTACAGTTTAGAACAGCAAGCATGACTTCCTTTAGAGACGATGTCTGGCAGGACAGGGCTGGGCAGTGTCAGATCCAGGCTTAGGAACTGAGCTGTGGATGAGATGGATGAGAACCCAGATGCCAGGAGATGGTAGGCAGCCTGACTTTTGTGTGACTGAGGTCAACAGAGACACGAGTCTACGTAAGATCTATCTCATTAGTCTCTGAGGTGGGTATGGGCCACAGGGACCCCATCACCTCTGTCCTCGTACGGAAGTTGGCATGTGGCTGATTCCCTGGGCCTGGCACAGTAAGTAGAAAGGTCCATCGGGTGGCTGCAGCCTGAAGTGATGGTGCAGCTGAGCTCATGGGGAGGCGTGGCTTCCTGGTGACACGCCAACGTTTGTGGGATGGCTACGAATGCACGATCCAGTAAAGGAAAATGAAAAAGAACACTCAGAAATGTAGGAGGAAACCAAGAGAGAGTAGCATTCTGCGAACACGGGAGGAGATTTTCGGGAAGAAGCAGGGGGTCCCTAGTGAGAGGTCAAGTCACACGAGTACAGGAAAGTGGACACCGGTGGGGAAGCCACCACAAATTTGGTGTGTGTTTTTCTTCTGGGATCGTGGGGACGAGGGAGGTGGCACCAGAGAGCAGAGGGCTTTCGGCCTGGGTTGACCACACGTGCTGGTGGGAATAAGCAGGGACGGAGAAAGAGTTCTAGTGATGCACTCACGAGGAAACCGCTTTGTGTTTTCACTTGTTCAGATAATGGCTTTCCTCCTGAGGAAAAAGACCTCTCTCCTAAACCAGCGAAGTTTTCAGCTCATCCTCTCCATTGCCGGCACTGCAGAACTGGGCTTCGGCTCCTCTCTTGTCACCAATGTTGGTGTCTTTCAACACATCCTCTGCAATTTTGAGGTAAACTGGAGACTGGTCATTAGCCCTGAAGGAGTGGGTGTGTGTGATGGGAAAGAAAGTCTGGTGCTTCCTCTAAACTCAGCAGCTCAGCTTCCTCAATAGTCAGGAGGGTCCTGAGAAGGAAAACCTTAACGGCTTTGGAGCCCAGAGGCCCTTTTTATAATTAAATCCTACCACCCATGGGCTGTGCGGCCTTGGGCAAGTCCCTTGATTTCTCTGAGTTCTAGTCTTCTAGTGTGTGAAATGGAGACCGTCATCTCTCCCTCACAGGCTGGTGCGGGGGTCAAACCAGATAGTATCTGGGTAAGGGCCTTAAAACCGTAGGTTTAAAAAATATATACCCCTAGTTCCGTTGAATGGTGCTTTGCTGTTGACAAATGTTCCTTGCAAGGGCTGACTGAGAGACCCTGAGGGTAGGCCTGAGGCTAACAGAGGAGGACTGCACAGAACTTTGGGTGGATTGCTCCATTCACAAGACTATTTATTAAGTGCCCACTGGGGTCAGGCATTAGCCATGTCCTGGAGACATGGTGATAACCAGGATCCAGCCTCTTCACACAGCCACCTGGGCCCAGGACATAACCAAGTTGACACTACGCTGTGCTAGGTGCCATGGAGAGACAGGCACAGGGCATTTGGGGAGTGGGGTGAGAGCACAGCCAATTCAGATTTCCCGTTCAGGGACTCTGGGGCTGAGTCTGGCAGAGTGCATTCAGTGGGGAATGTTCCAGGTGGAGTGGGCACTATTTGCACACAGGAGGGATGAGAAACAACCACGGGGATTTGAAAGCAAGTGGCTTGGAGGGTCCCTGGAGGGCTGTTTGTTGCAAGGAGAGGTGAGGCTGGAGGAGGAGACAAGACAGGCTGTAGATGCTAGGCTGTAGGACATGCGCTTTAGCCAATCCGTGCTGGAGTCTGTGGAAGTATTTTACAAATGGATATTTTTAAGCTAAAAAAAATGATATGCTTATTGTAGAATACTTAAAATTACAGAGAAGTAGGGCAGGGGAGGAAGCTCCCGTTTCTGAGACCCAGATGGCCTTTGCCAACTTTTAAGGCATTGCTTTTTTGTACTTCCTATGCACAATATACATGTATTTTCATATCATAGTCACGATCATAGTGTAGATATTATTTTAAGTCCCGCCTTTCCTCACATAATATGGACATTAAAAGCATTTATTATGGACTCTCCCCCCCCCCTTTTTTTTGTTTTGGTTAAAACACTTTTAGTGAAAAGGGAAAGACACTGATGTCCCGCGTGTCTGCTCTTCACATTTTACAATATTAGGACGCTCTGGAGCCTACAGCCTTGGAGGAGACACCATCATTCAAGTCTAGCACAGTCCTCACTCTCCTCCTCAGAACTCCTGTTCCAAATGATCCTGTGTTAAGAGTAAATATTACAGCTCATTACAAGACGCAGAGACAGGGACAACACCACCTATAGCTCACCTCCCAAAGTCTGGGACTCTAAGAACCAGACAGTGGCAAAGACATAAGCCCTGGGCCACGGACAGGCAAATGGGGAGGAAATAGGTCTTGGGAAAGGAAGATGAGGAACATACGAGGAGCCAGGGAATAAAATTAGAGGCACACTAGTGCTAGGAAGTCCCCTACGACCTGTGCTGCATTGCTGCACACCCAGTCACTGAAAGTCCAAAAGAATATTTGTGAGACCCATCCAGTCAAGAACTCGAGGTCCACTCCCTCACGTCATGCCCCTTTCATAGTCTCATAGGCTCCCAGCAAGCCCTATGCTTTAGCAACACTTTTCAACTCTCCATCATTACTCCTTCAATGACCCTCACCAATAATGCTTGTTAAAGATGTGAACTTCACATTTAAAAACATCTATTTTGTACTTTTGCAAGTATTGTTCTGAATCAGAATAGTATCTGTCTTATAGGAAATTCCTGGTTTCTTCACTATCCCCCTATTGTCAAAGTCTTAGATTATTCTGCTATGTTATTCGTATATGAATAAATGTCACTGTAGATGGCACTTTTGTGCACACAGTTCCCTTGGTTTAAAAACTATTTCCTTTGAGTAAATGATCAAAGTTGAATTATTAGGCTTTATAAGCAATTTTCAGACTATTGATATGTTTTGCTAAATTGCTGATATCCAAGGAGGTTAACTAAAATGCCACACGACAGTTTTATTTTAAGCCTATTACTCTGGTGGCAGGAGCCCCAGGCAGGGAGAGTGGGTCATGAGATTGCTACAGAAATCCAGGTGAAAAATTTTGAAACCTAAATTTTGGCAAAGGCAGTGGGATAAGGAGGAGGATTAATGAAGCTCCTCATTCATATTAGAAGTGGTATAGAGCTGAATGGAAGGAATACTGTGTATAACACAGTATAAAAAAGTACTGTGCATTGTGGGGGGCTGGTGAAAGCTGGATTTGGAGAAAAAATTATAAGCGTCAATGTATATATTGGAAAAAAGAACACTTGAAAGTAATGAACAGAACTTTTAGATCAAGAAGATAGGATGACCAAACAAAAAGAAAAACACAAAAACCCTAAAAAAACAAACAAACAAAAAAACAAACAAAAACAAAATTCAGAGGAAGAAGGAAGGAAAAAAATTAAGTAGGAAAGAAACAAACATAGAAATGTCAGCAAGGCCAATAACTGGTTCTCATAACACAGACAAACTTGTTGAGATTGGCCAAGGTGGGGGAGGGGGGGGGAATGAGAGGCACAACGAAGTAATATTAGGAAGGAAAGGAAGAATAACCACGGAGGAATGTGCAATTAGAAAGGTAGCAAAAATAGGATTAGCAACTTTGTGCCAATAAATGTGAACACTTAGCTCATTTGAACAATCTCCAAAGAAAATTTGTTTTCAAAATTCACTCGAAAAGAGGTAAAAACTCAAATGGTCCCATAACCATCAAATAACAGAATCACGCGTTTAAAATCTTACAAGCCAACAACATCCACAAGGCAAGTCCAGGCTCAGGGTTTCTATAGGGAAGTTCTACCTGTCAGCAAACAGGCCATTCCAACCTTATAAACTCTTCCAAGAAACTGGAAAGGGAGCACTCCCAGCTTATTTTATGAGCTAATCTTGAATGCAGAACCGAAAAAAGACAGTATGGGAAATGAAAAAGTCCAGGCCAATCTTATTCATAAATATAGCTAAAAAAAATCCTAAATAAAATATTAGCTAATTGAATTGGGCCCTGGTTCTGCTTCTGAAGATGGATGAAAGGGTTGTAGAGGAAGCCAGCCAGACATGGAATATAGGCTCCCTGTGCACAAAAGGAAAGGAGATATGCACAAATGACCTCACTATACTGATAAACAAGACAGCATGCCTTGGCTGCACATCTGTACCTTCTAGAGTGCTGTGGCTGTGCTCTGGCAGCTTGGCTCCAAAGCATCTCAGTCAGCAGCCCCGTCCAGAAATTTCCAATGGAGGAACCCACCACCCCCCACTGTCTGCTCCTGGAATGACCTTGAGGTCCATCCCACCCCTCCCTGAATAAACTCTTAGATAAGCTGGTGCTTTTAAAGCTGGAGTTAAGAACACAAGCAACCCATAACAACTAGAAGCTAAAATAAATAAATAAATAAATAAATAAATAAATAAATAAATAAATAAGAAACGAAGTAACATTTTAAGATTAGGAGGGAATTTCAAAAAGAAGAGGTCTTTCACAAATGTCTGCCTACATCAAGTAAAGTAAGAGTGAGGATGCGTAAGTCGTAGATTTTGTAATTTGTAAGATTGTGTAAAATTTGGAAGTCACTTGGAGGTCACCTGGGGGTCACTGACAGGCCTGGTGAAAGGTAAATTGTAGGGTCAGAAGCGAGGTGGGGAGAGCCCCGTAGAAGTCAAGATAGAAGAAAAGGAGAAGAGAGTAGAAGGAAGTTTCAAGACTTAAGGGACTTGAGTCTGGTTGTAGGCTGAGGAGGAGGAAGCTGTGGAAAAGGATGGTTAAAAATACCAGTGAGAGTGTCGCTATTGATGGGACAAGTGCTTTAAAGGAGAGGGAAGGTTTAGAGACAAGAGAGTGGGTTACAAGAGAAAGTGTGGGATCCATGCATAATGATTGAGGCAGCTAGTTGAGAGGGAGGAGCGAGACAGGAAGTCGAGAAGCAGTGGAGGGACAGGAGGTTGAGGTTTTGGGTTCCTTGAAAAAAGGGACAGGCCAGCTCATTCTGAGAGTGAGATGGTCCCAGGGGTTGGGGAGAGGGCAGAATTTGACATGGTCTCCATCTGATGTTCAAAGAAATCTAATCCAGACATCTCAGTGCTGTCCTTAGTACAGGGGTTATGTGACACAGGATAACAACCAAAAGGTTCAATTATCCATGTTTCCCAAAATTCAGGTAGTTGGTATTATGTAATTTCTAAAGAGCTAGGCAGCCTCCAATGGCAGCTTCTTACTGTCAGTGCTCTGGAACAGAAACAGGGATATGCTTCTGTGGGAAAGGTAAGGACTCAGGAACACACAAGATTGTTAGGTTCAGTCTTTGACTTTCTCAGTTCTCCCGGCTCCCGGCACTGACGCTGGCATAGCATTTGTTCAGTGACTGCCTTCATGAGTGACTATTCCACGTGTTTAGGCTCTTGGACTCCTCCAGACTTGCACGTTGGGGTGCCATGCCTGCCTACCGCCACCCCTACCGGGGCCACATCAGCCCACATCAGCTCTCCAAAATGGCAGCTGCCCTCCTCTGTGTGTTCCGGGTAGTGACTGTGAAACAGGGGCTGGAAATCTGTTAGTGTTTCTGGCTTAAGAGCAATCCACTTATTTTACCTTGATTTACTTTGCATTCACTGTTTTAAAAAATTTAATGGGTCCTTATTAAGTGCCCATTATGTGGCATGTGTGGTCCTGGGCCCTGGGGACTGGAGAGGGGTGGTCTCTGCCTCCATGGGCCCCCTCATAAACTTGGGTCCTCTGAGGCTCTTTTGCTTTCACTCTTAAGTAAGAGGATGGAGCCATGGCCACCTGCTTGATTCAAGTGAGGTCGATTATTGACCCTAGGGGTCACTGTCTGCAGGAGATGCCTGGGGGGAGCACAGGGGAGAGACAAGAGAATGGGCTCCATGGTCAGACAGACCAGGCTTTGAAGCCAGCCTCTGCCAATTAGAAACCGTGGGGCGCCAGGCAAGTTACTTAGTCTCTCTGAGTCTTCACTCTTCTTAGCTACTAAATGCAGATAATGATATCGTTTTAGGACTTACAGGGCACTTCTTGCCTCTAGAACATGGCCTCATTTAGAAGCGTGAGCTTTCTTTGCTGCTCTATGATTGCACTCTTGCAATCCCGTGTCGGAACCTTTTTAATTCTGGGCCTTAGGAAATGTCAGTGTTTAGAAGTAAGAAATAGTCAAGCTCTCTGAAAGGAAATAGGCATGAGACATGAAGGCGTGCCATCAACTGTGCCCCAGAAGGATGGTTAGCCGCTGTATTTTGTTTACTGTGAATGATAACGACCTGAGTGATAAAGTTCACTCTCAGAATCACAGTGCATCTCCCCTCTGTGCACAGCTCGCAGAGCAGCTGTATAAGGGAAGGTGTGGGCGGTGCTGCAGGATTTATGGAGGAAAGAAGTGAAGAAACTGATGCATGCACAAGTTGGGTGTGTGGTCGCGGGAGCATAAACCCAGACAGCCAAGACTCAGCTTCTAACTCCAGTCCTACCACTTGCCAGTGGTGAGTGGGGCCTGTCACTCAACTGGTCTGTCTCAGCCTCTATTTTCTCATCTCTAACTTGGGAAGACTGGTATTTGCCTTGTAGGCTCCAGCGAGGATGAACTGCGTTTGGGGTACGGCTACACGGGCAGCAGGGCTGAGGGCCAGACGGAGGTGAGGGCGAGTGTCCTTGGTTCAAATCTAGACTCACACGGAAGCACTGGGCAGCAGCAAAGATGGGGAGGAGAGGAATGGCGTCTGAGCTTCCCCCCGGGGCAGGCACCCTCTAAGTTCTAGGTGTCGGGAGAGCGGGTCAGATTCTTGAGCAGCTAAATTGTGTTAGTGAATTTCAAGCCTAAGGAGCTTGCCTAAGCAGCTCTGTACCTGCTTACACTGCCTGGAATCCCTTCTTCACACACGTCTTGGTTTCACTGTGTGTTTGTTGTCCCCAGCTCTGGATGAATTCTGCAGACAACCTGGAGCTCTCCCTCTTTTCCCATTTTGTGGAAATCCTTCGATCACCAAGGTAGGCTGGGCTTTGGCGGTGCGGGGGGCTAGGACTAATGGCTTCATGCCAAGAAGGGGGACTGAGGGGACAGGACAGCCAGTGGCTCAGCAACCACGGCCTTCTCCCATTTCCAGACCACTGGACTCCCAGGTGACAGCATGTCTGTCTGGGTCTGTTTGGGCTGCCGTGACAAAATATGATAGACAGGGTGCTGAATAAACAACAGAAACTTATTTCTCACAGTTCTCGAGGCTGGAAGCCTAACATCTAACATCAACATCACTGGCAGATTCAGTGTCTGGGGAGGGTCCCCCTTCCTGGTTAACAGCAGTCTCCTTACTATAGTGTCGCCTGGTGGGAGGGGCGAGGGAGCTCTCTGGCATCTCTTTTATAAAGGTGCTAATCCCATCACTAGGGGATGTGTTTACCTCCAGAGACTGTACCTCCAAAGCCTATGGTTAGGTTTTAACACATGAATTTTTGGGGGGGACACGAACATTCAGTCGTAGCAATGCCCTTCCCAGTGGCTCACTTATGTGGGGCAAGTCTGTCTCCCTGGTGGATTTGGGCCTCGCACCCTCTCAGGGGCTCAGTGTATGTGGCCAGCAAAGGAAAACACTTCTCTGTGTCCTGTTTGCCTCCCAACCCACTCTCCCTCTAAATGACTTCTCCAAGTCACTTTTTAAATCATTCAGGGCTCTTTTGGTTGCAAGCAGCAGAAATACAACTCAAACCAACTTAAGGAAGGAAGGGAGGGAGGAGGGAGGGCAAAAGGAAGGTTGACAAAGGGGGAATTTATTGGCTCATACATTGGAACGGGGCAGATCTTCACATGTGGCCGGGTGGCACTCACACTACTTCATCTGAGACCTGTCACCTGTCTTGTTCATGCTTTCCTCCGTGCTGGCTTCATGTGGGCAGACGGCAAGATGGCTGCTGGGCAGCTCCTCAGGGCTGGAAGTTCAAGAGGAACAAGACAGTCCTGTGGAGAAGGAATACAGAAAAACAGGCTGCTTAGTGCCATGATAAGAAAGAGCACAAAACACAGTGAGAGCTGTGAATACAAACCACACACAGAACTGGGCTGGTTCTGCCTCAGTATCAGGGATGTGGAGGTTGGCAGAATTTGTCCTGTTAGTACTGAAAAGACAGTTCAAGAAGGAACCACCCACCCAGATTCGCCCTCCTTCACCTTTTTTTTTTTCTTTCCTTTTCCCACTTTCTTTCTGTACTTGTTGTTTTCTTAAAGATGGACATTTATCCTGGGAGCTGTTTTCTTTGGTTGAGTAGAACTTACGGGAAATTGAATTTGTGATTATCCTAAGAAGGGGGATGCGGATGCTTGAATTCTGTCTTTTTCCCCTTTGACTCCTAGTGGCGTGTTCATCCACTTTGTGGTTTGGGGCGGGCAGGAAGAGCACACACCCCAGACAGACTCGCCAAGGGCCCCTCGCTCCTGGCTGTTGGAGAGTGCTCCGCGGTCGCACGCGAGTCTGCTGTCTTTGTTCTGAGTTTTCTGAGACCAGCATTAGTTTTCCCTGAGGCTTGGAATTTAAAAGTCAATAACTGGGGGTTATCTTTAAAGGCAGTTTCCGGGGGGGGGGGCGGTGGAAGGGCATGGGAGGCTCATCCCTGAGCAACTCTCGGCAGACACATATTCAATGGGTGTCTGACAGCATTTTGATGAGTTGCCAAGAGAGCATTGGAGTCAGAGGGCCATGGAGCAAGCCCAGCCTGGGAAACCTTTTTAGCAGAAACACAGCAAATTTGGTTCATTCCAGTAAAAGCTTTTACTGCCTTTCTCCTGGGCTCACCAGGGAAGGACCCCGGAATGCTGAAGTTGCTCACCAGGCACAGCTTATACCCAAGCTCGTCTTCCTCTTCAATGAGCCGGGCCTCACCTTCTCCAAGATCCCCACCATCATTGCCATCCTAGGCTGTCAGCTGAGGGGCCACTTCAGCATCCAGGACTTGCTCAGGTACTGTGCCACGCTTCCCAGGGGGAAGGGCAGAGCCTTGGGACTATTTCACAAGGGTATATAGGCCTCAGTTCTCTCCTGACCACACTTGACCCAGCAACATTACCCTTCAGTGCAGTGGCAGGTTCCATTCCCTTGGAACCTTCCAGAGGTTCTGTTTAGGGCTGAGAGTTGAGAAAAGGGGTGGTTCTGCAAGACTCCCCTCAGGGCTATGTGCTCACAGCTCCCTGGTGCCCAGACGTACTTACTGTGCCAAGAATTCAAGTTCCTGTGAGCACAGTCCTCCTCATCAGCCATTGACCCAACGTGTCTGCTTTTTGCAGACTTCCCAAAGGACAGTCCCAGTTGACATGGTACGTAGCCTTTTCCATCCTCAGCACTCTCTGTTATGTTTATCTGGCAGAGCCAGAGTTAACTGCTCTGATGATAGATTTTAGAAGTCTCTGGAAACACTGCATTGATCACAGAATAATGTGATCTGTCTCAAACCCTCCCTTGAAGCCGATTTGGGTGGATCTGTGTAGAAAACCTTCATATGTGTTGAGCAGACGTGGGTGGAGCCCACCACTGAACATATCCCTCTCTCTCTGCATTAAGAATTGGGCTGTTTGTTGTCTACACCCTCAAGCCTTCTTCGGTGAATGAGAGGCAGATCTGCGTGGATGGAGGCCTGGACTCCTCAGTGTCTGGTGAGGAGACCTTTCTCAGACACCAGTCTGAAAGCAGCAGGATGGCCCTCAGGGCACCCCTGAGAGCCACCTGTCATGGGCCCATTTTGTAGAGGGAAGGGCTGAGGCAAAGAAAAGGGAAGGTACTCACAACTGAGCAATTGTTCCCAAGTAGTGGCTTGTGAGGTCATAGTGTTATGAGTAGGGTTACAGTCATATCAAATTGTTTATTCTTCCGTCACAACCTGGAATGGCTTCTAAGACCTCCAGGATAAAACTCAGTTCCCTATAGGCCAACAGGTGGGATCCTTCATGACCCAGTTCCTGCTTACCTTCTTGGTTGAGTCCTTCCTACCTCTGCTCCTCTGATGAGCCCCAACTTCAGCACTCTGAGCACCTGCACATCCTAATATGTGATGGTGCCCTCCAGCCATGCTTTGTATGTGTTGTTCCCTTGGCAGAAATGCCTCCCCTGTCCCACCCCACCCCCTGCTTTGCCCACTGAGTTAACCATTCCTGGTCATACCAAGCCAGGTTAAGTCACCTCCTCTGGGCTTCTAAAGTCCTTGCGCTTACTCTAATGCACAGGTTAGTGATTTGTTTTTTTGGGTCTCTCTCCTCCCAACCAGGTGCAGAACAGAAGCTATGTCATGTTCCCTCTGCCAGGGCAGGTGTGAAGGGAACTTGGTCCTGGGCCCTACAGATCTGTGCTGTCCAAGATGGGAGCCTCTAGCTACATGTGGCCATTTACATTTAAATTTTAACTGGTAGAAATTAAATGCAATTAAAAATTCAATTCCTCAGTCACACGAGCTCCATTCCAAGTGCTCGATAACCACACGAGCCTAGTGGTTACTGTATTCGACAGGAGAGATAGAAAACATTCTTATCATTGAAAAAGATTCTATTGGACACTCTTACTTAGTCTAGGAAAATGATCTCTTATCTTTAGTTCAAACCTGAGGAGTAGGTATTACTATTCCCATTTTGCAGATGAGGAAACGGAGGCTCAGAGATAGAAGACATTTGGGGCCAGAATCCAAATAAAGAGAAATCTGATTCCGCTTCTCCAAACTGCCACATCAGTCATATTTCTGCATTCACGTGCCCTGAATTGGTTGTAAAATAAGTGGTTAACCAAGGGAATGAATGAATGGATAATGGGCCAAAAGTAAGCTTATTCAGTCAGCCCTTCTAATATGGACTGCATTCTGAACTCTACAACGCAAGCTCTATTTTTAGTGCAACATTGATATGCTGAAGGTTTAGTCTGGAAACACATTGAGAGCAGGAATTGAGATCGGGTACTAAAATCTTCAGCACTCTGCTCCCAATGCCTCCCATAATGCCCAGCATGTAGTAGGTGGTCAAGAAGTGTTGCAGCCTATGATAGTGAAAAAAAATTCTGCTGGAAGATAAACTTGACCTTGTTATTTTTAGGATTTTTGGGGGAAGTGGATAGGAAGCAACAAAATCATCTCCAGTTAAAGAGAACTTTAGGAACATGTCCTGAAATTCTTTTTAAGCATTGCATGGAAGTCTAGAACTGAATGCCAGAATTTTGAGTCCCATCCATGCCCCAATTCCTGGGTGAACGAAGCATTTGGTGAATACGATTGCTTACTGCAGCAAATAGTATGTCTCTTTACATCCGTTTTCTCTCAAATCTGAATTTCCTTATTTTGTAGCTGGAAGCCAAACATCTGGAAAGACAATCTGGCTCAGAAACCAGTTGCTGGAGATGCTGTTCAGTGTAATATCTTCTTCCCAACTTCATCTGTCCTCTGAGTAAGTAGTTCCAGGAAGAGCGATTTGGCATGGGGTTGCCTCATACAGGGTGCAGTATTAAAACCTTTTCTTAATGAAAAGTTTAGCATCTCCGAGTCGGTTTTCGGCAATGTGTTTCCTGCACCAGTCAGAAACAAAATTATATTCTCTCCACCCAATAAAGCAGACCTTGCCCTAAGATATTCTGATGCAAATGTGAAATGGGCATGAGTAAGTCAGAACAGATTTGGTATAATTACACTAAGCTCTTTTTGTCACCATAGCTGTAGTGTAATTGTTACTGTTTTGGCGGTTGTGACAATCACTGATTTTGATGTCCTGTACTTGGCAGAAAATAGAACGGAGAAATGGTTAGCCTAAATAACATCTATCAAGGAAAAGGCTTGCCAAATTCTTCTGCTATTTACTGTCAGTTATTTATTTTTCCAAGTTGGAAAAAGAAGTATCTGCCTTCAATTAACTTTTAAAACAATGTGTAACCATGAAATTCCATTAACTCTCTCCCACTGACTGCCTGCTTTATATCCAACTCCAGAGTCATCCATTCAACCACTATTTGTTGAGCACCTACTGTGTGTCAGACCCTGTTCCTCACTCCCAGACTGCAGTGCTGAGGAAGTCGGTCTAGGTCCTTGCTCTGCTGGGTTGGCATTTTAGTGTGTTCGTGTGTTTGGGGAAGGGAGGAATGCTGTGGGGAGTTATCCCTCGGTAAAATGGCCTTGCAAGTAGTGCTTAAGAAATCTTTGTATTTCTAGAATCAAAACATGGTAGAACTGGAAGATGCCTTGGAGATGAGCTAGTCCAACCCTCTCCTTTTTCATCTTTCTGAATGAGAATATAGGGTAGTGCTTAAGCACCAGGGCTCTGACGTCTAGACCTCCTGGGTTCAAATCCCAGCTCTGCTCTCAGAGACTTTGGGGAGGTTATTTAAGTCCTCTATGTCCTCTTCTACTCATCTATATGAGGATAAGAATAGTACCTGCTAAGTAACTGGAAATTAATATGTGACTAGCCCCAAGCATGGTGTCTGGGACACTATAAATACTCCATAAGCTAAGTCTTCTCATCATCATCATCTCACCATCACTGCCCTCATCACCATCATCATCATCATCATCATCATCATCAAGGAGAATGACCAGAGCTCATCAAAAGCTCTGCCAAAGTCATCCAGTTAGTAAACAGAGGCAGGGATAGAAGAGAGGGCAGTTTCTTGACTTCTAGTCCTGGGGCCACAGCCTCGCTGCCTAGTCTGGCAGTTGGTGTTGAGAACCCTGCCTAGCAAAGATGGGCCCTTCTCTGGTTCCTAGAGGCAGAGTCCTTTGCTGAGCCATTGCCCCTGAGGTTTGGTTGCCACCTCCCTGCCCTCCAGTCCCCTCTAGCAAATCTGTATTCTCCAAACCCATCATTTTAAAATTCATTTTTGAAAGTGACAGTTAAAATGTGGTGGTTTTTTTTTTTTTTTTGCCTAAATTGATACAGATGCATGAATACTGGACTATTCCATTTAGATTAATTTTGATCAGTATATCTGAAAAGGGAGTGACTTAACCATTATGTGTTTTATGCAACTGTATTGATGTAATTAGATGGGTGGCTGGTCAGCCCCTGCAAGTATGAATACTAGTGGGCTAGGGCTCTCAAGGGGCCTGTGCATTTTTACATCTGTTGGTACAGTTTCCAATTGCTTTGAAGAGCTTTGGCCAACTTACATTGCAGTGATTCATAAACATGTTCAGCCATTTAACAGCAACTTTGCCAGCATTTTAGTTTACCATTCTTTAAAAATATAACATGTACTTCACTGAGTGATATCCAGATCAACCTTAATTTGCCTCTCCTAGGTGACTAGCGAGGCTGGAAATTGTATTTTCTGGATGTGTTGTTTGCTCATGGACTGAGAGATATTTTATTGCATTTTTTGACCCCCCCCCCCCACCAGGACAAAGGAAGAGATGTTTTTGAACCTGGGGCCTGACTGGTTCCTGCTCCTTGTGCAGGGCCACCTGCATCCAAGCACCACGGTGCTGGGGTTGAAGCTTCTGCTGCACTTTTTGGCAAGCCCCTCCCTCCGCGGGCGATTTAAAGAAGGCCTGTCTGGGGGATCCTGGGTGGAGCGCAGCTTCGAGGGAGTGGACATTGTGATAGGTGAGTGTGCAGCCTTCTCCAGGAGGCAGGACACCTCCTCATCCTGGGCTGCAAGTGAGGACCGGCCAAACTCCTTCCTCTAGGGGCCTTCATGCTCTCACAGTAGGATCACCTTGACCTCTGATCCCGATCAGTCCCAGTCCCCTCTTACTTCCTTGTCAAGATCCCTTTATGTCCTGACTGCTTTGCAGACACGGGGGGCTTCCTTCCATTCCTCAAGAGCTCCTCAGCTCTTTTCCTCTTCCTGGGATGTTGCCCCCAACCCACAACACCAACATGGCTCTCCTGGATGGTATGGGTTCATCCCTCAGGTCTCAGTTCAAATGCCACTTCCTCCAGGAGAAGAGGGTTCCCCTTGAATTAGGGCCCCTCAGTTATACTCTCTTTGCCCCTATTACTTTTCTTTATGGTGTTTAGCACAATTCACAAGCAAATATTTATTGGGGCACTTAATTCCATAATGTCCTTCCCTACAACTACATCGTAAGTACTTGGTGAGGGTCTCGGGTTCTGTATATTTTGTTGAAATGCTATGTCCTTATTGCCTAATACAAAGCTAGCCTTTTGCCTCTAAGGTAGTAGGCACTAAGTATCTGTTTCTGAATGAATGAATGAATGAATGAATGAATGAGTGTGTCTGAAATAGGGAAAGGAACTCTTATTGAATACTTTCTTGTGGTCATGTGTGTATGACATATATTTCTATCTGGCATTTCTATGGGGTGGGTAGGTGGCAGGGAATCCCTTCATGTTCCCAGTCCCCACCTTGACCAGAAGCAACAGCAATTGTTCTCAATTGGATTTTGTGCCCCTTCCACCTGATCAATAGATAACCTGAAGAGCCACCCTGCCATGCCTGACCAGAGCCCCTGCCTGCTTCCTGGGTTCCGCGTCTTGAAAGACTTTCTGGGCCACCATGTGCATATTCCAGAAGTCTATCTCATTGTGTCCACCTTCTTCCTGCAGACGCCACTTACAGAGCTGACGGACGGGCCCAAAGTAGGTTTTTGGGGTACCCCTGGGATAGAGTGACATACCTGGTCTCATTCCGTGTGACCGAGACAGTTCCTTAAGACTCTCCACCGCTACCTCTATCCACTTCTTCCAACTCATATTGTGTTCTCACCCGCTTCCTTCCCTCACAGAGCCACTCCCTTGTCTAGCTCTTCAGGTACTCTGAGTTCTTGGGCTTCTGCCTCCCATCCTCCCTGCCAGCAGGTCTCTGTTTTTATCAGTCCCACTTTTAAGTCTTTCCCCTTCTGGGCATGGCTAGAGAAGTCACATGATCATGGGCATGGGAAGGGAGGCGGGTGGCCGCCACCACAGAATTAGAACCTCAGTTTATACCTTCTGAAAGAGTGTGTCTTGACCTTAGCGAAGTGCCTTGATTCCCCTGCATTCTAGAGTAAACCATATATGCTCTTCAGCCTTCTGCTCCAAAGCCACCGTTTGCTCCAATGACTTACTTCACAGTGGGAATGGAGGGCCCCAGAGGGAGGTACTACTTTGGTACCCTGCTCTCCACCACCTGGTCATGCCATGCCCCTCTTCATCACCTTCTCTCTGTTGTCACTGGCAAAGGGTAGTTTTTCCAGGCTGATCTGGATTCCTTCCACTCCTTTCCTGAGTGATCTCACTAGTAGTTGACCCTTCTTTCTCCTGTACTTTCAGCATCTTCTTTTCTATGGACTGTTTCCTCAGAGACCATAAATATGGTGAACTGTGTCCCACCTAAAACCAGAAACTGACCCCTTGATTCATACTCCTGGCCAACTGTTTTCCTATTTGTCATTGTCTTGTCCTTCCTTAGCCACCTCTCTCCTAAGAGGAGCCTACACTCATGACACATAGCTTCTCACCGTTCACACACTCACTCACTCATCCAGGTCTTCATGAGCTCCCATTCCTGCGGGATCCGGTTCAGCATCCACAGCCAGTGCCAAGACCCTTTGCGATGGGGTGTCTGACTTGTCTCTCCACCCAGCTTCCTTGCTTACCTGCTCTTTGTGTCGTGAAACCCCCGAGTCACCTCCCCAGTAAGATCAGCTGCTTTGTGCTTGCCTCCCCTGTGCCTTTAATGAGTTCTTACTCCCATGTCACCTGCCTGATGAGGGTCCTCCTTCAAAACACAGCTCAGATGCCACCTCTTGATTAGATCCCTGGGCACGGGGAACCACTCCCTCCTGTGTGTCTCAGCACACCTTTGCCTTATATGACACTGACACAGTTACGTGATTTCCTCTCTCCTTAGCTAGTGAGCACCTCAAGAACAGACTCCACTTCTTACTCACCTTCCTGGGCACCTGACAGACAGCAGATTCAGAAATTGTTTCTTGGTCTCAATTGAGTGGAGTTAAACTGTGCGGAATAGAAATTGGGGGAGGGGCATGGCTCTGCAAATAGAAGGCTAGAAAATCCACCTCCCTTGAATATCCTTATATTTGACCTACCTAAATCTTGATATATGCTAATGGTATTATAGATCGCCCTTCAAAATAAAGTTCTTAATATGCTGTGCTAGGTTCACCGAAACCGTGCATTTCTATTTCCCCAAGAACGTGTTGTAGGAAACAAACATCTGCTGAATGTCAGGACCCATGATAGACGTTTTACAAATTTTATTTCACTTGATATTTATAATGATCCCATGGGGTAGAGAATGCAATTTTCATCTTACAGAGAAGGAAACTGAGTTGCCAAGAGGCTGAATAGCTTGCACAAACCCAGCTTTTCAAGAGGCAAAGTCAGATTGCCCTGCTGGTCAATTCCACGTTCCCTCTGCTACACTCTGCACTGTGCTCAAAGCCTTTGAATTCCTCCTATGTCCTCTGTAATTGCATTTACAAAAATTCATTAAAGTTGATTGGGACCTCAAACCAAACAAAAGAGCTAAACTTGATGCAGGTTGTGTGGGCCTGCAGCATCTTATAGGAGGTGTGTATTTATTTCCCTCACACGCCACTGAGTGGGCTGAAGTTCTACGTATGGGCCAGCCACCTAGGCTGTTACTATGCCGTTTCATCTTTCCCACTCGGGCCCCCTGAGATACATGATGCACTGGCTGGAAAGCTGGTCCCACTGGCATGCAGCCATATGTCTCTCTATGGTCCTTGCCCCCTCTTTCAGGACAGCCTGGATGCCATGCTTCAGTGGCTCCTGCAGAAGCACTACAGTGAAGAAGTCCTCCGGGTTGGGCTGTGCACCGAAGGTGCCCTGCTGCTTCTGGAAATGCTGAAAGCCACCGTGAGCCAGGTGAGACCCATTCCTTACATCTCATGAGGAGGCTCTGATGGGAAGACAACTTTGGAAGGGTCACCTTGACTTTTTCCAGCAGCTTCCTGGTAATGCTGATAATTAGCAAGTGTCATTCAGGATGCCTGACAGAAGAGGTGTGGGGGTTCCTAGTGATAATTTAGGTGCTCAGTGAGAAACTCAGCCTACGTGTCCCCAGTGGAGTTTGCGTGCTCTGGCTGGAAGACATCTGTTTTCCATTTGTTTAAATATTTGAATTCCTTCACTGGGAGATTTAATGCTTTCAGTCAAGAGAACATTTCTGAGCAACTGATTTGGGTCAGGAGCTTAAGGGGACTGGTGGGGGTGGAAAGGGACCTGTTCCCTCAAGGAGCTCACCCCACTGGGACAGGCGGGCCTCAAACACGAGGGAGCTGTGAGGTAGAAACCTGTTAGAGAAGACAGATGCCCACCAACTACTTACATGACACCGAGACCCATCTATTCATGCCTTCAAGGTCCATCAGAGGTAGATGGAGAGGTTATTTTCAACGTGGAGGCAAGTGTGAGGGGGTGAAGGCCATGAGGGCTGTGAATGGGAGTAATTATGAGCCAGATCAACAAGAACTTGCATGAAAGGCTGAAAACGTCTGACTTCATTCCGTAGACACCAAGGGTCTTGGAGGAGGCTTGATTGTGTGTAGGGAAACCTTACTGCTTCTGGGAAGTGATTCATGCTTACATTTACAGTTTCAACAAAAGACAAAGATGGAAAGTAAAAATCACCGTAATCACACCCATCCAGAGATAACCACTGTGAACTTTAGTGGAAGCTTCTCCCACACACCTAAGATTATACCACGTCCTTACAGAGGACTGGGCCACATAAACCCCTCTTGCCTTTGTTTCCCAAACAAAGGGAATTTATGTTCTTTCTCAAAATGTTCTTTGTTGTAAAAAGTCTGTAATGAACTTTCTTGAGCTGATCAGATCCTTTTTCTCTCTAGTTTGATGTTCTCCTTAGCGTGAATTCTGAGATGTGGGATAGTGGGTCGAAGTGTCCTTCGTGTTTCTTTTGGATGCACTTCTCAGGAAGGATGCATTAGACATTATACATACACCTTCCTCCATCTACTGTATATCCTGCCATCTTGTATGGGGGTGCCCAGCCCAGTCCTCACAGCCTTAGCAACACCGCCAAACTGGTGATTTCATGCTTGAGTTCTCTTGTGTTCAGTATTAGTGAAATTGCTAGCATTTTTTCATATGTTTATTAACCGTCTCCATTTATTTTTCTGTGAATTGCCTATTTGAATCTCTTGCTAATTTTTCTCTGTGTGTATGTGTGTGTGTAATTATGGTAAGAAAGTACAGATCATGCTTTTTGCTCTTATTAAAACCAGGAATGTATTTAATTTTCATTGTATACTCTATTAGCATGTAATTAGGTGATCGGCTGCTTTTTTCTTCTAACCACTTACGTACTGTGAATTACATCAACAGATTTTTTGCATTTTTGCAAAGATTCACTGAGTTCCTCTGTTCTTCTTCTTTCAGTATACTTCCTTATTCTGTTTGTAACTATTTTATTTACGACTTTGAGTTCATGTTTATAAATGATAGCAGGCTGCAGTTTTCTTTTGTTGTATGTTTGTCAGGTTTTGACATCAGTATCATGCTAGCTTTTAAAAAAACTTGTTCTTTTTTTTATTCAAGAAGATGTTAAATCCATAATTCTTATATTATTTAAATTATTCCTATGAAACTTCTTGGGCCTAAGTTTTTTCCATTATTGCTTTGTTTAAGCTCTTAAATGTCTCTTTGACCTTGTTTAGGTAGTAGATATTTTATTCAGCTTGCACAAACGGTCTCTTTTAATTCATTTAATTTCTGTGTTATTATTTCCCCCTTCTTAGTCTGTATTTGTAGGCTCATGCTCTCTTTACCCCACCCCTTCCCATTACCTAAGGATCTGGGGACTTGAGGATTGATTTAAAGAACCAACTTTGGTTCTCCTGATATTTTTCTGTCTAGTTCTACCACTTTGATATTTAGCATCCTCATTTTTTTTCTTTTTGGCAGTTTTCTGGAGTTAATGCGATTGCAGTTTTAAAGACCTCTTGACTCGCATTTCTCTTTTCTTAAAATTTTTTTAAAAGTTCAAGTTAGTCAACATGCAGTATAGTATTGGTTTCAGGAGTAGTTTCCCAAGAAGTGCCCTCCTTAATGACCATCACCCATTTAGCCCAGTCCCCCACCCACCTCCCCTCCAGCGACCCTAAGTTTGTTCTCTGTATTTAAGAGTCTCTTATGGTTTGCCTCCCTCTCTGTTTTTATCTTAGTTTTCCTTGCCTTCCCCTATGTTGATATGTTGTGTTTCTTAAATTCCACAGATGAATGATGTCATGTGATATTTGTCTTTCTCTTTCTCTGACCGACCTAATTTCACTTAGTATAATACACTCTAGTTCCACCAACATTATTGCAAATGGCAGCATTCTTTTTGATCTTTCATTTTTTTGATTGCCGAGTAATATTCCATCATATATGTGTATATATAGTGTGTATATATATATATATATATATATATATATATATCTATCTCACATCTTCTTTATACATTCATCAGTTGATGCATATTTGGGCTCTTTCCATAATGTGGCTATTGTTTATAACACTGCTATAAACATTGGGGCGCACGTGCCCTTTCAAATCATCATCTTTGTATCCTTTGGATAAATACCTAGTAGTGCAATTGCTGAGTCATAGGGTAGTTGTAGTTTTAATTTTTTGAGGAACCTCCATACTGTTTTCCAGAGTGGCTGCACCAGTTTGCATTCTCACCAACAGTGCAAAAGGGTTCATCTTTCCACTCATCCTCGCCAACGTCTGTTGTTTCCTGAGATGTTAATGTTAGCCATTCTGACAGGTGTGAGGTGGTATCTCATTGTGGTTTTGATTTGTATTTTCTCAGATGATGTGTGATGTTGAGCATCTTTTCATGCATTTGCTATCCATCTGGATGTCCTCTTTGGAAAAGTGTCTATTCGTGTCTTCTGCCCATTGCTTCACTGGATTATTTGTTTTTTGGGTGTTGAGTTTGATAATCTATATCTTTATAGATTTTAGATACTAACCCTTTATCTGATATGTCATTTGCAAGTATCTTCTCCCATCCCGTCAGGTGTCTTTTAGTTTTGTTGATTGTTTCCTTCGCTGTGCAGAAGATTTATATCTATTTGCTCCACATCCTGGCCCATGTCTTACGTTGTCAGTCTTTTAGATGTTAGCTACTCTGCTGCGTGCATCTATCCTTTGGAACAGACAGCATTATGTCCACTGCGCAGATATAGAAACCAAAGCTTACAGGGATTAACTCAGGCAGGGTCACAGAGTGAGGGCACAGTGGACGCATGTGGGTCCGGCATCAGCGTTACAGTCCAGGTCACTGCCGTGCCTAAGAATCTTCAGGGATCCCTTCTGCGTAGTGTATCGAATCCAAATTCCTCTCCCAAAAGCCCAAGTCTTATATCTGACCTTATCTTTCAGCTCCTGTGCTGGTCACTGTGAAAATAAACCTGAAGTGGTAAAATGTTTCCTTCAATCCTCAACAACAACCTTCTGAAATGGGTCATATTGCGATCCTCGTTTCACAGACTGGGGGCTGGAGGGGTTAAGGAACTGGTCCAAAGCTACACTATCAGTAAGTGGCAGAGACAGCATCCGAACCAGGCACACTAACTCCAGAAAAAGCCCTTGGAACTCTGAGCTCTGGCATCTCCCATAAATCTGACATTGTGCTCTAAGAACCTCCATAATTATTTGCTAGATGCAGGTGACTTCGGAAGCAGTGTCTCTGTCTACCTGCATAGCACAAACCAGACTCTCACCAAAATCCTGTGAAGGGGATTTTAAACTGCTTTCTAATGGTTCCATGCATGCTGCCTTTGTTTCCACAATTAGGTTTGTCAGTTCCAAGTCCTTGGTAGCTACTTGGTAAACATGACATCTTAACTCAAGTACATACAGCCAGGACTTGAGGCAAGCTGCTGGGAAGATGAGAAGCCACAGATGGGGGAGGCTGGGGCTGAGGAACCTGACATCCACCTGTAACATCTGTAGGAGGAGGCTGAGCCCAATTCAGTCTAGTTGTTGGCTCGGCGCCATTGTTGGGTGACTCTAATATTAAGGTTAGCAAATTTTCAATTTCTAGACTATCCATTCAGGATATAGCAGGACCTCAGGCAGCCACTGGACATATTGCGGCTGGAGTCAGTCTCCAGACAAAGTGACTGGTCATGACCGCTCAAGGGAAGTGGCCTTCAGTGTGGCACTTGTGTGCAGCCAAGATGGAGGCTCAGCCATATGGCCAAGGCCAAGTTCTGGTGTGCTGGCAAACAGGTGCCCAGATCCCCTCGGGATACTGGATATCAGTTCAGCGTAACATGATCCATTCCAGACCCCTGGCTGGTGGGGAAGGGGCTCCTCAAGACCTGCCAACCTCAGACAAGGTTTGTACTGATATTAGCCAGGGTAGGGTCTACAGCCGGAAGTATTAGCACTGGGCTGTGGAAGGCTGGAGTTGACTCTTACTGGCAAGTTCCTTGAACACAGAGGCCGTGTCTAACCACATACAGGTAGTATAAGGAAGACAGCCAGACTTTGTAGCCAGATTGCCTGGGTTCAATTCCTGGCTCTGTCCCTTACCTGTCGGGTGACCTTTGGCAAGCTACTTAACCGCTCTGTGCCTCTGTCTTCCCATCTGTAAAATAGAAGTAGATGTAGAACTTACTTCAGAGGGTTGCTGTGAGGGGAGAAGAGGAATGTGTGTGAAGCCCTTGGAACAATGTCTACACGTGTTAAACCCTTCCCCAGCTGAAGACCGGTATCCCTCGCTAATCCATTGACTTAGGTGTCTTGCAATTAGGCATCTTGTTGAAAGTCTCAGAAATGCCTAGATTTCAAATCCTCTGGCTGCCCTGCAGCCATAGTCATGCTCCCATGCATCGCCTCTTATGAAGTATGTCTTCAGCCCTCAGCAGGCTCCGGAGATGATGCCTGGGAACAGACCTTCCCTGCCAGCGTGCTGCACTTCCTTGGCCTTGTGCACAGCACCTACCCCCAGGACCCTTCCTGGCGGGCCCCGGAGTTCCTCCAGACGTTGGCTGCTGTCACCTTCCCTCTGGGAACCCACAAGGTAGGACACGCCGCTGCCCTGCCCAGTGAGAGCAGGGGTGAGTGCCATCATGCTTCAAGGGCGAAGGGCAAAATTCCTCCCTACCTCCACCCCAAGTTAAAATACATTTTAAGGCCACTTGCCTGAAACATTAAGTAAACAACTTGGGTAGTTTTCCTTTTCTTGGCTGAGATGCAGCTTGAGTTCTGAGTTCTGAGATTCAGTAATTTTTTGACTTGTCAGGAGTCTCCGTAATGAGAAATTTGAGGTAGACGGAATCCAGTTCTATATGGAATATCCCCACTGCTAAGGTGAAACAGCAAGTTACATCCCAGGAGGCCAGTGGCCTATGCACCAGCCAGGGGACGGGGAACAGGAATGTCCCGTCTTCTGGTCTCAGGACCCTCATCCTGTTTGCAGTCCACGACTCAGGACTCCGTGCAGTCAGAGGGTTTGCTGAGGGCACAGCTGAGAGCCAGACAAGCTGATGTTGGAAGGGCAGAGGGCCGACTGGGTCCTGAGAACATGGTGTGCATGTAGGCCACAGGAAGAGGGGCCCAGCAGGCCAAGGGAGCCCAATGGGCTCGGAGCATCTAGGAGCTGAGAGGAGCAGGTAAGGACAGTGTGAAGGGAAGGCAGGGGCAGGAGAGGAAGGGCAGACAGACCTCCCCTCTTTGCCCCTACCACAGTGCAGTAGGAACCCGAGACCGCCCTGCAGGGAGGGTGAACTGTGACGCCTGTCTCCGAATCCATAGCCATAGCTAAAGAAACATGTTAGAAAGCATGCCATGGAAGGTTTAGAAGGTTTAGAAGCATAAGTGGGAGGTTTAAAAGCCATGCCATGTGCCATGTGGGTGTGTAATATTTGCCCCATAATTATTTGCTCAACAACCAAATGAATGAACGGAAGTGCTCTTTCAGTTAATCTTTTCTAGAAGTGTGTTCATGGTGACAGACAGCATCTACTGAGCACCTGCAGCAGTCCTGAGCCTGGTGCTTGGGTTAACCGTACTAGCACCCTGGGCGGGTGGTGTCTGTAAGAGGAGAGTGAGATCCAGAGAGGCCGAGCGGGACTGGCCAGTTTCTGCTGTGTTTAGTGGGAGCCGTAAGACCCGTCTCACAAAATGGTTGAGAGAATGAAACTGGCTGTAGTTTAATGACTCAGGAATGACAGAGCCAAGATCGAAACCTCACTCTCTCGCCCCAAGGCTCATGTCCTTTGAGTCAGTCAGTTTAAAATACAATTCAATTAAAATACAATCCAAATAAAGTTTGAGTAACTAGTTTTAATGAAAAAAACTAAATATAAAGATTAGAAGATTTGCAAGAAGATAAAATGGTTTGGTGGGCTAATACCAACTAAAGGAACATATGGGAAAAGTAAATGCTAAAAAAAGAGGCACTAAAGAGCAAAGGAAGTCACTATGGACAGCCCTGGAGAGGTGGTGGATGGGACAAAAGCTAGGTGCCCCCAGGCCAGGCAGGGAGGAAGGACAGTCCTACAGACCACCCCTCCCCAACCCCCCAGACTGGGGCCTCCAGAGGCGGCCGGGACCCCGAAGTCCACGGCCTGACATTCTCGGCCCAGGTCCCCACCTCAGCTCCTACACCCACAGGCCAGGCTTGCCATCTGCCTGCTAAGTCGGGGTTCCAGCCGGCTGCCTGCCCGCAGCTCTGGAGCACACTCTGACGCGGGGCTCTTCCTCCTCATACTCAACAGTTCCTGCCTGGGGGCAGGCCTGGCCCAAAGTCACCTCCCCAGTGACTGCAGATGAGCCAGACCCTGTCTTGGGGCTCCTGGCTCCAGTGTCAGAGCACTTATCCCCGCACCTCCTAGCCTTGTCCCAGCTCCAAGTCAGCTTCAAAAGGCCTTTGTTGTACAGAAAGTGTGACAAGCCCTCTTCACGCAGAAGGCTGGTGGCCACAAAGCTTCGATATGCTGTGAATATATATGGCATCTTTCCAGTCAAGGCCGCATGGAGCTAATTAATGCAGTCACCACCTCCCTAGGTGCCATTAAATTCATTTTATGGCTTAATTAAGAATGGCTGTGTTAATTTTATGAATGAGCAAAGGGAGGTGCTGACAGATGAATGTGCATGAAAAGTTCATGGGCCAGGAGTCAGAAGCCCCCAGCCGTATGTCCTTGGGTGTGTCATTTGGCCTCCCAGCGTCCCCATGTCTTCCTGGACGCATCTGAGCCGATGACCCCTGCCTCATTGATCTCCCAATATTTTTATAAACATAAAAATGAGAAAGTGAAGGCCAATGTGCTTCAGGGACTTGGATGCCAGGACTTGAGGAAGTCCTGCTTCTCTCACCTGAGGGTCCTGTCTGTCGACATCAGCCGAGCCTGGCAGGCAGTAAAGGTGAGTGAGGTCTCCATCAGGAGGTGGGAACAGGCTTTCTTGACCATAGTTCATGGGGCCAGGCCTTGTCATATGTGCTGTTCTCTCATTGTATCTTCACATGTCTTTGTGGGTCCTTTTCATCATTGCCACGTGGCTGATGGTGAGCTGTGGCTCTGAGGAGGGGAGTGGCCTGCCCAGGACACACCCTGGGCTTCATTGCTTACCACCGCAGGCCTCTCTTGCTCCATGCTCTGGTTCTTTCCATGGCTCCCACCTATCTCATGTCCAGAGACCATAGCCCGCCACCTTATAAGCAGTGGGACTCTGGAAAAGTCTCTTCCCTTCTCAGAGCCTTGATTTCCTTATGTGTTAATGGGTTTAATAAGAATCCCACCTGTGCACACCTCAGAGGTGAATGTGAAAGCACTTTGAGGCGGGGCGGGCTGCTCATGCTGGGATTCTCTTGTCTTTGAGGAGCCCATGACTCAGCCTGCCCAGAACGCCAGCAACCCCGGGGTTGCGACTGAAGGCGACGGCATTGCAGAGGGCCTACAGGCTCCTGCCAGGTCACATCCCGCCCGGAAGCAGCTGAGGGATTTCACGCAGCTGCTCTTGAGGGAGCTCTTGCTGGTGGCCTCCAATCCCAAGCAGTGGCTGCCATTGGAAGTGCTCCTGGAGGTGAGTTGGAAAGGGTGTTGTTGGGCCACGTGCTGTGGGAACAGGTTTGGGAGGGCGTGGGCACCACAAGGGCAGGGTATGCCCAAGGAGACCTGAGAGCTGATGTCTTTTGAGAGCTCACCTAAGTCTGTCGGTGAGCCTCCTTGGCTGGTGGTTGAGAACATTTCCTGGGACGGCAGTGATATGGTGGGAACCAAGGACCCTTTGCACAGCAGGGAACTCACCAAGCAGCGTGTGAATAGATGGAAGAGGGCAGATTTTAGCCAGATTCCCAGAAGGAACCTGAAGCAGGGATTTTGTGGAAGTGACTTACCGGGGGCTCTGCTTTCAAGGGAAGCAGGGAAGGAATGCAGAAGGAAATGGGGGAGAGGCTAGCTAAGAAATGGTCTCAGCCACAGCCTGGTCCCACGGGGAACACAGGTGTGCTGTGTGCGTTCCAGAGTTGGCCTCACCTTGAGGCATCTGCCTGGTAGTCATTGCCTGTGGGTGTTCCACAACTTGCTTCCTCCATCCAGCAAGGGGGTGTCACCTCACCAGTGAGGCACCTTCATCAGCAGAGGGCAGTGCCCTGGAGAAGGATAGTTGTGAGCTCTCTGCAGCCTACACTCCCAACAGATGTAGTATTAGCATATGAGCCGGTGAGCACTAAGCGGACATGATGGTCGTGTGGCCACTCTCTCAGTCCCCAGTATGCTTCCAGGCTTCTCCAGACAATGCCACCAGCCAACAGAAACGGGATTTCCAATCTGAGGTCCTCCTTTCCACCATGGAAATATTTCACACGATGAGTGGAGGCAACATGCCCATGCTCAGAGGTGAGTGGGGGTGACTTTCTCCTCCTTTATGACACAAAGCTTCTGGAAGCTGAGCAGGAAAGCCAGTGTGCCCACCAGCTACTGACCTAGCCTCCAGGTCACAATGCTGCAGTGTTTCTTAGGAGCCATGGGAAGACGTCCTCCACCTGCACGTCAGCCCCTCCATGACTCTGTGATGAGACCTCCCAAAAGCTGCCTCGAGGCCCCAGGGGAGGCATGCTTTCCACTCTCCATGACACCCCTGTCATCACTGGGCCACTCAGAGGCAGAAGGCCTCTGAGCTAAAATCAGTTCTCCTCTGGCTTCAGTAGGATTGGCCTCTTCCCATGAGGGAAGTCAAGATGTCGACTGGAATTTAACATTCTTCTGCTCAGCATCTTGCTCTCTGCACCCAAGACTGGGCACAGCAAGTGTTTCTTAAATGGACGAACCTGGATGAAGACACTGCCATTGCCCCTAAGAAGTTCATACTGAAGCTTCCTTCAGAATACTTAGTTCCAGAGAAGCTGTACCTTCCCAACAAGATTAAACAAAAGTCCTCTCTGTGGTTTCTGAGCCATGGAATCCTTAGTGACATGGCTGACTTATCTTCTGTACTCTTCCTTGCCCCACAACGTGGCAACCCTGACTTTTGGTCTTTCTTGGGGAAGGGCAATAAGGTAGAGCAGTGAAAAGCATAAGCTTGCTATTCCCACTTCTGCTCTTGGCTCTGTCACTAGATGGCGATGTGACTCAGGGCAGGTGCCTGAAGCTGTGAGTGAGGATGGCAGTTGTGGCTAACTCAGGGGGTCGTTATAAGAATTAGCTGAGACCATCGCATCCCCATCTGAGCACAGTGCCTGCCATGATGGTGAGCACAGACAGTTCAACGTGGCAGCTTTATCCTCTGTCCCTTTATCCTCTGTCCCAACAGGGCCTCGGGTCACCATGACAGCCTTCCCATTTACCATATGCCTTAAATGCTCCTCCCCCTCCCCCCAAATGCCTACTGGAAGAAATGCTGCTCCTCGTCTGCCTTCTCCCCACTTGGTTTATATCACTGACTACATTGTTAAAGACCTATTTTTTTTTTGAGAAAAAAATGTGTGTACATCGGGCACCTACTGTGTGTAAGACCCCATTTTCCAGCAACAGGGTATACAGAAGGTTACAATGGGGTATACAGAGGTGAGTGAGATGTGGTTGGTTACCGTGAGGGGCATGAAGACTGTCGTGGAGAGAAGACCATTTGAAGTCTGATGATTTCTCAGACCTGGTCTGTGTCCTCCCACCCCCGCTCCCAGGCAGTAAAGAGCCTCAGCCAAATGCAGAAGCTGCTTTGACTCCTTCACTTGCGAGCATCTCCTACTTCACCCAGAAGCTGGTGGAGAAACTATACAGTGGGATGTTCTCAGCTGACCCCAGACACATTCTTCTCTTCGTCATAGACCACATCATGTTGGTAAGAACCCTGGGCTGGCCATGGTGGGGGAGAAACTCCCACTGACCCACCAAGTGTCCGTGTGACTCACTGTTGGCTGCTATCTGGTCGGTCCAGTTGGACCTGCTGTCCTTCCTGGAAATAGATCCCATGATGGGTGAGAGGAAAGAGGACCTTGATGGCCCAGGTAGCACGGGGTGAATGTCGAGTGTCCTGCAGGGCTCTTAACCTCAGGCCACCTGAGATCCATCTCAGTGACTGGGAGCTGCAGCCCCCTGTGCTGGCACCTGAGCAACAAAGGTCCAAAAATCTCTTTATTTCCAAAAGACTTATTTCATTTCATTCTTAATATGCACCTCCATGGGTCACATGTGGGCTTTCCTGAAATTGCCACAAGAGTACTTTTTCCTAGCCCTATTATTCCCGCTGTGCTCTCCTTCCCTCCCCAGATGGATCTACATACACACCCACACGTGCAAATGCGTGCCTATGCATACACCTTTAGACGTAAGCATGTGTGTGTACATGTGCACGCGTTCTTTATTGTACATGTGTGCACACACACAGAATCATACTCTCAAAATTCTAGAGTTGAACCCTTTACTTTGTCCTCACCTCACATTCTGGGAACCTTTCCTGACAAGTGGTCATTCAGTCTTTTTTTGAGCCCTCCCTGTCTGAGGAGCTCATGATGGTGTGAGGCAGTCCCAGCCAGTGGGGCACCAGTGAATGCTGGAAAGCTGAAATCTGCCTCCAGAAACTCCTGCCAGTCATTCTTGGCATGTCCTCTGCAGCAGAACCCAGGGGGATTCATGCTTCGTAGAGAGGGTGACGTCAGTGTCCCCAACACCTCTGTCTCTGCAGTCAACCCCAGGCCCCAGGACTGGGCCTTGGCACATTTCCTAGGGCAATAGTCATTCTGACTGATGCACATTTCTGGGCAAGCCCGAACAGAATGCATTCAGATGCTTTCTCAATAAAAACCCCAAGATGGGAGAGATATCCCTTGTCGTCTCTGAGGGGATTAGAATCAGATTGTTGGGATGTTGTGTTGAGAAACGAGGGAAGCCACTGAGGTCCTGTCTTACTTGGCTCAGGCCACTTTGACAACATTATGGGCTGGGCAGCTGAACAAAAGACATCCTTTCTCACAGTTCTAGAGGTTGGGAAGTGCAAGGTCAAGGCGCCAGCAGATCTGGTGTCTGGGGAGAGCTCTCTTCCTGGTTTGCAGATGGCCATCTTCTGCCTGTATCCTCATGGGCTGGAGAAAGAGAGGAAGCAAGCTCTTTCTTGTCTTTTCTTATAAGGGCACTAATCCCACCATGAGGATTCCACCCTCATGACCTACTTACCTCCCAGAGACCCGACCTGGGGTTTCAATATATGTGTTCTGGGGGGATGCAAATGTCCAATGAATAGCAGCTCCCCAGTGTAAAGGCAGATACTCAGAGTGTGTGCCCACTGGGGCTGATGTGCCTTCAGGGGGTGCCAGGCCAGACTAAGCTCCTCACACATCCGTCATCCTTCTCTTCTGCTCACTGCCTGTGACTCTCACAAACCTCAACCTCAGGTTGACAGATGTGACCCATCTGAGGAGCAGGACAGGATGATGATAAAAACATAAATCCCAAATTCCAGCAGATTTAAACAAAACTTAAATTCACTGGTATAAATTCTTACATTACCGATGTAATTCTAAGAGAGCAATCTATAGTTAACGAATGATCTCTCTAGTAGACTTTGCACATAGTTTTTGGCTATGGAGTCTTTTGTTTTTAAAAATTTCTGATTTGTTTCTATTGAGATATAATTACCATATAACAGAATATAAGTTTAATGCTGATTTGATACATTTATATATCGCAATAGGATTACCACCATAGTGTTAGCTAACACCTCTATCAAGTCACGTAATTATCATTTCATTTTTGTGGTGGGAACAATTAAGATCCGGTCTCTTAGCACCTTTAAAGTTTATAAGACAGTATTATTGTCTATAATCACTATGCCGTGCATTAGATCTCGAGGACTTTTTATTTGTTAGTTACAATGAAGCAAGGAAACCAAACAGATGGATGGACCAATCAGTGTTAAGGCTACAGATCAGGACCTTCTGCCTTCCCCCTCTAAGTTTCTCATGTACTACAATTTGTTGGACTCCCATCTCTGTTAGATGATACAGTGGTTAAGAGCATGACTCAATGTCTGATGTGGGTTTGACCCTTGCTGACCACTTAAGCTCTCTGACCCTCAGCCTCCTTATCCCTAAAGTAGGATAATCTTAATGCTCACTTCATTTTATTATGATGTTTAAATGAACAGTTCATGTTCATGGATGCAAAAATGCTTAGCATGATACTGGGAATATTGTAAACACTCTCTATATAAATACTATTAATAGTTAATAATATATTTTAAAAATTAGACACTATAAATAGCATGTTCTCATACACTGAATGTCAACCATGTTACCAGTATTTCAGAAATTTCTGGTTCCCACCTATTTTTTATAATATGATGGTGGTAAGCTTTTCATTTCTTTTCTTTTTTTTAACTTTTTAATTTTTAATTTTAATTTTTATGTTTTTAAAATTTCTTTTCAGCACAAGTTTTTGATAAATCTATGCTTTTGAATTTACTTTAGTGATCATTCACTTAAATAGAAGCTCAGAGGTAGAGGAAAGTAGCCCTATTTGAATTTCAGATCATGTCAACTCTTTGAAATCCAAAAGAGATTCTAAGATTGTATCATTTTCTCACTTAACTGGGTTAGCATTTAAACTCACAAAGTGTTCACAACTATGCGTGTGTGTATGTGTATTTATTTTATGACACAGGTCATCGAGAATGCCTCTTCTCCAAGGGATGCTATCATCAGTGCTTTGTACAGCAGTTTAAATAAAGTCATTCTTTACTGCCTGTCCAAGCCCCAGCAATCGCTCTCCGAATGCCTTAGTCTTCTCAGCGTCTTGGGCTTCCTACAGGAACACTGGGACATTATCTTTGCCACCTATAATTCCAACACCAGCTTCCTCCTGTGTCTCATGTATTGTTTTTTGCTGCTCAATGAGAGAAGGTAAGGACTGCTTACTTGTTTCCTGCCTACTGGTGGTCAATGCAGAGAAGAAAGCTTTAGAGGGACACTTGATTGGGGCCAATACAAATGGTATATATATCGGTTATCTGGTTGTCCAAATTATGGGCAGTGTTTGATAATCTGTCCATGTGACTGAGCAGCAAGAATCATCATGGATTAATAATTTACCCCTTTTCCACAATTCTCAGGTTGTAAGATATCTTATTGATTTCATTTTAGGGGCAGAAAGCTCGACATTGAATATACACATTGATTTTATGATGCAGCCAGATTTTAGAAATATTAACATTTGATAAATGCACTCTTAGAATGGAAAAATATATAATAAATTGTATTGTGCAAGGCGGGCATAATTTTCTTGCAGAAAAAATTACACACACACACAATTTGTGATATAAAATGATATCCATAAGCACACTTGTATAGGAAATACTGATAAAAAGAAATTGAAATAAGTTTAGTTAAATCCTTTTCTTGAAGTCCGAAGTTTGAAATACGTTAGATTTTTCTGTGTATATGCACTTTCTTTTTTTTCATGTGTGAATATTCTGTATCAGCAGTGCCTTGGGATTATATGCTTACAAATGCTATCTCTCTCTTTTTAAAAAATGTTTATTTACTTTTGAAAAAGAGAATCTCAAATAGGCTGTCAGCACACAAAGCTAAACGCGGGGCTTGAACCCACAGACCGTGAGATCAAGACCTGAGCCGAAATCTAGCTTAACCGACTGAGCCACCCAGGTGCCCCATAAATGCTATCTGTTACTAATAGAGCCATGTTGCGCGTAGAGGAAAGGTGGGCTATGGGATATTACACTTTGCTCTTGTCTTTGTGTTGTTGTTGTTGTTGTTGTTGTTGTTGTTGTTGTTGTTTTTATACCAGTACCTATTATATCTTACTACTTGAAAAAAAATCCAAAAATTCTGTCAAATTGACTATTGGATGTTACAAAACTCTAGACTTGATTTGTCTTAAAACTCCCTGGGAATCACTGCAAAACACTCCTAGCCCAGAGGAGGCATTTGCTATTTTATTTGTGTGAAATAAAAGAACCCATTTTTGGTAGATTAAATTGGGAGGGTCTTCTCTCTTGTTTGTATTTTAAGAATTGAGTCTGTCCATATTGGAAGCATAGGTAAGAACGGCAGATGCCACTCTATGTGTGTGTTTGGATTTCCACCTTCCTCAGATCCCTCTGGGTAGCTAAATGGCCTTAAAATCTAAAGGGACTTTATCCTAGAAATTTCAAGAATGGATATTCTCATATAATGGTATATTTTCGTTTCCTTGTTTGTCGTTTTTGGTTCAATCCACAAACATGTACTGAGTGTCTATTCTGCTTGGTTGATTGAAGGGGCCCAGAGAAGAAGGCATGTGGACATTAACATGATTGAAGGGGCCCCAGAGCAAACGGTTCATGGGAAACCTAATATGTAAACCCCTATGCCTGCACTTAGAACCAGCCACGTGATGTGCAGGATCCTGCAAAAAATGCAGATGTGTTGTTCAAAATTTACTAAGAATTTCAAGACAGGGACAGCAGAGTCCAAGCATGGGGGCTTTCTGAGTGTGGACCCTGTACAACTGCACAGGTCACAGGCCCATGAAGCTTGCCTGGCCCCCTTCCAAGTGGGATGAGATCAGGGCCAAACAAAGGTAGAGGTCAATACTTTGGGAGTCTACAAAAACAAATGACCAGTCCTGATGGTTGGGAAACCAAGAGAGAGTTCAGGAGGCCTGCTGGGAGCCTGGATTAGATTTAAGAAAACAAGAATAAAAAAAAGAAGTTTCCCTACTTTCCAGAATGCTATTGTATAATATCTGTCACAGAAATTGCCATGACATATTTGCTTTAACTTGATTAGACAAGTTTTTCCAATTGATATGTATTGAGTTTAGAGGATGATTATTTGTAATAAAGAACAATGGAATGATCTTAAAGAAACTGGAGTTTATAGTGAAAAATCTCTTGTCTCCTAGTTATCCAGAAGGATTTGGACTGGAACCCAAGCCTAGAATGACTCCTTATCATCAAGTCTTTCTTTCTCCAAATGAAGAAGTAAGAGAAAAAGGAGAGGAAGACTTCCCAAGTTTGAATGATGGTACATGTTGTTTGTTGTTTATTTTTGGGAGAGTGGGTGAGTGGTGCTAACTTCTGGATTTCATTCTTCAGCTCTGTGAGACTTGGTCAGACTAAGAACTTGGTGACTTACTAACATTCTAGGGATTTCACCATAAGTTGATTTCACTTCTCAGGTGGTCTCTTGAATTTTCCTTTGGATCGCTAGATATGGGAACTGGAATGTCACCTCCTCTTGTTCAGTCCTTTACCAAGCTCTCTCTCAACTTTCTTCTCTAGAAAATGGAGTCAATAAACTCATTATTTTTATGAGATTTTTGGCTTGATTGAGTTCATTTTTTAAATTTGCTTACATCAAATCAAGTAAAGGTGGTTGGCAATTTGTAAAAAAAAAAAAAAAAAAAAAAGTAGCAGCCAGATCCATGTGTTTAGAAATTGCTCTTTTTAAATGAAATCTGGCCATTTGCAACAATGTGAATGGAACTAGAGGGTATTATGCTAAGTGAAATAAGTCAGTCAGAGAAAGACAGATATATGATTTTTACCCATCAAATTCCATATGTAGAATTTGAGAAATTTAACAGATGCCCATAGAGGAAGGAAAGGGAAAATAAGATAAAAGCAGAAGAGGGAGACAAACCATAAGAGACTCTTAAATACAGAGAACAAACTGAGGGTTAGTGGGGGTGGGGAAAGTGGGTGATGGTCATTGAGGAGGGCACTTTTTGGGATAAGGACTTGGTGTTGTATGTAAGCAATGAGTCACAGGAATCTACTCCTGAAGCCAAGACTACATTGTATGTTAGCTAACTGGAAAATAAATTTAAAAAAGAGGGGTGCCTGGGTGGCTCAATCGGTTAAGCCTCTGACTTCAGCTCAGGTCATGATCTTGTGGTCCGTGAGTTCGAGCCCCGCGTCGGGCTCTGTGCTGACCGCTCAGAGCCTGGAGCCTGTTTCAGATTCTGTGTCTCCCTCTCTCTGACCCTCCCCCATTCATGCTCTGTCTCTCTCTGTCTCAAAAATAAATAAACGTTTAAAAATTTTTTTTAAAAGAAAATAAATTTAAAAAAGAAATTGCTCTTTTATTTTTTTTTTTTAATTTTTTTTTCAACGTTTATTTATTTTTGGGACAGAGAGAAACAGAGCATGAACGGGGGAGGGGCAGAGAGAGAGAGAGAGACACAGAATCGGAAACAGGCTCCAGGCTCTGAGCCATCAGCCCAGAGCCTGATGCGGGGCTCGAACTCACGGACCGCGAGATCGTGACCTGGCTGAAGTCGGACGTTTAACCGACTGCGCCACCCAGGCGCCCCCAAGAAATTGCTCTTTTAAAAAATGTTTATCTATTTTTTATTTTTTAATTAATTAATTTATATTTTGAGAGACAGAGAGAGTGTGATCAGGGGAGGAGCAGAGAGAGAGGGTGAGAGATAATCCAAAGTAGGCACCACACTGCCAGTGTAGAGCCCAATGGAGGGCTTGAACTCATGAACCGTGAGATCATGACCTGAACTGAAACCAAGAGTCGGACGCTTAACCAACTGAGCCACCCTGGGACCCCAAATGTTTATTTATTTTTGAGAGAGAGTGAGGCAGAGGATCCAAAGTGGTCTCTGTGTGAGAGCCTGATGTGAGGCTGGAACTCATGAACTGTGAGATCATGACCTGAGCTGAAGTCGGACACTTAACCAACGGAGCCACCTAGGCGCCCCTAGCTCTTGCTCTGTTTTGATCTAAGAAGCTTCAGCAGACTTTCTTTCACCATTTTGGTTTGTTGACTGTGCCACTCACATTGTGATACCAGATAGTAGGCACAAGGGCCTCTGTTTTTTGGTCACATAGGTGCCCAAATCCAGTGCTTAAAACTCTCATGAGTTGAAAATATACTCTGGCGCACTGTTAATTACAACATAAATATTTGTATTTTGGTCTAGTTAGAAGAGTGGACTGAGCAATGTCCATCCTTCTAGGGTGGAAAAAATAGACTGTAGGGGCTGGTACTAGAGGAGTGACTCAGTGGTTCAAGATCCAAGGGTGTTTAGGCAATGTTCAGGGTATTATAATTATGGGGCATAGCAGGTAGAACTGGCCTGGTAGATTGGCTCATATCTGGGCAAATCCAGGGCATTGAGATTGGTGGGCAGTGGGAAGCATGATGCAGTGCCAGGAAAGAGGACTGGCTTGGGTCCTAGATCCCTAGGCACAGTCTTGGGTTTGGTGTCCATTCCTTTGAGGGCTCAACATAGAAGGTACATTGGAAGGAGCTGTTGGGGGTGGTATTTGGTTACCTAGAGCTTACATAAGTATTTTTCCCGTTGGTATTTAATGAAACTTGGGGGTGGGAGAAAGAGATTTCTTGTGCCCATCAAACGTGTCTCCCAGCTCTGAACATACGAGGCAGACAGGACCTGGTGGTGGGCAGTTAGAGGTGGGGGAAAGGCCAGCTCACATGGATGTTGGTAGCATTGTCTACATACTGACTGCTTTCTGGCTGGAAGTTGCAAAGCTTGAGTGATATTCAAGACAGATGCAATAAAAGCAGCCGTGATACATCATCTCCGGCCTTTGCTGGGACAGGCACTGAGGCCATCCTGATTGTGTGATATACTCTCTCTGTTAGTCCAGCACAACATCCAAAAGACAGTGCGGACCCTGTGGCAGCAGCTCGTGGCACAGAGGCGGCAGGAGCTGGAGGACACCTTCAAGATTGATCTCTCTGTGAAACCTGGAGACAGAGAAGTGAAGATTGAAGAGATTACCCCACTCTGGGAGGAGACGATGTTCAAGGCCTGGCAGCATTACTTAGGTCTCTGTCCACTTGGCTCCAGGGAACAGAACTGCTGAGTCTCATAGATGTGGACTTGCCCAAAGTTCCACTCAGGGCCCAGAACCTTTTCCACCCAGACCTCCTCTCTCATCCCTTTGGTGGGGATTACTGAAACCCCATGCATCTTTGAGTGTGAAGAATGAAAGCTGCTTTGCATCTTGGGTGAAAGGAAGGCCAGAGGTGCAAGCAGATTCTAGTAATCTCTTAGAGAGTGTGCCATGTCAGAGCTAGATGTCTAGCTCTGTCTACCATGTCTAGTCTAGAGCTTAGGATTCTAGGTCCTGTCCTGATATTCACCTACCAGCTTTGAAACCTTGCCACCAAAATCACGCAGTGACCTGGATTCCCAGGTTCTTCATGTTTCAAGTGAGAGTTTTCATCCCTAAGATATTAATGACCCTTGCATTCTTTCAGGGATTCAGCATTTCCCCCCTCATATGAGTTATTGCATCTGCAGGAATGATGTTTTAATTTTGTTTTTATTTTTTTAATTGTTTAAAATATTTTATTTTTAAGTAATCTCTATACCCAGTGTGGGGCTTGAGCTCACAACCCCAAGATCAAGAGTCACACGTTCTACCGACTGAGCCAGCCAGGCACCCCTCAATTTTGTTTTTAAAGTGGTCATTGCTCTCGAATTATGGCTCACGTACTGGTTTGAAGTCTTCTAGCATCACAACATTGACAGTGACTCAGGAGTTAGTTACTTCCATGTGTGTCATCCCAGACTGCCCGGCAGTATAGAACTTTTATTTATCGGCTTTCCAAATTAACCCTGGAAAATGCGTATGTGTGTACATGCCTATGTATATACATGTGTAGTTTGAGGTCAAAGTGTCAGATTTCATTTCAGGGAAAATGTTAATAAAATAGGACGTATATCCCCATGCACATGTAGTGAATAAAATGGTGAGATGCACCCCATGCTTACAAATGGCTCTCTTGTTGCCAACAATCATATACAGAAAATTCTCTATGTTTGATGGCCTGTGTTTGAAACACATAATCTTATTTACTCTTCATGACACCAGAATGAGGTTAGATGCTATTATTCCTAGTTTGCAGGATGAGGACACTGAGGCTCAAGGACTTAACTAACTTGTCCAGCATCTCACTTTGAGTCAGTGGAGCTAGGGGTCTAAGCCAGGTCTGGTGACCCTGAAACCCACACTGTATTTCTTAGTCAGAAGACGGCAGTGTAAGCTTGTAGCCTGGGCTGTTTTCCTTATTGGAGGAGGCGCAAGAGGCTTATGACCCTGGATGGCCCTTTGAAAGCCAAGCCAGTTGCAAAATAGTGTGTATCCTCCTTTCAACTTCACCTCTGACAGTTTTTGCTTCCCCGTTCCTAGCATCTGAGAAGAAGTCGCTGGCCAGCCGCTCGAATGTGGGACATCCGAGCAAGGTCTCCTCGTGGAGTGGCAGCTTGTCTTCAGCCATGAGGCTGATGCCCGGGAGGCAGGCCAAGGACCCTGAGTGCAAGACAGAGGTGAGCTCAGATCCCTCTTCCCTGGAGAAGCATCAGGCATTTGTTTCAGATCCCATGAGTCATGTCTTCTCTCTCTGTTGTTCCTAGGTATGACTCAATTCCATGTGCTTCTGAGCATTTAAGGTTATGCATGTGATTTCCCAGTTGCAGCTACATGTAGGGAAACCAGGTCTTAGGATGGCTTTAACTTGAAGTGACTATGGGCTCCCCTGGAGCTCCAAGAGCAGGGGTTGCTTAAGGCATTAAAACCCGAACCAGTATTACTTGCTATTCTCCTTTTGAGTCAGGTGTGCTCAGAGAGCACTAGCCCACAGTTCAGTAAGAGCCGTATGTGTGGACTCAGCAAAGGGGTCAAAAGCATTGGCACCATTGCCAGGAGATGTAGCGGTGAATCCTCTTGACTATGTGGGGCTGAGTTGTCGGGGTTTTTTGAAATTAATTTCTTTAAAGCTCTATAACAAACCATCCTAAAACTCAGTGGCACCAACAATGGGTTTTTGTGATCATGGATGCTGTCGTAAGGAATTTGGAGCATGGAAGGGGTGGGGAGGTGCCTCTACTCCATGATGTCTGGGGCCTTGGCTGGGATCCTTGGAAGGCTCATTTACTCACACAACTGATGGTTGCTGCTGACTTCAGTCTGAGACCTTAGCTGAGACTGCTGTCTGGAATACCTATACCTGGCTTCTCCGTAGGTCCTGGGCTTCCTTACAACCTGGAGGCTGGGTTTCAAGGGCTAATTTCCAAATAAGGGGGAAGGAGATACAGACAGACAGACAGACGAACAGATACAGAGAGAGAGAGAGAGAGAGAGAGAGAGAGAGAGAGAGAGAGACAGGCGGAGGAATAATCGCCTTCCATGACGTAGCTTCACCTCTGTTGCATTCCTTTGGTCAAGACAGGCACACAATTCTGCCTGGGTTCAAGGTGGCGGGGGGCAGGGGGGGCAGAAATAGACTCTACCTTCTGGTGGGGGAAGTGGCAAGGTTCTGCAGGAGCATATAGGACTAGAAATATTACTGAGGCTCTTCTTGAGAAGCACAATGTGTCATATATTCTAATGCTGGAGTCACTTATTTTCAGAGGCAGACTGTGGTCATTGAATGGACATGACCTTGGGATCAGGAAATGTTGGGTCATTTACTTAACTTCCCTGAGTCTTTATCTCCTTGTCTCCACAAGGGGACAGATAACTGTGGGAAACTGTGGGAAGGGGCTCCCCAGGGAGGTGGAATCGATGGTTGATAGACCCATTACAGAGCTGGAGCTTTCTGCCCATGTAACTTTGGAAAATGAGGTTGACTCCAAATCCCCCCTGCTCAGAATGTGGGCTCTGCTGTCTCAATGGCTCCGTTGTCCATTGTGGCCAGTGACTGATGGGAGGGTACTGTCATCAGATGTGGCGGAGAAGAGAGGAATGCGGGCTGCCTGTAACTGCTCAGGTAGCCCGGGAAGGAGACTTCCTTCTTTCCGAGCTTCAGAAACAAGAGGATTTAGGACATAGGGAGACAGAGCACAAACATAGAAGGGAAAGCAAAATGAACTTGACTGGGCTGTCTGGCCACCTCATACTCAGAACTGAGGGTAGGATGAGTCCTTAACACATTGGCTTGTGGAAGACACTGCTCAGTCAGCTTGTTGATTGTCTGATTGTACAGATGTGTACATTGAATCTTAAAAAAAAAAAACAAAAAAAAACAGTCAAGGGCTTTGCAGCCAGGAAATGGCAGAGTCAAGAAAGGGTCTCCTGTCTCTGTACTACTGAGCTTGACCTTAGGCAATTCTGTGACCTCTCAGAGCCTCAATTCCTGATCTTACAACTGTGCTCTGTCTATACTAGAACATGTGGAAGCACTTGGAAACTGCAAGTGCTTTAGAAATGGAAGACAGTTTCCAAAATTTGATCCCACCTTATTGTTCTCTCCGCCAAAGGGATGACCATCTCACCTGCAGTATAGCTCTTCTGAGCCCCCGAAGCTTGGAGCGTCCCCACTGGTGCCCAAGCACTTGCTCCTGACCAAGGTCATTTGTGACAGGAGGGGTCCAGCCCCTCTTCCCCCCCTGGCTTCACCCTGGAACTTCTGTTCTTTGACCAAGTTAGCTTTGTCCCCAGGGGTCAGGTCCGTCTGGCTGTGGAAACTAGGGAAGGGACAGCTGGGATGCTGGCGTGGATGTGCATTGTATGGGAGCCCTTGCAGACTATTGATGTGCCTCCAGCCACTTCCCCATCCTCTCCTAGGCCACTGTCCTTGGCTCGGCTAAGTTGCCTCTGAGTCCTGGGGAGATCGATTGAGAAATAGCTCACCCGAAAGAAGCTTGAATAGATTGCAATACTTGAGGCCATGTAGGTCTACAAAGGGCTTGTCACCATTTGCTCTGGGCTCACACGGAAGCGAAAATATTTTAAATCAGTTCTGTCTTTGGTGAAGGCAGGCTGCTGAAGATACTGTCTTCTGCATCAATTGAGGTCTCATTCGTTCATTCATTCATTCATTCATTCACTCACTCAACAAAATATTTACCAAGTGCTTACTTTGTACCCTGAAGTAAGCACTGAGGTTACAGAAGAGAGAAAAATCTGACATATTCTCTGCTTTCATGGAGACTGCATTTTAGGGGGCGAAGATAGACAATAAACAAGTAAATTTGTAAATGTGAAGGGTGCTAATTGCAACGAGGAAAAATCGAGCAGGGTAAGTGGGAGAGGGTGGTTGTTTAGATGAAGGTGGTCAGAAGTCCTCTCTGGAAGGGGGGCATAGAAGCAGAGAAATGAGGAAGTGACTTTCTGGAGAAAGAGCAGTCAGGCAGAGAGGACCATCAGGCAAAGGCACTGAGACAGGCATGTGCTGGAATGCTCTGAGGCAGCAAAGACCAGTGTGGCTGGACTAAAGTGGGGACAGGGCAGCCACAGGGGACGTCTCCCTCAGCTGTCAGCATCAGGAAGAACTGTGACTCCTGTCAGTGGTCTATTTCTGGGCACGGTGATCTGGGCACTCGGAATCTCGGAGAGGTAAACATGACCCAGGTCTTATAACTGCACACACCTAGTGGCATAAATTTCTGCAAAAAAATAACATGCACATGCACATACATGTACATGCACACACCCCTTTCCCTGCTTCTTCCTTCCTGTTTGAGCCCTGCTTACCTTCAATCTGATTTATTCATCCTTTCTATAGTTTATAGTACCTTGTGGATTTTTTTAAAGATGAATTATTTTTGAAACAAAGTGTGCTATGTTTTCATTTTAAAAATTAACTGCATGTTTGCTTTGGAGCATCTAATATCAGTAACTCGGTCGGGCTGGGCATGGTGCCTGGTACATAGGAGAATGTGCATAGGAGGATGTGCATGGGGCGAGGGAATAAAATGCTTTCTCCCTTTTTGCTGCGATGAAACTCACTAGCCTTCACATCCTGCATCCATCACTCATCCTCGCGAGATGCCTTTGTTGCTAACAGAAGGCACAACTTTTCAGGTACATATGTACGCTGTGATGTCATAGGATGAGAGCATCGACTGTTTGCCCTGGGGTCTGTTTAATTATTTTTAAAAATTAATTTTGATTATTACAGCTGATTACACCTCAGTGAGCAATGTAATTGATATTTTCTAATGTATCCCAAGGAACATTTTGTACAACATGCTTTTTGTTGTTGAAGGTTAAAGACTCCGTTATTGGTTTTTCCCTAAATATGCCCACATCATTAGTCCCTCCAGTGAGAAGGTCGCCATCTGGAAAAAGCAGCATGGAGACATTATTCAGGCACAAGTGCATGAAATTGGTGTTTCTGCATCTTCTGTCTCTCCTCTGGAAAGAAGAGGCTTGTAATTAAAGGAGTTGGTTTTGGAGGAAACATTATTCATTTGGTGTTATTCCTTATCATGTCAGCAGCTGACAGCTCGGTAGCACTGATGAATTGTTCCTTCGAGTGAGACATGCGATACGCCATTCCTAACTCTTCTTACCTATCTTCATTTTCAGTATACAATGTTCTCCTCTTGGCAGGTGAGCTGAACTTTGAGGCGAGTCTGATATGATGGATGGCATTTCTTCCTTTTCTTCTCCTGACCCCATCACAGTCCCTTCTGGGATCAGATTGTAAAGTCACGGTCTCTCCTGGGGTGAAGGCTGTGGGTATCAGCCTGTCGGACAGAGGTTGCGACCTTAGGCTCCTTTGAGGCCACCAAAGGCCACCCATGGTGTCCGGGAAGCTGCTTCACGTCCGCCTTCAGCTTAGAGAAACCCAGAGTGTGTGCCCCGGCCAGCCATTCCTCTTCACAGCCTGTGTGCGGCTTGCCGACTCAGTGGTAGGCTTCCTTGTTGAAAAATAAGTTGAAAAAACATCAACTACTAATGTTGGTTTCTTAGCTATGGTAGACACACTGTGGCAGTGTATAATATTAACATTATGAGAAAGCAGGTAAGGGGTTAACAGGACCTCTCTGTACTATATAACTTTTCTGTAAATTCAGAATTATTCCAAAATAGAGAGTATATAATCTTCCTCCCTCCCTCCCCCTCCTTCCTTCCTTCCTTCCTTCCTCTCCCTCCCTCTTTCCTCTCTCTCTCCCTCTTTCCTCTCTCTCTCCCTCTTTCCTTCCTTCCTTCTTTCTTCCTCTCTCCCTCCCTCTTTACTTCCTTCCCTTCCTTCCTTCCTCTCCCTCCCTCTTTCCTTCCTTCCTTCCTTCTTCCTTCCTTCCTTCCTTTCTTCCTTCCTATGTTCTTCCTTCCTTCATCCTTCTTTCTTTCCTTCCTTCCTCCCCTCCCTCTTTCCTCTCTCCCTCCCTCTTTGCTCTTTCCCTCCCTCTTCCCTTCCTTCCTTCCTTCTTCCTTCCTACCTTCCTTCCTCCCTCCCTCCCTCCATCTTTCTTTCTTTCTTTCTTTCTTTCTTTCTTTCTTCCTTCCTTCCTTCCTTCCTTCCTTCCTTCCTTCCTTCCTTCCTTCCTTCTTTCTTTTCTTTTCTTTTCTTTTCTTTTCTTTTCTTTTCTTTTCTTTTCTTTTCTTTTCTTTCTAGAAAAAGCATTAGGAGTGCCTGGGTGGCTCAGTTGATTAAGCACCCAACTCTTGATTTCAGCTTAGGTCATGATCTCATGGTTCCTGAGATTAACCCCTCATTGAGCTCTGTGCTGATAGTGCAGAGCCTGCTTGGTATTCTCTCTCTCTCTCTCTCTCTCTCTCTCTCTCTCTCTCTCTCTGCCCCTCCTGTGTATGAACTCTCTCTCTCTCAAAAATAAGTAAAAAACAAAAAAAGAAAAAGAAAAGAAAAAGCATTAGAAAACAGAAAATGGGCACATAGGACATGAGAGCTGGGGTCTGGGTAGAAGGGGCTGTGAGGATAAGTGACTGCAAGGCCTGTGAGCAGGGGGCAGGGGTGATCAAGGTCACTGCAGGAGACAGGGAGGACACCATGGCTCATGCTAGATGTTCCTGAAGCTGGGGGGGGGGGGCAGGGGTGTTACATAGTGGGGGAGAGGTATGTTTCCTTTGTAGGGTTAGGATTGGAGGTTAGAGCCCCCGAGGGAAGGGCCAGACTGGGGCCGTGACATCACTTAGGAGGGAGATAAGGAGGCTTCAGGGGCAGTGGGTGGAGCAATGGAAATCAAAGAACACACAAGAGACTTCTGTTTAACCAAGGCTGGGATGAGCAAAAGAAGGGGGCCCTGACCTCTTCTCAATCAGGCTGTGAAAAGAAAGGCCGCCTGGGTGTGGCAGGTGTGAGAGGTGTGTGATTCTGATGGTTTTATTGGATCTGCAGAGAATGGGGAGGAACAAGCCAGAGGCAGGGGGTTGGAAGCTCAGTTCTAGCCCATCAAAAGGGGGCAGCCCCTCTGGATGGGTGCAGCTGCCTGACCATGTCTTGTTCAGCAAAGCACGGGCTGGATTTTACCCCCACTTTCCTCCTGAGATCAGTGGTACATGTGTGGACCGCTATTTCATGCAAGAGCCAGGTAGGCCCCACCTGAGGAGGGAGACCCACACTTAGGAGCTTAGGGGCTTATAAATCAGGAAGACCCTCTGGGGCAGGGCCAGGCCCAGTGTCCACATGTCTCCATGGCTTTTGGAGGTAGCTGAGCAGGCTTCCAGTTGCTGTTTTCAGAGTCGAAATGGCTTATGTAGGAAAGCCAGGGCCATATAAGAAGTAAGAGAAGGGTTGAAAAAGCACCACAGCCGGAGGGTGACGGGTGACACAGCGCACTTGCTAAAGTGCCAAAGACAAGCTCTTCGTAGGGATTCTGTGCCTGTCCTGGCAAAGGCACAAAAGCACAACACGTTTGCTCCAAAGTCCCTGGTCTCTAATGACTGTCCTGTGGGTGAACGCCCTGCCCACCAGGTGCACTAGGGCCTCCCATAAGACCGTCAGTGCCCACTCATGGGGACCTGGATCACAGACTAGACACCTGTGTGGGCAGGGAGACTGCAGACCTGCCATTGGCTACCTCCCCGGATGTGTGTGCCCAGGCTCGGCGTCCCACCCCCAGACGCAGAGCAGCCCCGCCCCTGGTGGAGGAAGGGGTGCCGGCCGAGGCCAGCTGTATGAGGGGCTGCCCTGGCTCGGGTCCCCAGGAAAGGAAATGACACTTTTGACCATTCAACTCGGAGCACTTTACCCACTATCTCTTTCAAAAATCATTGTGGAAAATTTCAAACATATACAGCAGCAGAGAAAATAATAAAATGAATCCCCGTGTATCTATCCATCACTCAGCGTCCACAATTTGCAACTCATGGCCAATCTTGTCTCATCCCTATCACTACCCACTTTCCCCCTCTGCACGGGATAATTCTCAAGCAACATCCCAGACATCATATCATTTCACGCATAAATGTTTCTGTATACTTATTTTCTCTTTAAAGAAATCACGAAACCCAAATAAAAATTGCGGAAAAGGAAGCAAGCGTGCCGAATGGGAAGGCTTTAGCAGGCACCGTGGGAGCCATCCAGCAGTTCTTGGTCTTTCTTTCTGGCAAGTTTGTATTTGTCGCCTGCTGCTTTGTGATTTTGGTCTTGCTGAGGCTGAAGGCACAATGAGCCTCAGAGAACTTCGCGCCCCATTTCAGGAGAGAGGGTGGGGACTGAGGAGGACAGAAGGCTGTTGAGTGGGGCGCTGTGGCGCCTCAGAGTTTGGGGGGATGAACGGCACTGAAGGCCGAGGCCTCAGATGTCACTCAACCTGGGAAAAGGCTCATAAGGCAGGAGAACCGTGGGCTGAGAAGAGATTTTTTGAAAATAGAAAGAAATAAGCTTTGACATGAAGGGGAGTAAGTGCTAGAGTAGCTGGTAGCAGCTGAGAAAGTCAAAATGCAACTGTGAGAACAGAAGTCCGAGTTCCCAGAGTCATTGCACTATAAGAGTTAAAGTAGAAAAATTTTTAAATCTGAAATTCAGAAGGCTGTCACATGGACTAGGTTTACCTCAACGTGATGTTTGTGGGCAAGAGAGAAGGGACTTTCCTAGGAGATACATATGCCTTTAAGAGAGATGTGTGGAAGGGGCACCTGGGTGGCTCAGTTGGTTAAGTGCCCAACTCTTGATTTCAGCTCAGGTCATGATCTCACGGTTCATGAGTTCAAGCCCCACGTGGGGCTCTGCACTGAGAGAGTGGAGCCTACTCGGGATTCTCTCTCTCCCTCTCTCTCTGCCCCCCCTCCATACTCTGTCTCTAAATAAACTTTTAAAAAACTAAAAAAAAAAAAAAGATGCACAGAAGCAGGTGGCCTGAATTTGTGGGAAAATTAAGACACATGAGGACTTCTAAAATCAAGCCAGAGGCTCTAGAGAGAGAGGTACAATCCTGATAATATGTTCTCGCTGGAGTGGCAGCAGGACAGAGAGACTGTCAAATCAGGAGAAGAGCTGGAGAGACAAAGCCACTGAAAATCATAGGAAAGAGAAAAGTGATTTAAGAAACCTGAAATCAAGCACTTGAGAAATCACAATGCTGTGTTGGAAAACCCTGTTGTGTTCAGTGGTGGAAAAAGTCTTGTGAGCAAGTAATTAAATCGGACTGTGTTAGAAAAATAGAACCACTTAGAAACAAATGAAAGTATGATTTAAAAAGAGTCTTTGAAAAGGGTAAATCACTCTATGAATGGGAGCACAGTGACTAAGGTCTTCTGCTAAATGCAATCTTGGTTTTTAAAATTGCCATGGGCAAGGCTGCCAACCACGTACTTTCTCTTGCTGCCTTTCCTGAGATAACTGACCCTAAAAATAGTGTCACTCTCCCCAGCCTGGCCTTAGAGCTCTTCATGGTGTGTCTGGACTAGAATTATTTCCAGAAAGGACGTCCGTTACACTCTGGTTGTGGCGGTATTAGGGAGCTAGAAAGAGAAAAATGATGAGGTCCGTTATCTTAGTTCTTAAACCCTGGAGTGCCCTTTTTCACTGCAGCTGAAGTTCTGTAGCATGAATCATAGCCCTGGTCTTGCAGGCAGTGGTGTTCCAACACCACACCTGGAACCGATCTTCCCACGGGAGCAAGGCATCCTGGCGATGGAGGTGGAGACACAGCATCGTAGGGTCCCGGGAACACAGTCAGGCTGGGGCAACACCTGTGCGTGCGGTGGGCGAGTGCATGTGGGTGTGCGTGCGCGTGTGCTCGGGGCGCTTGTGTGAGTTGCCCTTTAGGTTTTCTTCCAGTGGTCTCGGCGCCCAATCAGGGTATTCTCACTCATTTCCTCTACTCCCTTGACACACACACACACGCACACACTCATGCGTGCACACACACGTACACGCACACCATTCTTCAAACAATTGATGTTAAAACCCACTCATCACATCGTTGAGAGGTGACCAGGGAGGAGTTGGTTCGAACGAGAAACTCCACACCAGAAGTGAACATGGGCGACTGGTCCTAATAGCAGAGGGTTTGAAAGAGCCGTAGCATCACTCACACCAGTGTTACTATCCAGATCGCCAGGGAAGAACAGTCACAGGCCGATGGAGACGGTGGCGTTTCTCTTTCCATTTTAAAGAAATCTTAAATGTTACCAGTCTATCAAAAGTCCTTGTTACAGGAGTTTGAAAAATAGAAGTAAATGAACAAAGCAAACACTGATACCTTTAATGATGTTTCTTTACCAAGTGCATCATTTGTGAGACATCCTTATCTTCGTAATAGAAGGATAATTAACATCACTAATTATCTAATTAAGTTCATTAAGCATCCACCAACAGTGCACCGTGAAGTTGACATTATGTTCTACTGTCAACAAATGCTTTTGATTTCTTAGGAAGTAATTAAAATGTAAATTAGCATGCAATTATATGCACAGGGGAAGTTTTGAATTAGATATTCATTTCAAAACTGCTTAGAGCAACATAGTTTTTGTTTTTTTCTTCAATAAAAGCAGACATTTTGCTATTAATGGTATATATTAAAGTTGCCATTCTGTTGTTTAGTGTTTGAATCATTGCCAGGTTATAGCACTGATATGACACAGGGTTTAGTTGATATGTTTGCTACTGTGCTTTGTGTTTTATTTCATATGTTGGTTTGTTTGTATCTTTTGTGTTTAAAAATACCACAACTGATTTTTTTTTCCCCGACAGCTTTCTCTAACTTAAACCTCTAGCTGACTTTGCCCTTTAAAGGCATTTTAGGTCAAATCTTTTAGGTTAGATCCTGTCAGGTTAGATTCAGGGAATGGAATCATTGGCTTGCTGAGAGCCGGTCACGCACATGCCCCTACACACACAGGGAAGAGGGAGGCTGCACAGATCAGACTTGTGGTACGGCCACCTTTGATTCCAAGTTCAAATTTCTCTTCTTTTTAGGGCAGCCCTTTGGTTTCTGATGAAATATCATAACTTGGGGCACCTGGGTGGCTCCATCGGTTAAGTGTCCAACTCTTGATGTCAGCTCAGGTCATGATCTCATGGTTGTGCACTTGGGTGTGGAGTCTGCTTAAGATTTTCTCTCTCCCTCTGCCCCTCTCCCCTGCTTGCACTCTCTCTCTCTCTCTCTCTCTCTCTCTCTCTCTCTCTCTCTCTCTCAAAAAAAAAAAAAAAAGAAGAAATGTTATAATTTTATTATAGATCGGGACAGATCGGGATGCTTCCTGAAACATCACAGCATCCCCAGATATTTGCTGGAAGAGAAGGTCCTAAGACAGAAGCCACCATGCCCAAAGTCTCAAAGTTCTCATTTTTTTAAACAATCCCAACTGAATCCTAGAATGCAGGTGTTTTATTAAATCTCACAATCTATTGTCAGAGCCCCGTGGGTGTGATACCCACCTCCACCATCTTCTTGCATGAAGACACGGGGTCATTTGAGCACTGAGCTGATGTTACCTGTTCAGTGAGGAGGAAAAGTCTCTGCTCATGATATTTGAACATCCTCAATCACTTTTTGCATGGTTTTTCCAGGGATGGATTTAGGTGGTGCTGGATCCAGACCCCTCAGTTTTGTGTGAACAAGATTTCAGATAAATGCAGAGAGAATACGGTGGCCTAAGAGAGACTGTCCCTTGTTCTCTTGAAAGGATCGACATCAGGGTTTGACCATGAGTAGAGTCTGCTGAACCACCGTCATAACTGTGGATGTAGACATGCCCATAGTCTAAGCAGAGAGAGGCTGGTGTCTTGGGGCAGATGGGGGGACAGCATCATGGTACAGGGACTGGTGAGGGACATGAGGCCAGCTGGACTGTGACGAGCAGTGGTATCACGCTAGAGGAAACCCACACAGGATCTACATAGAGATAGGCAGTTTGGGGATGGGCCCTGACATCTGTCCCAGCTCTGCTGGCAAGCTGTGTGTTGTGATGTGGTCTGCATTTTTGTTCTCACTTGTCAGTCCGGAGGGGGGCTCCTTTTTCCAATCCATGTAAAGGATAGTGGCTAGGCTGGCAGAGACCTTGGCCCGATCGAGGGATCCCACTACTAAAATCAGATGATGTTGACCTTCTCCTAACAGGCAGCAAGCACCTACCTCAGCAAACAGAATTGTCTCTACCAGAACTTTCCTCTCAACTGTTTATTCTTAAAACATACCTTTTAGAAAAAAATTTTAATGTTTCTTTTTGAGAGGGGGGCAGGCAGAGAAAGGGGGAGACACAGAATCCGAAGCAGGCTCCAGGCTGTCAGCACAGAGCCCGATGCAGGGCTCAAATCCATGAACTGTGAGATCATGACCTGAGCTGAAGTCAGATGCTTAACTGACTGAGTCACCCAGGCGCCCTTTAAGTGCGGTCTGCTGTATCGTGACTTCCTAAGAATACAAAGTCCATACAATAAATGAATAATCAATACCAGCAGCAACTCACTTCATCCCACGGCTGGTTTGTGGCCCTGCCTCCTGCTAATCACACATTTCCTCCTCTGTGACTGGCACGAAGGGATGGCAGCGTCATGATGCCCCACAAATGTGCCATGATGCCAAGGGCTCTCCCCCCTGAGACCAGCCCAGAACCACCTCTGAGCGCTTTTCTGGTCATTCAGCTTCACAGGAAATGGGGCTAAAGTTGCTCTGTTCTTGGCAGCTAGATGATTTAGCTTGACCCCTCTCCAAGAGAGCAGGCGCTGAGGTTATGCAAGTTCCACAAATCAATGGAATATTCTCAACATGAGGTCCCGACCGCTGCCTGTTGAAAGGCGCATTGAATCTAAATTATGTTTGAAAAGTCTTTAGGGACAAATACTCGGTTCCTTCTCCAGAGACATCTATCCAAACAGAAACATCTAGTCTGAAAAAGTTTACTAGACCTTTCACCTCCTTTTGCTAGTTTTTCTGGTTTTCTTTCTTTCATCTCTGTAGTATTTTTATTACAAAATCGGGCTGTGTTTGTGCACCATATATAGTGGGTGTCGTTGAGGAATGTTTCAAAGTAACTTGAGGTTCAAGTCTGCAGCTCAATCCACGATATTTTAATGTACACAAATACTTCATCCTATGCAATTCAACAGCATAGGAATTTATTGAATAGACAGAGTGTTCCTCTCTAAAAATATGGAGATGAATGGCCCGTGATCTCTATATTTAAAGAATCCTTTTGTCATTTATTGATCTCTCTCCTTAGATGGCATCTAAGAAGAATTACTAGATGAGTTTCTGAAGAAAATGTATACAGGTGAAGCTTTTATAAATTGAAACAGATTTGAAACCAACTTAGGGACCTGGCAATTTAAAGGAATCCTGGGTTGAATCCTCTTGAAAACTGAATACAGTCCTTTACTTTAAAGGCGAATTATACCCAGGAATTTATTTTGAGGTTCAGATTTTCTAATGTGCGACATACCTGCGTCCCCAAAACCAATGTTGTGGTTGGGGGAAGGTATCATCGTCCTACAAAATGCTTTCAATTTTGAAAAATTATGACATAAGGTTGGGAGAAACACCTTTTTGTTTCCTTGTCCAGATTTGGATTTTTAAAACAAGTATATTCATCAATGTAAGAACGCTTTTGAGTTCCTAAGACAGAAGTGTCCCAAACTATGTAAATGATAAAACGGCAGATGGTGATGGGGTGGAGAGTGAGCGCGGGGCCCTCCCGAGGCGCTGTTGCCATTCACAACCCGCTAGGCCCCACTCCCAGCTCGGCCGCCAGGCGCCTGCCACGTGAGTTACAGCCGCGTTCTCGCCCTGGGACCCATCTATTATGAGAAACCATTTTGGTTAATTAAAAAAGTGTTTCCAAGTCTCAGAACAGGAAGTTGTGAAATTTCCTTCCCTTTGCTGTTGTCGATGGGGGTTGGTGAAGACTCGACTCCGTGGCCTGGAAGAGCGGGGGGAGAGTGGAGACAGCAGAAGGAACCATGGCCGTCCAGTCCTGGTGGCCTGGGAGAAAGGCTCAGGGGTCCTCGGGTGCTGGTGGGTCTACTGGTATAATTAGGGGTGTTGAAGAATTAGCTGAGGTCATTGAGTAAATCAAAAGTGCAGTTGAATGGGTCTGTGTCGGATCGGTTCTTGCAAATGGTCCCTCACCCTCGGACCTCTGTGTCCAAGAGCTGCTGTAAGGGCTGGGGCAAGAGATGAGGTGTCTGCTCACAGTTTGGGAAACGGACTGTGAGCAAAAGGGAATAAATGAGAAAATATTCGATAGTGTGACACGATCTGGAGGAAATAGATGGTGTCTTAGAGACTGGCTCATGATCACTGTGGGTTGGATGTGATAATTCAGTTGAGAGGAAAGAGTAGCCATCCAGCACCTGGGGAATGTCGATTCCCGAAATGGGCCCAGCTAGTGGGATGGTGGGAATGAGTTGGTGTATTTGAGAACAGATCCATATAAATGGGGCGTGGAGCTCAAACGGGAGAGTGATCCAGGACGAGGGTGGCAGGAACCAGCTGTCGAGTGCCATACTAGCTTCTCTGGGGGATCAGAAAATATGTCTGCATCCTTGACTATATCTGTACCCGTCTCTATTTCTCTCTCTCCCTCTCTCTCTCTCATCTTTAAGCACCCATTTCTTCTGCAGACATTCCCTCCAAAATCCCATGCACATTCATTGATGTCCTATCGTATCCCAGGCCCTTGAGTTAAGGCCAGTACAGACAGGGTCCCTGACCAGGGAGCCCACCTTCTTGGGAGGGTGAAATAATTACAGTGTAACAGGAGGTTAAGGCCCAAGAAGTGCCCAGATGAGACAGGACCTCACATGAACTTCTTGGAGGTGTTTGAGCTGAGACTTGGAGGAGGAGGAAGGGGAGGAAGGATGTGAGGGAAGATTGGTAGTGAGGAAGGGGCCCCTTCAGGTGCAGAGGGACAGTTGTGACCATCTATCTGCTTTGTGGGTTAGCTGCTAGTCTGGTATTACTGGAATATCATATCCAGTTTATCTTAACTTAATTTCATGTATTTATTTATATTCTGATTCACTCCCCAGAGGATTTATGTTACCTTCAGATAAGGATGCATGTGCTAACACACAGAAATGAGATCAGAAAAAATAATAATAGAAGAAGAAAGCCAATTCCCGGGGAATTAAGATCATTAACATGCAGTCAATAAAGAGTAACAGCCAAGCATCTATACTGTGCTCTAGCTTTCTGGCTGCCATTGTGGAACAAGAGGCAACATAGTTCATACGTTTATCCCCCACCCATCAATTATACTTTTGCCGGGAGGTGGAAGAGCTTGCGAACAGGGACCTAGGGAGACCAAAGCAGATGGCCCTGCCCAGCATCTCCTTGCCACCCCTACTGGGAATTTTTAAGGATGTGATCTGACCATGTCACGTCCCTGATCAAAATCTAGCATTTATTGCCGCGCCGTCGGGAATAGGACACAGACCCACAACCCCACGGCGAGAAACCTGACCTCGCTGCTTTTCTAAGCCCCTCCCTCGCCCCAGTCCTGTGCAGTCTGCAGGGCAGACCCGTATTTGGTTACAGTGCACCCTGTCTTCTCCCATCTGTACCCTGGGGCAAATGTGGGTCTGTCTGGCCTGAACGAGCCTCCCCCTACCAGAGGACCAACTGCTTCTCCTGGACTTTAAATCCCCTGCCCCTTGTGAAAGCCTGCCACACCCTCTCCAGCCTGGCCGTGACCCTGCACAGCCACAGCTGTCTATTTTTCACTCAACAGTGGCGCATCTGTGAGGGCCCAGCCTAAGGGAGGAGGCAGGTGTGTTGGTGTTGATTGCATTACCTGTGAGCGACAAACAGCCCAACAGTGGGTGCCTACTGGCAAGCCCTGGGGTGACCTCCCAAGAGAGCCGAGGTGAGCAAGTGTGTGCAGCACCAAGGAGCACAGGGATACGGTCAGGGCCACCCTCAGGTAACTCCTCTTGTGGACCCAGATTGCAGTCAGTGCCATCCTGAGTACACAGGTCAAGAGTTCTGCTCTGGAGGCAGGCAGTGGCAGGACAGTCCCGGCCAAGGTGGCCTTGTCTCTCTTCTCAAAGCCTAGAGAAGGAATCCTCCCTACAAGCTCCAGTCTCCTTTTGTTTTCTCTCTTTGACATGGCAGTTTCAGCACTGGGCATTATCTGGAGTGAAAACCCTGCCATAACAAAGCATCACAGACTGGCGGCTTCACCAACAGATATCTCTTTTCTCACACTTCCCATCTGTCGGAGCCTCATGGAGGCCCTGACGCCCAAGGAGGAGGCAAAGAGGAGGGAGGGTGGCTTCGTCGAGAAGACTCGTTACCCGCAATCCCAAAGCCTTTGTCCTTTGCTGCACTGGAGTGTTGTTGTTGTTGTTGTTTTGAGTAGTCATTCTCCATGCACTCATGACGATTGAACTTAATAAAAACATCACAGTTCAAAAAAGACAAATTAGAAACCACCGTTCATCTTAGAAATTAATATGTGAGTGAATTTAACAAGAGATGAATTGCGCTGTGGTGATCTGGTCCCTCCTCAGCCACTCCGAGCACCAGTTGTTTGTCATTATTGCTGGAAATATGATTATTACTCTGGTATTGCTTGACGTTTATTAAGAATCCAGGGGCTATGTCTCCATAGCAGAGAAAAGTGCAATTATCTGGGCACTTGGAGAAAAGAACGTTTCCTGGCCCGAGTTGTCCAAATAGATATCCCGCAAAGACCCCTCGACCATGACCACACCTGGCTTGCTGGGCACACGCCCCTCCTTCACGATGGGCTGCTGACATTTTATGTGCACATGTATAGATATTATACGTGGCTTATGAGTGAACACACAAGGAAAGCATTTAATTGCTTCTGTCGTGTAACCCAAACCAGGTCTCCACCAAGGACTTACATTTAAAGGTAGATGCGTCAGCCTTTTACAGAGAAGGCATAAACAGAAGACCTTTATTGAATGTTTTACAGTCAGGAAAATCCTGATTTTCAGATGGGTTTAAAAAAATTTTTTTTAATGTTCATTTATTTTTGAGACAACGCGAGAGACAGAGTGCAAGCAGCAGAGGGGCAGACAGAGGGAGACACAGCATCTGAAGCAGGCTCCGGGCTGTCAGCCCAGAGCTTGATGTGGGGCTCGAACTCACGAACCGTGAGATCATGACCTGAACCGAAGTCAGACGCTTAACCGACTGAGCCACTCAGGCGCCCCTCAGATGGGTTTAAAGTGCAGGGGGTGTGAAGGCCAGACCTGAAAGTGTTGCCACTGGCCCTGATGGATCTCCTCAATCCTGACCACATGGAGTGCTTCACTCCACACAGGGAATAAACAGCTGCAGAAAATATGGCCCGGAGGAGTGACAAGAGTCTGTGAGTTTCATGTCAATCTCTCAAACTTTTATTGTTGTCTCTGTTTACCTGGCCCTTGGGGACAGAGATGGGCAGTGTCCCCAAGGAGCTTATTCGAATGGGGGGAGGGTGCTAGTGGGAAACCCAGCCACAATAATTCAGAATACTGCTCTCACAGTTTTCTACTCTATCGTGGGAGTCCTGAGGAGGTTTCCAGGAAAGAGAAGAGTAGTAATGATGGTTTCATGGTACCTACAAAGTGCGTGCACAGAGCATGGTTTCTTCTGTCGCTCATTGACACCCGGTGACATTACACTGTTAATCAAATCTCTCTTCCTCTCAGCCCCCACCAATGGAGAAAAGGTGAGCAGTGAGTGATAATGATAGTGACCAATGAGAACGTGAGATCCGTGGTGGGGGGGTGGGGGCAGTCTCTTCCACATCTGGTTTCACTCCTGCCTCCATGAATGGGAGCTCACCTGAGTTTGACTTGAACCTGTCTCATTTTTCTTTGGCCAGAGAAACCAGGGGTGAAAGGACTCTAGATCTGACACCCACATCGAACGGTTATTGTTTTTTTTTTATGGAATTATTAGTGAATACTTGTAACCTAAAAGATTTGTAAAGAAGGTTGCCTACAGTGGAGTCACGTCATATAGGTTAAGTTTTAAAATATATCCATGAAACGAAAAGCAAGCTGTGAACAGTACGCTCACAGTCCCTTCACATTGTTCATTGAGAACAATACCATTTTGACTCTGTGAATTCGGCACCATACGTCTGCATATCCACCGCACAGCTTTCCCACCATTTGGGGAATTAATTTCTTTGTTAAGTGTCTGATGAAGTGGTTGGCTCGTGCAATTAGGGGGAACGAGATTTGCCAAAAAACCATTTGTCTTTGAACATGAGAATTACACTCAGCACAATGAATTGTTTATACCCAAGGGCATTGTGGAGCCGTGCCCAGCTGGGAGAGCAGTGACTCTTACCTTCCGTCGCAGTTTCATAATGGGGTTTGGGTGGGAAGCTGTGAGAATTTCAGTGTATTTTCTAATACACTTTTGTCTAGGTATACCTTTCATATACTTTCCATCTTCATATTCAATACTGCCACGTGTGCCTCCCCCAGCTTCCCCTGTTGATAACATGTAAGATTACTGTGGTGCATTTGTCACAGCAAAGAAACTGACGTTGGTACATTGCAGTAACTAAACTCCAGACCTCATTTTCCTTTCACCAGTTTTCCCACTGATCTGGGATCCAGTGAGGGGCACCGCATCACAGTTAGTTATCGTGTCTCCTTGGGCTCCCCTGACCTGTGACAATTTCTCAGACTTTTCCTTATTTTCCATGACCTTGACAGTTTTGAAGAGTACTGGTCAGATGTTTTGGGGAGTACACCTCTATTTTGCTTTGTCTAATATTTATCATAACTCGCTTGGGGCTGTGAAGCTTTGGAAGGAAGATCACAAAGAAGAATGAGCTTTCACCACATTGCATCAGGTCAGGGGTGCGTGACACCCGTGTAAATCATCACATGGTCCTGGTGCTGTCTGCCACATTTCTCCACTGCAGAGTCCCTCTCATTCCCCTTCCCATACTTGCTTTTTGGAAGCAAGTCCTTAAGACCAGCCCACCCTTGGGGCGCCTGGGTGGCTCAGTCGGTTAAGCGGCCGACTTCGGCTCAGGTCATGATCTCGTGGTCTGTGAGTTCGAGCCCCGCGTCAGCCTCTGTGCTGACAGCTCAGAGCCTGGAGCCTGCTTCAGATTCTGTGTCTCCCTCTCTCTGACCCTCCCCTGGTCATGCTCTGTCTCTCTCTGTCTCAAAAATAAATAAACGTTAAAAAAAAATTAAAAAAAAAAAGACCAGCCCACCCTTCAGAGTGGGCTCCTGGTGAGGAAAGCATCTACATATATTATCTGAAATTCTTCCATAAGGAAGGTTTTTTTCTTCTGCCCCGTTATTTATTTATTCAATCTTTTTTTTATATCCGTAGGGTCTCATCCATATTTATTTTATAATTTGGGCTATCATCCTCTAAGCCTGTTATTTATCTTGCGTTTGATCGCTCCAGCTCTTTGCTGAGAATATTTAATTGATCTCACACTTGTTTTCACCGTAGGTCTCTTGATCTTTTGTCCATTGATCACAAACATGAATCCACATGCCTTACATGTATTTTAGTGCATCCTTACTGTAATCATTCTAACATTCTTGGAGTGTGTATTATTGAGGATAAGTTAGGTTATGTTGCGGTAACAAACATCCTCGAACTGAATTGTCCTAAAATAGCGAAGGCTTATTTCTCACTTGTGTTACAAGTGCCTTGTGAGTTGGCCAGGAGTCTACCGTGCCTTGTCCTCCCTCAGAGACATTAGCTCGTGGAGCAGCCATCATCTAGAACATTGAATGTTACCATGGCAATTAAAAAAGAACTTAGCAAATATCTCATGAGTCTTTTAAGCTTCTGCACACTTCTCCCCAGCCCCACCTAGCTAAAAGGTAGCAGGAAGGGCGATCATGCCATGTCCCTATAGGAGGAGAGAACTGACACTATTTGGCCAACAGCATTATTGGCCACCATACTGTTTTTTCCTTCAGGTTTTCTTTTCTATGCAAATCTATACAGATTTAACTCTTATTATTGTTAGCATATGGCTGTCCAACCTCCTTTTAAAAATCAATATATCAAAAACCTGGTTCCATATCATTAAATCTTTTTTGCCACCAGGGCTGCAGTGAACGGTTATATAGGTTGCACGCAAAGGCATCTGGTCAGAGTGGCAACAGGAAGCTGAAATCCAGCCTTTTTTCCATTATTCAAGTCATCCATCCAGGTCCAGGACAGTATCTGCCCAAAAAGGGACACACCACTAGCTATGTGGGCTAGTGGTGGCCTTTTGGGAGAGCATGATTTGTATGACTGCATAATACTGTCTCATAAGGAAGAGCCAGCCTCCCATGTGTTGATATTTACGTTGCTTCATTTTGTGCTACTATACCTGGGATGGTGGAAAATGTTGTCAGTGAATGTTTGTGTATATATCTTAGGGTTTCTTTGCAATAAATTACAAGCAGAGAAAATGGTGAGGATTCAAAAGAGATGTACAAAGTGTCAGCGCACAGTAGATAACAGTCCAGGTGAAGAGTTTAGTCCTGGACCCAGCACGTGTGGTGCTTGGCTGGAGAGGCCAGGAGTTCTAGCTGTAATCTTGGCCCCAAGTTCCTGAGCAGAGTCTGAGGGGCTGTCTTCAGATGCTGGCCTTCCTTGTGTTTGTAGGGCCACACAGCTGTGATTACAGGGCTAATGATGCTTTAAACAAACAAGTGTAACGACCATCATCAGAGGACAGCAGGCACTTCCTGTGGGGCCGTGTGGGCAAGAGGGTCACCAGCATCTGGCCAGCCCCAGGGGTGCCCTGGCAAAGGTGGGCCTTACCAAGTCAAGGTCAGCTCACTTACAGGTGAGCCTACAGTGGGATATGCCCCATTCCCCAGTCGAAGATCTGGTCTGGATTCTGTAGCCAAACCCTTCCCTAAGGAGGCACTGGGACAGCAGGGCACGGGCTCTAAACCAGATCTGGACCCTCTCAAACCTCCAAACAGCCTTCTGAGGCCCTTTGTTCTACTTCAGAGGTTCTCAAACTCTTTAACACACAGGCAGTTGCTAAGCAAAGGCTATTTAGTTCCAATAAACGATGCAGAGCTCTGCTCTGAATTTGTCCCTGATCCATGTGCCACATTCACTGCTGCCCAGGCAGATGGGCCTCTGCCCTTGAACCGACCCAAATCGCCCACCTCCTGTCTCTACGTACCAAGTGTGACAACTTTCTAGAGCATGAAAGTTCTCAAAGCCCAACAGGAGAGTAGTGTTTGCCTAGCACTGTGGAGACGCGCGGGGTGGAAATGCGCGTGGGGGAGACACACGTGATGGCGGCCTCCAAGAGCTCATCTTCCGGGGCTTCCACTTCCTTGGAGTGTTTTGTTGGAGTCATTCGCCCTCGCTTATCCCACTTATCATCATACAGATTTGTCAGGAGACTAAATATTAAATGTGATAATGCACATGGAAACTTCTTTGTCCTCTGTAAAGTGCTAGGTCCTTCCTTTCACCTCCAAGCACGAAAGCCTCTCCCTCCCCCAGTGCTCAGGTCAACCTCTACTTGGGCTGCCGATCTCATCCTTTCTCGTTTATCTGGCAGAACCTGCACCATCAGGGACCTTTTCCTTTGCTTTTCAACTGTCTCCCATTCACTGCCAAGCTCCCGTCAGTGCGGTAATACACTTGAGTTCTGTTCTTCCTCTTTTATCCTATCACCTTGCTCCCACCTCTTTTTCTCTTCTTCAGAGTCAAGTTTCTTGAATGAGTTGCCTATACTCATGGTCTCCACTTCCTTATCCTATTTCTAGTTGACTTATTGCTATCTAATCATCCCTCTGAAACAACTCTCAGAAGTTGCCAATGACCAGTTCCTGCAGACAAATCCAATGGATGTTTTCAGGCCTCATCTTACAGGACTTCTCTGGTGCATTCACTGTGGTCACATGGCCTTGGCTTCCATGGCCTCTCTTTATGGTTTTCCTTAAACCTCTCTAACCTTTCTCCTGCTGGCCTGAACTTTGTTAGTGTTTTCCAGCTTTTGCACCTTGTCTCCCCAGTCTTCTCTCTGTACCTACTCTCTAGGAGGGATCTTATCTCTCAGGGTTTGCCTATCATCTGGTTGGTCATGACTCACAAATTCATCAACCTGGGATGTCTCATCTGAGCTTTATTCTAGGGATGTGCAGCCATACCTCTGACACTTGAATTCAGCGTGTTACACATCACACCATTTAAACTTGCTTTCTCTTGTTCTTGTGATCTCTCTCTCTCTTTTTTAAATGTATATTTATTTTTGAGAGAGAGAGAGAGGCTGAGAGAGAAGGCGACAAAGGATCCAAAGACGGCTCTGCGCTGACAGCAGAGAGCCCGATGTGGAGCTCGAACTCACCACAAGATAGTAACCTGACCTGGAATTGGAAGCTTAACTGATTGAGCCTCCCAGGCATCCTCTCTTATTTTTTCTTAGTTTATCTAATTTAATTCACTCAATTAGGCAAACCAGAAATTTTGGAGAAATTCTTACTCTCTCATACAGTCACTGATTCCTACCAATTTTACATTTCTTATAGTTCTTGAATTTGACTTCTCCACTTTACTCATTCCTCCATCTAATGTCTCACTTGTACTGACAGTAGTGTCCTAAGGGGGCTCCCTACTTCCAGTCTTTCAAATTGCTGTAAGAGTGAGCAATTAAAATGCTAATGGACCACATCAGACTTCTATTTAAAACCTCTCCTTTAAGATACATACAGCTAAAGCAACATCTCAACCACAGAACCTTCCCTGAACATGATTGGTGATGAGGTCTCCTCTTCTGTGTGTTTACTGGGTCCTGTGTTACCATGTCCTGTGCATAGCTCTGTCTCAACATTGGTCATGGCAGCTCATAACCATCTGTCTCTTCCATCACATTCCACAAAACCAGATGTGAGGTTCATCTTTGTACTCCAGCGCCTGGAAAATAGGAGAAGGACAATGAATGTTTTCTGAACTTAACAATAGAGAGTAAATTTGACATTAGAAATGAAGTATCTGAGCAAGGATGCAAACACCCCTGGGCTATAGCTATTGTAGCGAGGCTATTTTTTTGAAGAGTAAAGATGGTTTATAACTTAACTCACACAGAATTTTATCTAATTGTGAAGTTCGAAGAGACCATCTAAGTCAACTGTTTTCAACTGATCTTATCTGTGACCTACATACAAATAGTCTCTTTGGGTGACCCTTTTCAGTTTACAAAGTACTTGCATTCTACAGTCTCACCCTATCTTCATAACATCTATTTGGAATAATCAGAAGAGATACTGTTAACCTCATTTTATAGATGGTAAATCAAATCTCAAGACATATCAAGCGGTTTGCCCATGTACTGTAGGTAGTAAGGACCAAGAACCAAGGTCCCTGGACTTCTCTTTCTACCTCCAGACCCTCATTTAGCAACACGGAGCAACATGGAAGTCTGGACATGTTGTCACATGTCTTGCTAGAGTCTGCCTGCCTGAAACTCTCTGCTCTGGTCCCATTTAAGCCCCTGGAGTCACCCACACAAGGCCCATCCATCCCTTTTTGGCAAGATGTGTGGCACATGTGCTACGTGACAGGAGCTGCTTTGTGTCCAAGTGCTCCCCAAGAGCTCTCTTCTGCTGCAAGTCTCCAGAGCACCGTATATGAAAGAGGTCTGGGCTTCTGCTTTAGATGTGAAATTAGTCAAATTTGTCACCATTTTATGTCACTTACAATGCTCATGATTGCTTGACTTATAAATGTGTGTAAATATGTGTAAACAGCCATATGAAAGAAAATTCTGCAAAAAAAAAAAAAGGAAATCAAAGAAAAGAAAGAAATCATTCTATTCCCACTACTTCAAAACTGTAAGTGGGGTTTTACAATTATATTGTTTTCATATTTTTGAATCTGTGCTGATAAACACTTTTTATTTTATTGAAATGTAACACACATAGAAAAAAGTGTTTAGATCACAAATATTCACATTTAAGAATTTTAACAGAGTGAACATGTGACCAGTACTCAGAGAAGAAAATATAGCATTATATTATATTACCCAGAAGCCCTCCCAAACCCCATGTTCTTTCCTGGTCACTAGACCCCTCTTTTCTCCAAGGAACCATTATCCTAGCCTCTAATATCATACATTAGTTTTTCATGCTTTTACTTTTATGTAAATGAAATGACATAGTATATATGCTTTTCTCTGGCTTATTTCCCTCCAGACTATGTGCAATTTATCTATGTCATTGCATGGAGTGGTAATTCATTGATTTTCATAGTGTTAGAACAATAATTCTTAGGACACATTTACTGTCTTAAAAATGACTGGGGACTCCAAAAAGCCTTGTATTGATATTTACCACATTAGAAATTAAGACAAAATTTAAAAAGTAATGCATTTTATTAATTCATTTAAAAGTAACAGTAATAAATCCATTATATTTAAAAATAAATAGCACTTTTAATAAATATTTTTTTCAAAATAAAAATTATTAAAAGGGGAGTATTGCTTTATATTTTTGCAGGTCTCTCTAATATCTGTCTGGCTTAGTAAGAGGACAGCTGGATTCAATTCCTGTATCTGCTTCTTTACTCAATCAGTTGTACTGTATTTTTTTTTTTTGGTTGAAATATATGAAGAAAATCTAGCTCCCTGTAGATATGCAGTTTGAATTCAGAAAGGAAATTATAGACGTTCTTTGATACTACACCAAAACTCAACAAGTAATAGCTTCTTAAAGGTTAGTTGAAACCTTTATCAGTTAATTTTTTGTCCATTTAACATATTGATCTATTTTGCACTTTGGATATTTTAACTCATACATGATTTTATAACATGTGTCTAACATGCTTTTGGAATATTGGTTCCTTGAGTTACGTAGATCTCCTTAATGTTGACACATTTCCTTGGACAATATGGAAAAAAACATGTTCATGTCACCACCAATATTAAAAATTTTAGCTACTGTCAAGCTTATAGAGGCAGATACATGTTTTCTAACATTCTAATATTTGAAATTTGAAAGCTTAATTTTATCATTGTCAGAAAATACTGTCAGTTGTTTTATTTGAGAAGACAGGTCTACTTTATTTTATTTTACTTTTTTTGTTGCTATTGTGAGTGGAACTGTTTTCTTAATTTCCTTTTCGGATAGTTTGTTCTTTGTGTGTAGAAACATGACTTATTTTTGCTTGTTGATTTTGTATCCTACAATGTTACTGAATTCATTTGTTAGTTCTAACAGTTTCCTTTCCTTTCCTTTCCTTTCCTTTCCTTTCCTTTCCTTTCCTTTCCTTTCCTTTCCTTTCCTTTCCTTTCCTTTTCTTTCCTTTTCTTTCTTTCTTTCTTTCTTTCTTTCTTTCTTTCTTTCTTTCTTTCTTTCTTTCTTTCTTTCTTTCTTTCTTTCTTTCTTCTTTGGTTGACTATGTAGGGTTTTCTACATATATGATTATATCATCTACAAACAGAAATAATTTTACTTCTTCCTTTCTAATTTGGATGTCTTTTATTTATTTTTCTTATTTAATTGCTCTGACTAGGACTCCCAGTGCTATGTTGAATAGAAGTGGCAACAGTGAGCATCCTTGCTTTCTTGTGGATCTTAGAGGGAAAGCTTTTGGTTTCCCCCACTGATTATGATGTTAGCTGTGGGCTTTTCACATATGGCCTTTATTGTGTTTAGGTAAATTCCTTTTATACTTCTTTTTTTTGAGAGTTTTATCATAAATAAATGTTCAACTTTGTTAGATGCTTGCCCTGTGTCTTTTGAGGTGCTCATGTTCTTTTGTTCTTTCATTCTGTAAATGTGGTATATGACATTGATTGATTTGCAGATGTTGAATCATCCTTTTATCCTAGGGAAAAATCTTAGTAGGTCGTGGTGTATTATTATTGTCATGTGCTGTTGAATTCTATTTGCTAGTATTTTATTGAGGATTTTTGCATCTCTGTTTACAGGTATATTGGCCTATAGTGTTCCTTTTTGTGACGTCTATCTGGCTTTGGTATCAGGATGATGCTAGCCTCATAAAATGAGTTTAGAAGTGTTCCCTCTTCTTCTGTTTTTTTTTGTTTGTTTGTTTTTGTTTTTGTTTTTTGGAAATTTAAGAAGGATTGGTATTAATTATGTAGCGACACATTATGCTTTATCTATTGCTGATTTCCACTGAATTTTTTCTCAAATTTGGTCTCTCATCCTCTAATTACTGCTTATGCCCAGGCCTGAAATTTTCTTTGTTGGGGGAGTTTTATTTGCAGATTTAGTTTCTGTAATAGACATTGCACAATTTAGATTTTCTGTTTCTTTTTGTATCAGTTTTGGTAAGTTATGTTTTCCGGGGAATGTGTGTGTTGTTCATCCAAATTTCAAATGTATTAGCATAAAGTTATTCATAATGATTCTTTAAATGTTTGTAGAATCTAGAATGGTGTCTCGTTTTCTTTTTCCTGCTCTTGGTAACTTTTGACTGTTTTTTTTTCTTTATCAGAATTTCTGGGGGAGATATTAAACGTATTTTCCTTGGGTTTAAATTGTTTTTCAAATTTCTTGATAGATTACTTTACATGCTTATTTTTTCTAATAATACTATTGGTATATTACATATATTCCCACAAAAAAGTTTTAGTTCTATCATACGTGCTTCATTATGTGATATTTTCATTTTTATTTAGGCTACAATATTTTCTAACTTCCATTTTGATTTCTTCTTTGACCCATGGGCTACTTAAAATAATATTGCTTAATTTTTAAATATATGGGGATTACAAAAATTTTGTTTGTAACTTAATCCCACTATGTTCAAAAAAGTATATTCTGTGTAATTTCAGTCATTTGAAATTATTTTATGTTTGTTCCATGTTCCATCCTGTGGCAGGTTTTTTTTTTTTAATTTTTTTTTTCAACGTTTATTTATTTTTGGGACAGAGAGAGACAGAGCATGAACGGGGGAGGGGCAGAGAGAGAGAGGGAGACACAGAATCGGAAACAGGCTCCAGGCTCTGAGCCATAAGCCCAGAGCCTGACGGGGCTCGAACCCCCAGACCGCGAGATCGTGACCTGGCTGAAGTCGGACGCTTAACCGACTGCGCCACCTAGGCGCCCCAGGTAGTAATTCCATTTGAGCGTTCTGTATCATTTATTTTCTGCAATTTTTTAAACAATTCATCAGATGAGGCTTGCCTACTATAGTCTTCAAATATTCTTTATTTCTACCTTTCTTGTCAGCTTCTTCTGTTAGTTACTGAGAGAGAAGTTACCTTCTTCCAGTGTGATTGTAGACTTGTTTGCTTCTCCTTTCAATTCTGTTATGTTATATATTATATATTCTGAGGCTATATTAATAGATGCCTCACATTTAGAACTTATACTTTCGTAGTGTATTTATCCTTTATCATTATGAAGTACTGTCTTCATTCCTAATAACACTTCTTACTTTAAAGACTACTACTTGTACAGTTTTACCACATTTCTTTTGGTTAGCCTTCGTCTAGTTTATTTATTTTTTTACCATCATTTTACTTTCAACCTTTTGTGTCCTTATTTCAAGGAGTATCTCTTTTTAAGTAGCATTTACTTAGGTTTTCCTTTTTGATACAGTTTATCTTTTATTTGGAGCATTTACTCTATTTACGTTGAATGTAATTAATGACAATTTTAGTTTAAATCCACCTTGTTTAAAATTTTCTGTTTGTAATATCTGTTATTTATTCCTTTTTTCCCTCTTTCAACATATTATCAACTATTTTAAATTACTGTACTTCCCTTCTATTACCTGGAAGTCACATATTCTTTTATTATGTTTTTAGTGGTTAGCCTAGAAATTACAATGTGCATATTTGCTTTATTAAAGTTTAATGTAAATTAGACCCTTTTTCCAAATTAAAAAAAATTTTTTAATGTTTATTTATTTTTGAGAGCAAGAGAGAGAAAAGGACACAGAGCATGGGGGGCTGGCAGAGAGAGGGGAGACACAGAATCTGAAGTAGGTTTCAGGTTCCGAGCTATCAGCACAGAGCCTGACGTGGGGCTCAAACCCACCAATCGTGAGATCATGACCTGAGACCAAGTCGGATGCTCAACCAACTGAGCCACCCAGGCGCCCCCCCCCCCAAATTTTTAATTGAAGAAACCTAGGACACTATTTCATTTACCCCATCCATCTTTTGTTATTTTTTCATGTATCTTAATTCTTATTTTTTAAATCCTGTAAGTTTTTATTATTATTGCTATTATTATTTTCCAATAGCCAAAATTCATTTAGATATACTATTTACCATTTCTGTAGTCTTTCATTCATTCCAAAGATATATGTTTCAATATGAAATCATTTTCATTCTACCCCAAAAGCTCCTTCACTTCATGCAGTTCTGCTGGTAATGCATTCTATCAGTATTATTCGCCTGCAAATGTTTTGGTTTGTCTTTATTTTTGAAAGATATTTTCACTGGGTAGAGGCTTTGAGCTTGTCAGTTTTTTTTTTTTTCTTTCATGATTCGAAGATGTTGTTCCATTTTCTTCTGGCCCCTACCATTCTTACTGTCGCCTCTTTAAAGATGGTAAGAACTTTTGCTATCTTTTTGAATATTTTTTCTTTTTTTCTTTTTTGCAGTTTAATTGTGATGGGCTTCTGGGTGGTTTTCTAACTGTATTTTTCTTGTTTGAGGTTTACAGAATTTCTCAAATCTGTGGCTCAATGAGTCTTGCACCCATTTGGGAAGATTCTCATTAGCTTTCCAGATATTGCTTCTTTGTCTCCTCCCCTTTGGAGACACCAGTCCACATATGCTAGATGCTTTCTCTATATTACGTACGTATCTATCTTTATCTCTTAAGTATTTTCCATACTTATATCTCATCATATTTAGCAAGAATATTTCTTCCATTTTACTCACCCTCTGTTCAGTTGTATCCACTCTGCTGTCAGACTTACCTATGGAGTTTCTAATTTCAGTTAATTCATTTCACAGATTTAGAAATTTTATCTGGTTATTTTCCATAGATTCCATATCTCTTGCAAAAGCCTCCATTCTGCATTTTTTGGACTACCTTGCATTATTTTAAGGTCCATGTGTGGTAACTGTAATGTCTGGATATATGTGGGGGTATGTTTTTATTATCTGTTTTTCTGTTCATCCTTTTAACAGGCACATCTAGTAATTTCTGCTTGACTACTGAGCATTTCGTATGAAAATTCTCAGTTAGAGGCTTCAGATGGTGGGATCCTTCTCCAGAAAGGACTTTCTTTGCCTTCTGGCATGTACTTGGAGTGGGGACAGATCACTATAATGTACTCAGAGTTTGAGCCCATTGGAAGTCAGGTTTCAGCTTTGTAAGACCTGGTCTATTTCCAATCCGCCTTTATTTCTACGGCACAGCCCTTGAGAGATCCCACTTTAAAGCCCAAATCCTGTTGGTTTTTACAAGTTACACTGCTTATAAATCAGAAACTGCTTAAAAGAGAACATCAGTGCAGAAAGCTGGGCTTGCCTCTCTGTACTGTCCTATTTCTGGACTCTTGGTCTCTTATGGCCTAGGTGTCTTGGTGAGCCTAAATTCCTATTTTTGTCGCCTTAGCCACCTGAAAGCATCACAATTTCCGTTAAGCTTCTCTGCTTCTTACCCACCACTTTCTGTTCAGCTCAACTTCTTGTGTTATTTGCAAACTTGCAAATATCCCAGGGGCAAAAAATCATAGATATCAGGCACTGGGCACATCTCAGTGAGTTTTCTTTATCTCCAAGATCTTGACGTCTTAAGTCTTGGCTCTCTTGGTACTCTCTGCTGCCTTAAAGCAGATTATTCAAATATGGCTTTTCTTTTTATTCTTGGGAGGAAGACTGACCTGTTGTAAGCTAGCTCACGATAGCTGGAAGTGGAAGTAACCCACAGACATGTATGTGTGTGTGCGTGTGAATGTGTGTGTGCACATGTGTGTGCGTGTGTGCATATCTGTGTGTGTGGTGTCAGCGTAAGTGAAGTCTTTATTGATGAGGTTGTGACTGAGTTGACCAACAAAACTTGTAACCGTTATTTCCCCTGATAATTGGTAAGAATGGAGAAGTTTTTATCTGAAATCACAACTGTCATTAAGCTGTGACCTGTTTTCTCTCCTCCAGGATTTCGTGTCATGTATCGAGAACTACAGAAGAAGAGGACAGGAACTATATGCATCTTTATACAAAGATCATGTCCAGGTAAGAAGCAGAATAGCTCTTTTCTCTGCACAGAAGCCAGGAATCTACCCTGGACCTGGAACAAAGAATCGGGAAGGCCTTTGGTTTAAGTTCTAGTTGGCTAAGTCAATAATTGGCCAGCAACGATTCAGACCTACTTGTGTAACCTGTGTAGTGAATGTGGACCCACGCTATCAGCAGTTGAGGAAATAGCATGTTTATCCTCTCATCTACCCATTCATCCACTAGTAAATAGGTGTCAACCCAGACTGCCTCAGACCCTGAGCTATGAGCTAGGGGTGCACCTGTGCAGGCCTCACTCTCTGGTAACTTCACTCTACTTCTCTGGAGGGATAGATATGAAATAACTACACAAATAAATCGATCATTATTACTCGTGTTGAGCAAGAGACATGGAAAATACAGGTACAATGAGAGATTATGATGTGAGGAGAATTTAACTTGGGCCGATCAGATGCCCCCTCCAAGAAAGTGACCATTAAGTTAAGATCTGGAGGAGGAAGATGGACGGAAGTATTCTGAGGATGTGTTTTTGGCTAAGGGAAGGGCATGTGGGAAGTTCCTGATCAGGAAAGAGCTGGATGCCGCCAGTTAACTGGAAGAAGAAGCGACTGGGTGACCTGAACCGGAGATGAACAAGGGTGAAGACGAGGCAGGGCCACAACACACAGGGCTTGCTGCCTCCTTAGGGATTTTGCATTTTACCCTAAGTTCAATGGGTCACCACCATGAGGGCAGATGTAGATACTTACAACCCCTCTCTAGGTGTGATTTCTGGACAGTCAAGGTAAAGAGCACTGACTGTCATGCCAGTGAGATCTCTAGTTGAGTCTCAGGTCTGCCTCGTCCCAGGCCTGCAGTCTGAGTCTCAGGGTCCCCCTTTCAAAGAAGGGATAATATTTCCTAACTGTAAAAATTAAAGAGAAAGCATAGAGCACCAAGAAGTGACTGGCAGGGAATACATGTCCATTGTGCGGTTATGGAATGGCTAAGAGGTTCATCTTTAGTCTGTGTTGTTAACAAACATTTTATTTTTTTATTTTTATTTTTTGTTAACAAACGTTTTAAAAAATTGTTGCTAATAATAGAGCACAACATATATATAGTATTAAAACCCCACTAAAAATATTATTTGCTTTACGATTTCTCTGTTCCAAAATCTATGCTAAGAATAGGAAAGGCAGAGATTATAATGTCACTGCTGTGCCTTGAAGGTTCTTAAAACCCAGTAGATGGACCAAGAATAAGGAAATAACCACAAGCAGGGTGATGAGGCCAATTCTAGGATATTCTACTATAAAGAGAAGAGTATAGGGTGTAAGGAGTCATGAAGCATGGCTGGGATGGGGTGAGGGGCCAAGGTCAGGGGAACAAAATCGGCTCTGATCAACTTCGGCCAAGTAACCTGGTCTAATTCCCTCCAAATAAGCTCACTTGGGAGCCCACACACGCCCCTGGAAATAAGGATTCATGAGCTGTGCAGCCTGCACCCCAGAAACACACAGATTAGCAACATAGCCTCCCCAGCTATCCTGTGAGTAAGGACAGGGGCAGTTTATCAGACTTGACAGGGGTGAAAGAGGGGTTTGGGGGTCTACAGGACATGCGGCTATCAAAGCTATCAGGAGACATTCCTGTTTCTCTGGTCGCACAAGCTGGTCTGAAGCAGACTCTCAGTGTGGAGAAGAACCTCCTCATGGGCACCTACATTGTTGACTGCACTGCACAGCTGGAGGGGTGCCCTGCTGGCTTAGCCGCATGGTATCTGAGCCCCTCGGACAGGCCCTTGCACATCAATGCCCCACCACTTGTATTCACTGACTTCTTTCAGGATTAGCAATATAGCTAATAAATTCAATTGCTCTTGGGGGAAAATACGATGAATTGTTTAAGATTACATCCTTTGTTTATGGGCATCCTCGCCACACTTGTTTCATTCCAAGATAGAGGGTGTTGTTTGTCTAAACATCCAAATCAGCACCCAGTCGAGAATGTGAGAATCTCTCTTCCTACGGTTGGAAGAGCCTGGGAGATTTGCTGATGACTGGAAGAGATGTGCTGTGTGGTACTTTGTGAGTTTCTGCTGGAATGTGTGAGACTGAAAGTTCGTGGGGGGAGGACAGAACCTCGGCAGAGGCTCCGAGCCCACGAGGAAAGTCCCCGGCCTTCTAGAACATTTGGCCTTGTTCATTTTCAGCAGCGGGCTTCAATGGGGTTCAGAGAATGCTTCAGAAAGTTGTGTAGAGTTTTACAGTTTGAGGTATTTTTGAGAAAATCAGCATTTGAGGCTAATCCATAAGGATACTTTCCAAGTGTTTAAATATTTAAGACAGATTGTTTCAACGTTTAAAGGAATGCAGAGGTAATCACCATCTGCCAGAGATAATGGGGCCTAGAGCATCCACCCTGCTTTTTTAAGGGGCAATACATTTTCCGAGGGCAGCCCCCACTCTACTTCCAGAAAAGCCAGGTCCAAATTCTGTGAAGAGATCAGGCTAGTGAAACCCACCAAGTTCTTCAAGGACAGCATGTGCCGAGTGTACTCAATGAGGCCCTCCCAAGAGGGTGGTCGTAGTGAGATTCAGGGATCCCGGCCCACAGGGCTCTCCGTAATACGTGGTGTAAGACTTCCCTAACTTGGCCTGTTGCCCACAACCGAGAGGTCTCTGCAGATGGCGGGAGCCCGCAACATGACCAGGTAACATTACCCAATGCCCTGGAAGTTCATCCAAGCATCATCATATCCCATCATTACGTTACCAGTAAATCAAGCAATTTGATATATCCAATCTCCCCAATTTCTTGTTGCTCCAGAAGTACTGGCAAAAACAGTTTCCTCGACTCTGGCCCTGCCAGGATTCCCATTTGCCTTTTCCAAATTCTCTTCGTTCTCTTTTCTGTGGTCCAGCTGCTCTGGTTCTATGCCCAGACCATCCTGTTCTTATGGCGATTCCTTACCATAATTGACAGAAATGCCTCATTCTGTCTGTGCTGTTTTTAAAACATTCCAGGCTTTACTGGTTAAAGCTATTGCAAGATGCCTGCCATCCTAGAAGTGGCCTTTCTTTTAGTATGTGAGAAGCAGTGTTCTGCCGCACACTTTTGGGTTCTCTAAGGGCCAACAGTTTGTTGCCATTTCTTGCTGAGTTTCTGTATATTAAGTTTTTTGTCACAGCTCTTTCAAATGCAAATATCGGAAGCTCAGCTCAAACTGGCTTAGGCAGCAAATGAAGTTTTGTGGTACTAAAAAATCTGGGGAAGCAGGCTTCAAGAAGAGCTGGATCCAGGTGTTTAAGCTCTGTTCTAAGCAACCTGTTTCTTCTCTCTCCCTTTCTCTCCTCTCTCCCTCTCAGGCTGTACATCCTAGAACTAGGCAACGTTCATGTAAAGGCTGGGGACCCATTTTCTAGCTTGCACAAAGACAGTGTCTTCTTGCTGAGCGACATGCCTGTGGACTGTCTCTGCCTCAGGGGCACTCTGATGCACATAAAGGCACCCTGACGTGGGGCAGGTGACCCCAACTGTGTACCCATGCATCTGCCTCTCTGCACTGTCTGCTCCGTATAGGTTCAGAGAGCACCATCTCCAGTCCTGGGGAATGATGTGCACTAGCCCATCCTGTAATCGTCCTCCACCACTTGGATGACATTCAGAACTGAAGCCAGGGCTGGGATCAGCCCCTCCAAAGCATGGGGGACCAAAAGCAGGGAAGGGTTGGTTGCCCAGAGGAAAAGCTCATTAATGCTACTGAAAAGTTTCCATTCAGCCCCAAGTCATAGCTACCTCTAACATACCAGAAATCCTGCCTCTAAGTCTCTAAGCATTTGGCCCAATCGAGCTTGAAGCCGAAAGGGGACCTTACCTTATGCAGAAACACAGGCATTAGAGAGCACCTTAAAGGTGGCATGCCTGGGTGGCTCAGTCGGTAAAGTGTCCCACATTGGCTCAAGTCATGATCTCACGGTTCGTGAATTCGAGCCCCTCATCAGGCTCTCTGCTGTCAGTGTGAAGCCTGCTTCCATCCTGTATGCCCCCCTCTCTCTGCCCCCTTCTCAAATAAACACTGAAAAAAAAGCAGAGCTCTTTGCAGGTATGGGAACTCAGGGCTTCTGCCGTTTGATCACCCTGTGTCCTCTCTCGTGGGACCACTTGTGGCTTTCTGTCACGGACTAAACAATCACTCATCTCTGAGGGATCTCACTACTGATACGTGCCTGTCTGGCTGCAGGTATTTGAGACAACTTATTTGCTCTGTGATGAAGACACAGGCAGCCATGAACCCCCAGGTTCATAGGTAGATCCTTGGGGTGAAGAAGATACTGTTTAAAGACTAATTTTAAATCCAAGGTGGACAACCCAATAGCTTGGGATTACTCATCCTCTATGAAGCTTGATATGTTATCCGAAACCCAGCGACAATCTCCAGGGAGCTGAAATATTTTCCCTAAACGTGTATTCATTTCATATAACCTCATCCCTGTAAAAGGCTGTGGACAGGACAGACATTATTTTCCTGGAGCTCCTTATTAACCAGTCAGAGTATTGTATAAAATGCTGTTTGGGATATAAATGTGAGAACTGTGGAGAAACAAAATAATCTCGCTTTGAAATAGGATTTGCTTTATTCACGATAACAATACTGTTTACGCTGAGAAAGTCACTGCATAAAAACTCTTGAAAATATTGTCTCATTTAATCCTTACATAAACCCATGGCTTTATTATTATTGTAATATTATTAACTGCATTTGATGAAGCCCCTTTCCATGAGACGACTAGAGAATAGCAGAAACATGATGATAACCCTGGTTCATCTGACCCCAAAGACCATGGAACAAGCGCTGTATTGTCTGTTATATTCAGCTCCATCACCCGGTGGTCCTTGGAGAAACCACGTCTCCTCTCCCAGACTTGATTTCTTCATGAGGATAGTAGAAATTATTTAAAAGCTTCAAGCTTCACGCATGATGCCGCTGGGTAGAGGAATGGAGATACAGCAGGTGAGGGGCTCGGCCCTGATGCATGATAGTGATTCCTTTTCTCTTGATGTTAAGTTGATGAGATTTGTGCTTCTCAACATTAACACACCTTTCAATTTTCTGAAAACTTAAAATCAAAAGATAGGGCAAATAACCATCAAATATTTGAATAACTGCAAAAGTTCACCCCAAAGACACATAAGATTCCGCTGTCAAAGCTGACAGGTGTCAAGTTTCCTTTGACAGGTGATGCAGACAACTTCAGTGTGGCATACAAAAGCAGTTTGGGTGGGGGGGGGGTCAGTCAAGTGCCACATATGCAAACTATAAAGATGTCATCAGTAAGGGATTATTGTCATTAATAGCAAAGGTTTTAGTTTCCACATACATTCTAGAATTCTTCAACATTCTAGACTCCTAGGATATTAGGATTTGAAAGACCCTTAGATGATATCTAGGCCAAAGTTCTCATTTGACAGTTGGAGAATCTGAGGTCCAGAGACAGAGATGACTTTTTCAGATCTACCAATTGTTGGCAGGTCTGTGATTCCGCCCCCCCCCCCCCACACACACATACACACACCTCCAGTCCAGACACTGGAAGGAGTATCTTCAGCATCATTTTTGAAGGGAAGGGGTTGTGGTGAGATTCTGTGTTCCATTTATAAAGTCCATTCTGTCCAACCTGTTCTGATGAATAGTGTCAGGACCTTCAGGTCCTATTGTGCTCTGCACAACACCCAGCAGTCACATGGTTCTGAAGGCCAGCGGGCAGATGGTTTTCTCCTCCCCCAACCTGGATTGAATGGTCTCAGAGCTGAAAAACCGCTATCTTCTCCTCGTCTGCTCCTGGCTCCAGGATGTATACTCCACACCCTGAGGGTGCTCAGGGCTGCCTGTAGGGTTTTATTTTTCTCAACCAATTAAGAGGGCTTGGTCTGTTCATCCCCAGAGGTTCGGGGCCAAGCCCATGAGGAAATGTGTCTAAGGGTCACCCTGTACTTCTGCTTCCCAGAGACGGAGATGTAACAACATCAAGGCGGCCAACGCCTGGGCCAAGATTCAGGAGCAGCTTTTTGGGGAGCTGGGCTTGTGGGGCCAAACGACAGAAGCCACACTTTGCTCCAGGTGGGAACTGGACTGGAGAGAGGGACCAGCTCGCATGAGGAAACGTGTTAAACGCTTGTCTCCCCTGGAAGCCCTGAGTCCAGAAAGGCTCAAGGTAAGAGTTAGATGCAGTGAAACAAGGATGCTTCCAGGCAGGAAATGTGTAGGGAAGTGTCTTCTGAGCTATTCCTTCTCATGCTGTTTTCACCAGGAGTGCTTTGGGAATGCTTTGGCATGGGCAGGTAGGAGAGATCATGTGCAGTTAAGTGTAAGAGTGCTATAATTTATTCTTGATGCCATTTAAAAGAAGAAAAGAATAAACCCTCAGTTTTTTTCTCAGTTTTTAAGAGTATCTTATGCTTTGGTTGATGGGGGGTGGGAGGGAGGGGAGGGCGGGTGATGGGTATTGAGGAGGGCACCTTTTAGAATGAGCACTGGGTGTTGTATGGAAACCAATTTGACAATAAAATTTCATATTAAAAAATAATAATAAAATAAAATTAAAATAAAATAAAATAAAATAAAATATTAAAAAAAAGAAGAAAAGAATCACTAAACCTCCCAGGTATATAGAAAGGCTGCTGTAACTACAGCCTGAATAAATAAGAAAATGAGTGAGTGAATGAATAGCTGAGTGGTTCATATCTACACCACTGACCCAGTATCATGCTGACATCCACAAAAGTCCAGTGGAATAATCTGGGCATCAGTGTTTGGAAGGAGCTAAGTCATGACCGTTGTCTGCATAAGTTATCTGTAATGGAGCAGTCGTAACCAGCCCTGCTATGGCCATTATTGCACAATCGAATCTCATAGCAAGTTTTACAGTGGAAATATCTTGAACTCAGCCATTTCTGCAAGCATGAACCTGTGACCCAGGGAGTCCAAACAACATTGGAGCCATTGGTTTCCCAAGCAACAGGATCTAGGTGGTCCCTGGGAGTTTGCTTTGATGAAGCATGAATTCTGTGTCATCAGACTGACAGTTCTGCCTTTTAAAGAATGGGGAACCAGTTGGATTAGGAGTGGATATGGAAAAATCTGTTAATAGTTCTCTCATGTCTTCATTGAAGGATTCCGATTTAAGATATTCTAGAAGGCAGCCTTCCAAACAGTGGAATGCAAGACATTTCCTTCTGCATTCCTCCTGAGATACAACGTCGGGTTTATTCTGTAGTCTGTAACCTCAGGATCTTTTATCCACTTTAAATTCTTCCTAAAACTTAACGAAAAAAATTATATTTCATTCATTCAGTAGACACTTGAATTTTTTTAAATTTAAATTCAAGTTAGTTAATATACAGTGTAGTCTTGGCTTCAGGAGTGGAACCCAGTGATTCCTCTCTTACATACAGACACTTGAATTTTTAATATATTATCAATGAACATCTGCTTTTATATAGTATTTTCCCCCCAATACATTTCTTGGGAAGTGGAGGCAGGAAAAATAAGTATCCTGTCCACTGTGCTAGTGACAAAGCCAAAGGCTGGCTGTGAAACCTGGTCTCTGGCCTCTCAGGCTGCCTAGCCCCAGATCCTGTGCCTGGTCACCTCTCCAGGGTGGCCCACATCACAGACATCTGAGATGCTATTTGATCCCATTTTGGCATCATCTTTGGTAATTACTGTAAATCCTACTTAATGGAAGATTGTGGGTTTTTTCCCCTTTGACTCAGGAACATTAATACTTACGTTTTATTGTGGTCCTTTAGGATTTATCATTCCTCCCTTCTTGCATCTAAGACTTGTGACTATATGAGTAATTTGAGGGGGTCACATGCATGTGTGTGTGTGAACCTGTGTAATGGGGTGAGGGGCACCATAGTAGTATTCAGGATTTAATTTCTCTATTCTCTTGTTTTGTTTCAGGAAAATCAAGACAGAAACAGCAACGTGTCTCAAACAAATGTTGAAAGCCAAGGTACTCCATTTATCATTTTACCTGTTTTTCATTAATCATCAAACCAATTCTTGGTTTTATTTAATATGAAATTAATACTTTGGAGGAAGAAAATGCTTATGTCTGAAGTAGGCGATGCTAAGACTCTTGGCATTACTGTGCTCTCCAGGATGAGGAGGAAAGTATTCCAGACCTTGACACTCTGGTAGGGGAAGAATTTTATATTATAGTTATAACAATAAAATTTTTTTCAGGGGAACTATCTTGTCAATTTGCTATGTCAGGGAAACCTCAAAAGCGTCCCTAAATAATACTAATACATGTGCAGTATGTGACCCAAAACACATAGGAGGAAAATAAGAAAATACTTCAAAGTAAAAATGGGTAAAAGAGGTATTTAAATTTTTTTAAACTGAATCCTCTGATTGTAAAACCAGCTGCAATAGTCACTATTATTTCCCAAGCTAAAAAATATATATATACTTCGAATCGTTTTTGATGTTTATACTGACTCTTCAATTGTATAATCCTCATGGAGGGATTTGGCTGAATTGGTTTGCTGAAAATCCAGGGTTTATTTTCAGAGCCCATTTGGCATGAACACACTGAAACACACACACACACGAATACACACGCAGACACACACCGACATACACACTCTATTTCAGATTTTGTGTTTCTACCAGACCCTGCCTTTTGCTTCAAACACTCCCTGTCTGTGAGTTTCATTGTCTCCTCAGCTGCAGCGTGTGTCCTGTCCTTAATTAAATGACAGCTTCCTACCACTGATCAAACTTGTCTCACTCAGTGCCTTAGTGACCGGATTTTGCATTGAGCTTGCTATCTTGCCAGTCTACAATAACAAAGCCTGGAAGTGAAGATGCTGGGCCTTGATCCCAGGTTGATTTGGGGGTCCCACTGTGGCACAGGACTTGGGACAGTCTCGTAATGCCCATTTGCTTCTCTTCTCTTTAACTCAAGCCCCACAGCTCCAGGATCACAATGATAGTCTACCTGTGTTCCCTTTCAGAGGGAGTATCTGCAGAGATTGTGGTGATGGGAAGCATGCGCTGATGTTGACTATGGCCATGGGCTGTGGCGTCCCCTTGTCCTGAAATGCAGATTCTTGCCCCCAGTAGGGGGTTCAGCCAGAGAAGAAGAAGAAAGGGCTTCTGGTTCTCCCCTATGCTTTCCTGGGTGCCTGTATCTATACAGCATTCTCCCTGCTTGGGGAAAAGCCTATGTGGCTATTGTAAGCAGCAGACACTTTCATTCTTCTAGTTGGGAGACTCCCAGGTGCAGAGGAGCTCGAAGAGGTGAGCAGCTTAGCACACACACACAAAAAATGGCTAGTAGCCCCACAACTTTGCAGTCATGTGCCGTGTGCCTGTTCTAGGCAGGTGGGCATCTAGGACAGGGTGGGGGAATAGGATCCAGAAATTATGTAAGTATGTGCTCAGCTGGCACCCAAATATCTGTGCCCAGCAGTACGTGCTTAGGAAATAAGTCAAGGTGTGCACACACATGATCGCAGCACAGCACATTCACAGTAGAAATAGAAACCAGTCTCCAAAAAACTGGAGATGGACTAGGTGATGATGAAAGAGTCACACAATAGAATATTACACAGCCATTTTAGTTGATTTCAAAGAACTTTCAGTGGAATGAGAAAGTGCTCATGAGATAATCAAGTAAAAATAATATTAGGAAAGAAAATTGTAAATGCAGCGTAATTCCTATCATGTCAAAAAATTATGTGTTTGTGCATATACATATACGTACAGAAAAGGTGTTAGAAGTAAAGAACTGAAATTGTGAACAGTGAGAACAAACGTGGTTCAGATTCTGCCTCTAGTTCTTTGTAGCCATATGACCTTGAGCAAAGTAATCAGCCCCTTTCACTTTCCCCTGATTGTAAAGGGAGAAGGAAATAGAATCTACAACCCACTTGGAGTAGATGAAAAAACTGTCATCAAAAGCATCCAGCACAGAAGAAGTGCTTACTACATCTGAGCTGTTATTATTAGCACTATTTCTGGGTGCCTGAGTGATGCTTGTTTTACTTCTCAAATTTTTAAAATTTATTCTCACAATGTCATGGATTTTCCAAGATCACAGTGCATCCATAATTAGAAAAAAAAAAAAACCCGCTCTTTTCAAAGAGTGAATGAAGTGAAATTCAGAGAAAGCAGATTCTGGATGACCCTCAAGGGAACTGCTCTGCTGATTAATGAGGGTGAATTTTGAAGTGTTGCCCTGTGGTCATTTTGGAGCTACAGAGCAGCCAGCCCTGGGCACACCTTCCAGAGTGAATCAACCTAACAGTGTGTTGACCACACCACAGGGTCAGAGGGGTGGTGTTCACTTTCAGAAACAGTGGGGCACATGCTGAGGTCCCACCACTCACTTGGGCCTTGAAACCTTGCAGTTTCTCTCGGTGACTCAGGCCCAAACTGTGCACCATCCCTCGTGAGGCCAGGTGGCTTGTGTCAAAAAACGTGTGAACTGGGGCACCTGGGTGGCTCAGTCGGTTAAGCGTCTGACTTCGGCTCAGGTCGTGATCTCACGGTTCGTGGGTTCGAGCCCCATATCAGGCTCTGTGCTGATATCCCAGAGCCTGGGGCTTGCTTCGGATTCTGTGTCTGCCCCTTCCCTGCTCACACTCTGTCTCTCTCTGTCGCTCAACAATAAATAAATGTTTAAAAAAAAAAACCACACATGTGTCCCTTTATGCTGCTGCAGATGAGCTGACATCAGAGGAAGCTGAGATCAAGACAGACGAGGTAGCGGTAGACTGCACTCAGCTTACCTTCTTCCCTGCCCTACATGAAAGTCTGCACTCTGAAGATTTCTTGGAACTGTGCCGGGAAAGACAAGTTATTTTACAAGAGCTTCTCGATCATGAAAAGGTAATATAGCCCATCACAATTATTCTTCCAAGATTATCAAACATGAGAGATCAAGCTTTCTTCATTCACGCGGGAGTTGATAGCTCTCTTCACTGTAAAACAAAACCAAGCAAAACAAAACAAAAAAAACAAAACACAATGAGCAACAAGACCAGGCACGCTCCTAAATTTGTGGGACCAGAGCAAGGGTACAAATGGAAACTGACACACCTTGCATCAAGAGTTTAAAAGATATAAATTAAGCTAATACGCTGTTATGAAATACGCTGTAATAACTTCCAACAATGACCTTTGTAATACCTGGAAGATCAGTTTCAGATTTGGAATTCTCGATCTGGTTGTTCGGCACCTTGGCTCCCTGCCTTCAGTCTGGCCACCTTGAGGGATCCATCCCACACTGAGTGTGGAAGTGTTGCGACACTCAGCCCCTAGGTCCAAGCTGGGTCTAGACTGCTCACCCTGCAGCCAGCCTCCCCTGGGCTACCACTCAGGCCCAGGGATGAGCATAGTTGTATCCCCATCATTCCTTAGCAGGGTGAACATGGAGACGATAAGTACATGGGCCAGGGGCCAGGCTAGACAGTTAGCAGAGGAGTCCACAGTCTGGGATGCCGGGAAAGGGCTTGGGGGACCCATGGCATGGCCCCTTGGTATGACTGGACAAGGACCAGAGGGATCCCTGAAGTATGGACCCAGTGGAGGGCCCTTTTTTTATTTTTTTAATGTTTATTTATTTTTGAGAGCGAGACAGAGACAGAGACAGAGACAGAGAGACAGAGCACAAGTGGGGGAGGGGCAGAGAGAGAGGGAGACACAGAATCCAAAGCAGGCTCCAGGCTCTGAGCTGTCAGCACAGAGCCTGACATGGGCCTTGAACCCACAGACCATGAGATCATGACCTGAGCCAAAGTTGGACAGTTAACCGACTGGGCCACCCAGGTGCTCCTTGGAGGACCCTTCTTAACCAAGTCTAAGAAAGGTATGGAAAATGAAGCTTATGCCTTAGAGTAAAACAGACCTGAGCTCAAATTCCAACTTGGCAGCATACTAAACTGCATGTTACCTCACCTCTGTGAGCCTCAGTTTTCCTTATCTTTAATATGGAATGTAGAGCAATCATTTCACAAAATCCTTGTAAGGTTTAAATGGGATAATGGAAGCAAAGAGACTAGCTCAGAGCTGGGCACATGTAGGGTGGCCTGTTAGAGACAAACTCTCTTCTGTCTCCAGAGGTTGGGTGGGTCAAGGGTCTCCAAGTCTTACCCATCAACACTTCCATTCAGAATGTAAGTGAAGGAGATGTGCCAACAGAACAGAGGAGCGGTCAGGGTGTGGTCCAGGGTGTAGTTTAACCAACATAGTCGTATAACAACATCATCCTTCTTATACTTGCTTAACCCAAGTCTTCCAGATGTGGAGCACATTTGCAGTCCTTATCACACCTCTTGCCACCATGACTTTGCTCATGCTGGTTCATCCACCTGCAGTGCCCCGCCCACCGGACTCCTGGCTGCTGACTCTCTGAAGTTGATCTTGACCGCTCCCCACTCTGGGACCTGGAGTACTTGCAGTCTCCATTTCCCCCTGCATCACCTCCTACCCTTGCTCCTGGCACACAGACTAACCTTCCCCACCTCACCTATCTGCCTCTCTTACTGCACTGATCCTCTTTAACAGAGGGACTGCTGGGCACCGAACCTCAGGCATACCTGGAGTAGACATTCAGTAAACTCTGATGAATGAAGATTTGTTAAATTCATGTTCATTTTATTTTGACTGTGGAAGTAATGTATGTGTCTACGTCGTGAAATTTTAAAAAGGTGGAAATCAAAACATGTATACATAACATGTACCTCGACACATACACATTTATATACGTGTGTGTACGTGTTCATAACATCCCAGCTGCTGAGGATAACAGCTGATAACAGTTCGGATGTATCACTATAGTATTGTGTTCATTTGAGAGATGGATATTTGAGAAATGTGTTGTCAGTTGAAAAACAGCTAGGAGATTAATGCTTTCTATCAAAACTTTTCTTTGCCTTATGCCCTCAGAAGATTGTATAAAGAGGTGATTCTCAACAGGGGGAAGCTTTACCCCCAGGGGGATATTTACCAATATCTGGAGACATCTTCACTTTCATGATTTGGTAGGGAAGGAGTGCTATTCATTTCTGGTAGGCAGAGGCCAAGGTTGTCGCTAACAAGCCTACAATTGCTCAGGACAGTCCCACCTTCCACTAGAAAATCATTATTCGGTCCAGAACGTCTATAGTGTCAGAGGGGGAAACCCTGAGGTGAAGGATGTATATTAAGCAGATGTCGTGTTCCAACCATCCCCTCCTACTTTCTTCATAAGATAAAGAAAATACTGGATCATATGTCTCCATTTGGTTATTTTCCTTGTTTTGCTAACAACAGATCAACAACAAAGCTTTGCTTTTGCTTGGTACATTGATTTTCTGTTGCCGCCATTACAAACTACCACAAACTTAGTGACTTAAAGCAACACATGTGTATTATCTCAAAAGTCCCAGCACAACACGGCTCCAATGGCTCTCTGTTTAGAGTCGCACAGAGCTGAAAGCAAGGTGTTGACCAGGCTGCATTTCTTTTGAGAGGTTCTGGAAATGAATCCATGTTCAAGTTCATCTGGGTGTTGGCAGAACTTGGTCCAATGCTTCTGTAGGACTGAGGTCCCTGTTTCTTTGCTGCCTGGCAGATAGGGGTCATTCTCAGCTTCTAGAGGCCACCCACATCCCTTGCCTTGTGGCCCCCTCCTCCATCCTCAAAACTGGCTACTGCAGGTCCAGTTCTCTCCCTCTTTGGACCTTGCTGGCCCCTTTCTGCCTCATCTACGCCTACCTCCCTCTCCCTTCACATCTCTCCCACTGACCAACTCTTCTGTCGTCCTCTTCTGCCACCAAGGGGAGAACACTGGACCCATCAGATCATCCGGGATAATCTCTGTATTTTAAAGGCTGCTGATTTGTACCTTAATTTCATCTGCAGGTTTTTTTCAAGCAGCACCTAAATTAGCATCTGATGGGAGCATCGGGAACAAGGTTCTTGGGGGACAGCTGTGGAAAACTGCCTGCCAGTTAGTATCACCCAGGGTCCGTAGCCTACCTAATCTGTGTCCTCACCTACCAAGGGGAGCCTCTGCAGGTGGCCTGGCTCCCATATACCTCCTAAGCCCAACCTGATGGTTCTAGCCCTAACTGGGCTGCACCGAGGGCAAGTTCTGAAGTTTATCATCATAGCCAAGAGCTAGTCTTAGCCTCAGCCTATGCAGCAGGTGGATGACGTTGGTAACTGTTTTGGTCTCTGAGAGTTTTGTTTTTGCAGGTTGTCCTATCCAGTGGCATTTCCCTCAGGGGTCCTGTTGGAGGTGGTGGTGGTGGGAGGGGAAGCCTGAGGCCCACAGGTAATTGACTTTGCTAGCTCCTGAGAGGCAAGACAAGACCAGGAAGAGACAGTTCTCCCACCCTCCCCTGTCTTGTACTTAAACTTCAGTCTTTCTTGGTCTCCATGTCACACAGCAGGAAACTGTCAGAAGCGCCACACGCGGCTTGTTGTCGTAGCAGGGATCTCCAGGCTGTGTAGACAGGAGCATGCCGAACTCAGCAGGCGCTGAGACTAGGAGCAGTCCCTTTTCCACTTAGCACTTCGTATCCCCTGGCCTGCCTGGAGGGGACAGCCTGGGGGCGGGGGGCCCAGATGAATGTCAGTTCCCTGGAACCAAAGACTGAGCAGCTGCAAAGTTAAGGTTATTCCTGCCATTATCTGGACATTCGTTCTTTTCTCAAGCTGTTTTGATTCATTTCACTGGGTTATGTTGTTGCCTCTGGCTTCCTGGTAAATTATAGGAGAGGTTATTTTCCGATTCAGCCTGAGTTTCTCCAGGATCACTGGAACCAAACCACTGGACACACTTGCTCCCTGGAGAAGGAGGTGTGGGAGGAAAGCAGCCAGGGCCACGTAGGGTCAGGCTTCCCGAAGGCAGGATAGTGGGGGGCAGAGGCTACAGGCAGACTTCGGACTGACCCCCTTACTAAGCCCCGTCTCCACCACTTCCAGGCCTAATGACTTTGAATAAAGTAGTGGAATCACTTCTGACCTCATTTCCTCTATCTTTAAATGGGATTATACTCCTTGACTCACCAGTTTGTATCAAAGATCAAAGGTGTACTGTGTGCCCCTGCCTGAAACTCTGTTTTCCATGCAGAGGGAGCTCTGGGTGGGTTGTATCTGCTGTTATGACTGTAGACCATTGCTCCTTTTATAATTGAGAGAGAGAGAGAGAGAGAGAGAGAGAGAGAGAGAGAGAGAGAGAGAGAGAATCTGAAGCAGGCTCCACACTCAGCATGGAGCCCAATGAGGGTTCAATCCCACAACCCTGGGATCATGACCTGAACCGAAATCAGAATCAGATGCTCAACCAACTGAGTCACCCAGGTGCCCCATTCCTCTTCTTTTAATACTACCTCAGGATTTGTTCTCTCAGTCCAAGAAGGAAGGAGGTGTGGGGTGCAAACCCCGGTACTTAAGTCATGACCTTGAGGAAGTGGGAAAGGGTCTGTCAGTGCCAACAACGAAGTACTCCTATGAAAACCTGGCCCCAGATGGCCTGACTCCTGGGATGCTCCTGTGAGGCAAAGTGTGAGTGACTGGGCACAATGCGAGACTCAAGGGGTCTGAGTGGCGCTGCTGTCCTGCTGAGATGGTGGAAGATGAGGCAGAGAGTCAGAGGAGAGCCCACGAGAGACCAGGCCTACTGGGACGGGGCTCCCAGAGGACTTCTTGAATCCACCGCAAAATGCAACATTTTGTGATAAAGAGGGAAGTTGCTGGGTTTGGGGCGTAGATTAGCATGTGGTGAAACAGAGTGAGTCCCTAAATTTTTTATTTATTTATTTTTTTAATTAAAAAAATTTTTTTAATGTTTATTTATTTTTGAGAGAGAGAGACAGAGTGCAAGAGGGGAAGGGGGAGAGAGAAAGAAGGAGACACAGAATCTGAAGCAGGCTCCAGGCTCTGAGCTGTCAGCCTAGAGCCTGATGCGGGGCTTGAACCTATGGACCAGACCGTGAGATCATGACCTGAGCTGAAGTCAGACACTCAACCAACTGAGCCACCAGGGCCCCTTAAAAAATTTTTTTTTTTTAATGTTCATTTATTTTTGAGAGACAGCGAGACAGAGCATAAGCGGGGGAGGGCAGAGAGAGAGGGAGACATAGCATCCGAAGCAGGCTCCAAGCTCTGAGCTGTCAGCACAGAGCCCAAAGCGGGGCTTGAACCCATGAACCGTGAGATCACGACCTGAGCTGAAGTCAGACGCTCAACCAACTGAGCCACCCAGGCGCCCCTATTTTAATTTTTCTTTAGTGTTTACGTATTTTTGAGAGACAGACCATGAGTGGGGGAGGGGCAGAGAGAGAGGGGAACGAGTCCTTAAATTTAAAGCAAGAGGCAGGAAGGAGCGTGAGGAAGCAGGCTGCAGAAACCCAAGAGCATCCTGGGGCAGAAGAGTGGAGTCAGGTCTACACTAGGAGCTCTCCATGGAGCAGGCCCCGGTGGGCTGTGGGGGCATGCGCCCCCCCCCTGACTTGCCCCCCTCCCCTCCCACACGTCCACCAGCCAGGCCCTCACGGCCCACGCGCACCTGCTCACCACTGCCCCGTAGCCGAGGCCTCCTGGGTGGACCTGTCCTGGTGTCCCGGGTATGCCCACGGCACTCTGCTCACTCTGCTGCCAGAACGCCCTCATCTCAGGGCTCTGACGCTATTTCTGAGTCTTCCTGTGGGTTCTTGACAGGCACGGATGCGTTTGAATTTATCCTTGTCCCTCCCTTTCCTGACATGAAGGATTTGTGCTCTGGAAAGGTCTGCTGAACTGGCGAGTGCAGCTGTGTGAAGAGGCTCCCACAGGGAGCCAGCTGGATGTACATAGCTCTCAGAGCGGGCAGACTGCCTGCAGCCATGACCTGGGTCTTCGCTCGGGTCCCTCAGGGCCTGGCTGGTCGGTGGAGCCTCTCTGGGAGCAGGTGAGACATGGCTGAGCAGGGCCTGGCTTCTACCGCAAATCCACCCCCACCACCGAGGAGGCAGATGCCAACAGTTTGGGCCCAAGAGGGCAGCTTGGCACAGGGCAAGTGCTCCAACTGGACTCAGAGCCCCCTCCTGCTCTTTGTTTATTGCTATGGCTGGACGTCTGGAGCCGTTGCTCTGTGTCCTTTACACAGCACCTCATCTCGTCTCACAGGGCCTCTGAGGGTGGCTGCCTCACTTCTCTTTCCCAGGTGGCAAGAGTCGGGCCTCATGTGCCTGCCAGCTGAAATTGCTGGAATTTGATGGCAGATCCGTGTCATTCGAAATTCATGTGGTTTTCCGCTTTCTTCCAGCTCACTGTGTCGAGCAAGTTACCCTAAACTCCCCACTGCCCTCCCCTTCAGCAACCTTCCTGTACTGGGGCTCACGGATGTTGGCTCCAGGCCCTCTTGTGCTTCTTTTGTAAACTTTCTGGTTAACACTGGCCCAGGCGGGCAGGCCTCCAGGTCCCTCACCACACACAGCATCTCCGCACAGGACACAGCAGGCCAAGCACGTGCCATCCTGCCCGCCTGCTCATGCCCTAGCCTCGGGTCCAGTTTAGTGCTTGTCAAGAGCGGGAACTGGACCTTGAGGAAGGACAATTTGTGGCACTGACCTTTGACCTGTGAATATGTTCCAGCAAAAATATACAAAGTTTGCCCAGAGCAGGTGCATGTGTATACTTGGAGGGGGAGGAGGCGGTGGTACCCTTAGTATTTCTTCAGGCCACTACTTTCTGCCTGTATTGAGACATTTTGTAGCAAGAGTTCTCTGTAAACTAGGTATTCCCCTGACTGGGACATCTCTGTTAGACCTTCTGGGCCTGTGTTTTTTCCAAATTTCTAAGAAAGCACACTCAACGGGAGTGTGTGGCCGATGCATCTGTGCTCAGAAAACCTGGAACACTGGCCGTCAACTAGCCATCATGTAAGCCGGACAGGCAGCCCCACGGTGAGTCCCTGCTTCCCCCTGCCCTGCCCCCTCGGAAGTGCTTTGCCAGAACAGTCCAGGAGACTCTCTAGGTTGTGACCTCTTTCCAGGCTTCTGGGTGGCCCACCCCTGCCAGGGGCCTCTAGGGGAAGCAGGCAGGGCTGGGGCTCCGGAGTGGCAGCAGCTTAACTCCTGTCTTTATGCGAACATTGGAGCTCTGACCACTTCCAGCGATATCTGGGACTGTGATTATTCTGTGCTCCCCTTGCGTCATTGATTAATGATTCCCAGAACCACAAACACATTTCTCTGCAACCAGCTCCATGTGACGTGAGAAGCAGTATATGTAATGCATACTAATCATGGGTCTGAGTTAGCCACCGTGCCGTTGGGGACAGTCCTTTGTACCCTGCCACATAAGCTGCTTTTAGAGGTGAGTCTCCACTTGGCAAAATGGGCTTCCGAGACCCAGACCAGAGCCAGAGGTCAAGTGGGAGTTGTGTTTGCTGTTGCTGTTCGCTTTGATTACGTGGACAACTAAAATTAATTTCAATACAAACTCCGTGTGAAATATTAGCTCGGGCTTGCTTGCAAGGAATCAGGTCGAAGGGAGTTATTTTTGGTCTGGACAGCAGAGAGCAGCATCAGGCTCTTCCCAGATGTTTTGAGCAGAGGCCCTTTATGGGAAGCGAAGACGTGTGTTAACCTTCCTGGGTAGTACCTCCCCATGTAGGTGAACGGCCCCGACTGGCTTTCTAAGATGTAGAGATGCACGGGTCATACCTACTTAACCCCTTCTGCGACTCTGTCCACCATATTTTGTGCTCAAGGCCATTCCCCATCTGGCCCTGCGGCCTCCCTGGACCTTGTCTCCCTCGCCCCTTACGTGTATGTGCACACAGAGGACACACACACACACACACCTGACTTTTTACTCTAATTGCATACAGCTACTTATGATCTGCAAACATGTCCGGCTGCTTCAAGACTGTGCCATGGAATGCTTCTCCCGTTTTTACTCTTCTTTATTCCTAACCCCAGCCTTGAGGTCATCTCCTTGGGAACTGTTTCTCTTATGTCAACCCCATCCCCTCTCTCACCCCTGTCTGGGCCAGACAGCTCCCTCTGTGTCCCCAGTGCCTGTATTTCCCCTGTCCATGCTGTGCCAGGATGGTTGATACTCTTCTCCCTCCTGTTCGACCACGAGCACCATGAAGGTGTGCTTTATCTCCCTTTGTGCCTGACGGGTGTGGGATACACACTGAACATTCAATGCAGGTCTAAGAAATGAATGCATGAACGAATGAACAAATGAATGAGCTATAAGCAGCATGCTTATGTGAGAGGAGACCTCGTCTTTCATAGCTTCGCTGGTGTCTGTGAGTCCATTTCTCAAAGTATGGTCTTCAGCATCATCTAGGCTTCTTATTAAACTGCAGATTCCAGGTCCCACTCTGTACCTGCCGAACCAGAAGATCTGGGAATATAGCCTGGGAATGTGAACTCCAGCAAGCTGCCCAGGTGATTCTCATACATTCTCTTTGGATAAATGCCCGAGATACATACACACGTCTGGGTTTTGCAACATTCAGAGCTGCCCGGGCTAGAAACGCGCTCCAGTTTCAATCAGTCACCAATGAGTAAATCCTTAGCAAACGCATTCTTTGAATAGTCGTCAATATGTTTCACATTACGCTGGTGCGATTTCCATCCTTTCCATCTGGTCTCCTGTGAGCCCGCCTTGAAAGGCGGGGAGGCTTAGCTCTTTGCAGGCTTGCCCGTGGAAGTGGCGCCTGCAGGCAGGCAGGGGGCATCCCCGCTCCTTGTCTGAAAAGATGAGCTGCTATCAAGCATTATATTTCCTCTCAGATTTGCCAAATTGATATAAAAATAGTATCTTTTTATTGTTTTAAGATACATTTTTGGGGCACCTGGGTGGCTCAGTCGGTTGAGTGTCCGACTTCGGCTCAGGTCATGATCTCACAGTCCGTGAGTTCGAGCCCCGCATCGAGCTCTGTGCTGACAGCTCAGAGCCTGGAGCCTGTTTCAGATTCTGTGTCTCCCTTTCTCTCTGCTCTTCCCCCACTTGCAGTCTGCCTCTCTGTCTCTCAAAATTAAATAAACATTAAAAAAATTTTTTAGAGGAAAAAGGTACATTTTTTTATGACTATTATGACCAAATACTCTGCTGAAAAGTGATCAAGATGCCAGAGTTCACACGTAGCCAACATAAATGTAATTTACATAGTCTCTCTCTGTTTTGATGCTTAACTTTTTTGAAAAATGAGGATACTTATTCTATGTGCCGGTATAACAACATGTATTGACAGCAGGGTCTAGGCAGGCAGAAGATGGACAAAAGGGACACATGATCCATGTGTGCAGGGTTAAAGCTTTATTTGCAGTAGATTTTGCATACAAATACAAGGAAATGTACACATCTGCTCTGCTCTGGATATCTCACAAGACAGCCCTGCGTCTGTTTTTCTACCCATCAAATTCGGGCATTGCACTAACTTGCAGACTAATAATACTGGAAAGAACTTCAAAGAGCCTCCAGCTGACCTTCCCCTTTTGCAGATGTGCACACTGAGGCCCGACTCTACGAGAATGTGCTGGCAGGGGCTTCGAGGGAATGTCCCAGCAAATTATTGCCCCTGTAACTTCAGCTCTGGGAGTTTTGGATTTCCAGACAACCTGTTCCTTATCATACACAAGGCCAGGTGCGGCCACACACTTAGTTATCCACCTGCCAGGAATGATAATATATTATCCAGCTGATCTTAAAAAAAAAAAAGAAATTCTACTTCTGAAGCTGAAGTTCCTCTCTTTTTGGAGTGATCAATAGAATCACGGCATGAGGGATTTCTTAATCATGAGTAAACTTGGGGAGGCAACCCTCCCAGGGCTAATTTAAATGGAAGAGCGGGTAATAGTTCACTTGGGCTCATTTTTTAGTTTTTAAAATGCCATTCTTTTCTAGAAGAATCAATTTTTAAGCTATTAACCCAGCTCTCACCAGACGTTTTTCTTGTGGTTTGATTTATTCTGGTTGTTACTTAATTCCCCCCAAAAGAAAAGCCCAGGAGATCATAGGAATGTGCCCCAGCCCCTACCGTTGGCTCCAAAGAAGTTGGGCGAGGGTGGGGCTTCGTGGGGGAGGGGACAGGTTTGGAGGTGCACAGACCAGTGCTACATCTCACGGTGTGAACTTGAGGATGAAGTCTCCTCTGTACAAAGGGTTAGAGAAGAAAGTTTAAACAAGCTCACATAACCCTTCTGAGAGGGCTGGTGGGAGTATAAATTGGTACCACCTTACAGGAGGGCAGTCCGGCAACAGAGGAGAATTTAAGATACCCACACCCTTGGTCTGCAGTCCAACTTCTAGAAATACATCCTTCCGATTTACCTGAGTGTTCTGAGGGACATAGGTACAAGGATAGTCACCACGGCATTGCTTGTGATGCCCAAACGTTAGAAAACAACCTGATTCCATAGGGGGTTGGTCGACTAAGTTCTAGTACATCCTTGCAAGGAAATAGCCTGTACCTATTAATAAGAGGGAGACAACTGTGTAAGAAGTGATTTGCAAGGGTCTCCAAGATGGGCCATGAAGGGAAAAAAACTAGATGTAGAACAGTAAGCATATGACTATGCTATTTGTATAAAATAAAAAAGGATATGTATACAGTACCTTATACATTCTTAAGTATAGAATATACTTATTTTGAGTGTATATACTGTAGGAGAGTTACAACTTTCCCCCTACCCCATTAGAGGCTCCAAACAGGCCTAAGAATTAAGGTGACAGAAGACAGATTAACAGGATAATACGGATTTTACTTTTACAGGTACATGGGAGCCGTCACAGGAAAATGCAGAGCCCCAAAAGTGGTTGCGCCTAAGTGCTTAGGTTGAACAAAGTATAGTAATTGTGAAAACGTAACTAAAAGATACAGAGAGGCTCAAGGGAGGTAAGGGTTTGTCCAGCCAGGTTTGTTTGTACAGATTTCCCTAGGTCTGACCTCTCTGTCTCTGGTGCTAAGAGTGTTCGTTTCCTCCTAATATAGGGAGGGCATTTTTCACCTGGGAGTTATCCTTGCTTTCAGGAAGAAAAGCGTAGGCCAGAGTGCTGTTCCTGTACCTGCTGTCGTTTTAAGTGTCTTTGATGCAAAACAATCCTTGGGACAAAGTGGTGTATTTTGGGGTGGCACATGGGCTACCCTTCCATACAATAAAGTGGTGATGGTGATTGCCTCTGGGGAAGGCTTTCAGGGAAGCTGGAGGGCTCCACTCAATTGCCTACATCCCAAAGTAGACATTTATCCTCAATCCTTCCTATTATTATTATTGTTATTACTGGTCTTCCAGTCTGTTGAGTAGCAGTTCTTGTCGATTCTACCCCTTCTTGCTTAGCTTCCCTACTTGTCTCCTTTTTCCCACTTGCCTCTGCCACCCTATCCCAAGCCACCATTCTTCCACAGGACTACGGGAAGAGCCATGTGACTGACCACCTGCTCTTGGCTCCTTTGGATCTACTCTGCACCCAGCAGCCAGTGTCCTCTTTCAGAAATGACCCCTCCCATGGCTTCCTATTGCAACGAGAATAAAACCCAATGGCCTTACCAAGATTCCAGGCCCCTCCCCAGATCTAAGCATGCCTACTTCTCAACTTCAATTCAGCCACTCTGACCTCTTTTCTGTTCCCCAGATCTACCCTTTCTGTCTCTAGGCTCTGGACTGGATGTTCTTTTCCCCTGAAATGTTCTCTGAGTTTTCCATGGCTGCCCCACTTCCATAAATCAAGTCTCAGAGTTTGTGTAAAAGTGTCCCTACAAGCTTCTCTCTTCCTTGTTATCAGCCTATTGTTTCTCTCTCAGCACATAGCACAATTTGTGATCATTTATTGGTTGATGTTGCATGCCTACCACCCATCATTCCCCTAGATTTTAAGCCCCGTGAGGATAGGGTTCTTGTTTATCTTGTCCATGCCTCTGTCCCCAAAGCCTAGCTCAGGGCCTGGCATATAGTAGGTGCTGAGTCCAAACTTGTGAATAGATGGCCGTATGGATGAATGAGCAAAGTTGGAAATGAGTCCGTGGTAAATCGTGGCTCTGCAGGCAGGTTGAGGGCCAGCTCCTCTGACAAGGTGGATGCAGGAGAGGCCTGGGAGCCAGCAGCCTGCAGAGGGCTTGGGTTTTAGGAGCCAGGATAATTAGCTAGTTCTCACTTAGGAAAAATAGTTCAGAGATGACTTTCCCTGGATCACAGTGGGTAATGCTTAACTTGGAACCAAAAACCCTTGGCGGATCTTCATTTTCTGGCCTTGGCCCTGACTTTGATCCCATTTGATGCACGAGTTGGAGAACTGGTGTTCAAGGCCTGCTTTCCAGATTTCATCACTGTGGTCCTATTATTTCTCCCAACGGTGAGCAGGGAGCTTAGCTTCAATCCCAGGCTCAGCCACTTACTATGTGACTAATCTTGGGTGAGATTTTTGTCTCTGGGACCTTTTTTTTTCCCCCCAGTAGTAAAATCTCCCTTGCCTGATTGAAAGGATTATATTGGTTAATACGTGTAAAATGTTTACAATGGCCATATGTTAGGTAGTTGAAAAAAATCAGTTCCTCTTTGGTGTAACTGGAATTAGCATAGAATTGCCCTGAGAAAATGTTGGCCTTGGCCTTGCTCTTGGTCCATTTGGGTTCCTGTCATCTAGAATTCATTTCTTTCCTCACTTGTTCAGGGAAGTGTTCCATGTGAGGACCCACTTAGTCCTGACTTCCTGTAGGACTCTAGGTCATACCAAGACATTGTCCCAGGTCAGGCCCCCCCGGAAGCCAACTACAGGTCAGAGGTGTGTATGCAGGAAGTTCACCGAGAGGGATAATCACAGGATCGGGCAGAGAGAGAAAGGCAACTCTGAGGCTCTCAGCAAACGCCTCTATGATTCCACAGAAGCTTGAGGTCTGGAGTGATTCTTCAGAGTCGGCTGGAATTGAGGCAAAGGGTGACTCTTCCAGCTCTACCGTGACCAGATGTTGGGTACAGACAGCCACTGGGAAGGGGGAGTGACCTTTGGCCAGGCTTTCTCTTTAGCAGAGGTAATTCTGGAAAGCTGCCAGCATTTCCAGCCACTGAGAGAAGAACCTGAGTCTGAAAGGAGGGATAGAGCATGGGCCTCCTCTGCACACACCTTGGACTAGCCTTGGCCTTGCAGAGACAGCAGTATCAGTCTTAACACTTGTGGGTCTAGGCAGACCAGTTCCACTCCTGGCTCGGCCACTCACCAGCTGGCCCCCCGACAAGCTCCTTCACCTCTGTAACTGAGGGATGCTGGTACCTTAAAAACCTTCCTCATTGTTAACTGCAGAATGTTTTGCGTGATTGTGCAGGAGGTAAAGTGAGACAGATTGTCAATATGCCCCAAACAGCAATAAATACTCATCTCGGTGGGGGTAGCGGTGGCTTTGGGTAAATGAGGTAACTACACAGGGCGTTGGGTGTAGATGTGCCACTTAAACTCTGAAGAGCAGGGCAGCTCTCGGACAGTGGCTCTGTCCCTCTTACAGGGCGCTACTCCGACGTCCAGTGCCTCAGTGGGTGACTGGTCATCCATAAGCATGATGGGCCTGCTTCACATGCACACGAACTGACCGTGACGCTGTTTCCCTCCAGGTGACACAGAAGTACTCCCTGGTGATCGTGCAGGGCCACCTGGTCTCCGAAGGGATCCTGCTTTTTGGCCATCAGCACTTCTATATCTGTGAGAACTTCACGCTGTCCCCTGTGGGTGATGTCTACTGTACCCGCCACTGCTTATCCAAGTGAGTTCCCTGCTTCCCCCAGCAGATTCTTCCCTGAGCCTTAACTTCCTTCTCAGCCACCCCTACTCCTACCCCGCCCACCTTGTTCTCTTTGTGGGCTGACATTTGTGCCTGAAACGGAGCCATGAGCTAAAATAGAAGAACTGAGACATAGGCATCCATGACTGTGGCTTCCCAAAGCTGAAGTTTGGGGTGGGTAACAATGGGACTGCTCCCCATACCTCTCGTGATGTGGGGCGCACCTCAAGACAAGGGGGCTTCTCTCCTTAGGTTATTTCGGTGATTGAATCCAGTCCCATCAGCTTGCTCATTCAACAGCTTGTCGATTGCTCCTTCTGTGCGAACCATCAGACGGTGGCCCTCGTGCCGAGTGAGTGCACTCAGCAGCACAAATGGGTTCCTTTGGAAAGAGTTTTGAGCACACTGACATCACAAATTTATTGCAAGAGGAGCCTTCTGGGATCACACTTGATGACGTGGGGCTAGTGTGGTGAGGGAGGGCTACTGGAGGAGTGAGGCTGAGATCTGGGTTCTGAAACATGGCTGGGATTTGGGTAGAACTCAGACAAGTCTTTTTTTTTTTTTTTTTTTTTTTTTTTTTTTTTTTTTTTTTATGCCAACGAATACCAGAGGTCTTTGGCAGGAAATTCAGAAGTCCTTCTTTATAATCAAGTGTATTTGTTCAGGTAGCTCTCCTTGGTTAATTCTCTTGTGTTCATAATGTACAGCCATTCATTCAAAGTCAGATTGACTCTGTTCACACTTTGGCTGGGAGCTCAGTTGTCAGGTAATATGCCCCACCTGATCATCACATTTGATCATCACAACAAACATGGATGAAGATTTCTTGACTTTTCTGGTTTAGCAAAGGTTCAAATGATGACAAGATAACCTCTTCACCCGGAAGCTCTTAAACTAATATCAAGTCACCTTGAGGGCTAGTTTAAACAGACTTCTGGGAACCCACCTTCACCCCAGTTTCCACTTTGATAGATCTGCCGGAGGGCCTGAGATTTTAACAAGTTTTTGGGTGATGCTGATGCTTCTGGTGTGGGACCACGCTTTGAGAACCGCTGTTTTAGACTATCGACAGAAGCACCAGAGCCTTACCTGCCAATAACTTAAAAATTTTAACTCCTGGTTGTCGTTATCATTTCCAGCCTATGGCAGGAAGCAAGAGTTCAAGGAGTGTGAAAGAATAGATGTCAGCCCACCCTCCTTTGATTTAGATTTGCTTTAAAATGCTTGGCATTTTTCTTTCTGCTCATTTGCATCTTTTATTCATACCAAATGTTCACCGGTTGCTGCGAGTCTTCTGTGCTTTTCCAAGGCAGGAGGAGCATAATTAATCCTTGGCACATGCATCCCATCTTATTCCTCATGTTTTATTGATACTGATCAATACGGACAATGGGTCTGCAGACTTGCCTTTCTGAGAGCTGATGAAAGCTTTCTCGTCTACCTATCTGCATGGCATGCCCCTGTAATGACTTGCATAATCCATTGCTTCACTCTCCACCTCTGGTTTAAATCGAGTTAGTGTTAGAGAAGATGTTATTGATTAGGCAAATTGTGTTTATGAGGTGCATCTAATCATGATCAAATTGGCTACATCTGCACTTTTAATAGAAGCCCAGTTGTCGGGTTGTAGGTACTCACTTGATTTGCAATGACAAAGGAGACTTCGCATGTCTGGAAATGTATTTTTCTAGAATGTGAGTAGGAGTGCAGTGAGAACAAATTACTGCCCTGGAGTATCATTTGGGAATTGCTTAGGTAATTTTAGTCACCAGACCTCAAAGAAGTATTTGTTAACCAGACAGTGCTTTCTCTCTGAGGTCTTGTCTGCTGCCCTAAGAAACTTCTGGCCCTCATGGAGATGCGGTTCTCAGAGACCAGCTATTAGATCATGTGAGATCAATGGGGATTAAGTCTTATTTTGACCATGGAGACTAAGGAAGATACATAAATAAGCAAGTTAAAAATAAAGCTAACGCAACCCTGAAATGTTTCTTTAAAAGACTGCCATCAAATTGAGTAGAGTTGAGCACTAGACCTTGAAAGAAGCTCTCTGATGCACCATAAAAATATCCCAAATAAAACTCAGGAACAATGCAAATCCTCCAACATTGATTGCACTTGAGTACTTTGGAGCTTTCCTCAGAAGGTAAGGACCTTTCTAGATGGTTTATTTTGCTTTCAGTGAGATTGCCCATTACCTGAATAGAATGATTGTATTTGTTCCCTAAGGCTATATAACAAAGTACCAAAAATTGGGTGGCTTAAAAAAACAAATTTATTGTCTCCCAGTTCTGGAAGCTAGAAGGCCAAAATCAAGGTGTCAGCAGGGCCATGGTCTCTCTCCAGTTCTCGGAGAGGATCCTTCCTTGCCTTATAGCCTCTGGTGTTTCCCTGCAGCCCTTGCCTTTTCTTGGCTTGGAGACACATCATTCCAGTCACATGGCCACCTTATGTCTGTGTGTCATGAGATCTTCCCTCTGTGTGTGTGTGTGTCTGTCTGTCTGTCTGTCTCTGTGTCCAAATTTCCCCTTTGTTTAAGGACACCAGTCATATTGGATTAGGGCCAATCTTGACCTCATTTTAACATTATTACCTCTGTAAACACCCTATTTCTAAAATTAAAAAAAAGCCACATTCTGAGATACTGGGGGTTAGGATTTCAACATATAGCATATCCCTCTTGGAGGACACTACTCTACCCATAATAGTGTCAGGCAAGCTCACAAGGTATACAACATTTGATTCATTTTGTTGGAATCCAAGCCATCCAACTGGCTCTTTGTGATAGGGTACTTATAATAAGACATTTTCTCCACATCAGTCAACAGTTCTGAGGCATCATTTCTCTGTTTACTTCAATTCAACAAATACTGGAAATGTGTATTGTGCCAGGCAATTGTGGTAGACTCCATACACACAAAGAGATAAGTCAGCTGTGGGCTGAGTCTGGTAACGAGTTTATGATCTAGTGAATGATTCTGGGTATAAATTACAGGTATAAATTCTGACAATAATTGGATTAGCTCAGAAATAACTTCAAATATTTTTAGTCTGAAGTCCACTTTTACTACCAAAGACCAGGTCAGCCAATAGGATCACCACTTGGTTTACTGTGGTTTCCCCAGTTAAGAATATTAAAAAGGATACTGTAACCACTGTGGCAAACTTGCATTTATCATGATAGCTGTCATGCAAAAGAGTAGTGAATAGCATCCTATAAACTGTGGCCACAGCTCCATCTAAAGAAGGACATGAATCAGCTCCTCCTTCCTTTTATCCATTGGCCTTAAGGGCCTGAACTCTGCTTTAATGCACAGAACAGGGAGAATACAGTGTTGGCAAAGAGACTCAGTCATAGCTGTGTGACTAACACCAGATAAGACGGAACTTCAACCTGGACTCACATCAGTGAACTCAGTAACGTTTTTTACAATTTTGTCTTCCTGAGCATTTGGGTCTGTCTGAGCATTCCTGCCGTATCAGGTTATTCTATCTCTACAAGTAGGAGAAAAATGAATGCATTTCCTCCTAAAAGCTCCTTCCTGAAAGCATTTTCCAGAACAGTCTTCCTCACGTCATCAGTGTCTCAGAGTGCTGGGTTGCAGGATCAGTCAGCACAGAGGGAGCTGCAAGGAGTGAGCTTGCAGGGAGAGCTCTGTAAAAGCTAGTGGGTCTTTCGGCCTCAGAGGAGATAGGGTACTGATGAATGAGCTTCAGTTTTAGAGTCAGAGGACCTGGGTTTGAAACCAGTTCCATGTGACCTTGGAAAAGTCACTTTTCCTCTTTGGAATGCAGTTTCCTCATTTCTGATATGGGAATACTAATGGCACATGCTCTGTAAGGAGGTTATGAGGTTTAAATTAAACAACAGACAGGATGTGCTTGGCAGGCTGTAGGGCCTGATGCTTGTCAATCCACTCAACAAACATGCCCAGAGCTCTGGGGAAGATGTGGAGGGTGGAGAGCCATGGGCACAGGTCCGTGCCCCAGGGAACTCACTCATAGTCTGCTGGGGAAAGAACCAAATGTGTGGCTAAAGCACAGATGATGTGTGCTGTGGTTCCCGAAAGCAAGGGGCTACGGGAGCACGGAGGCAACGCCACTGCCATTCTCACCAGTGCCTTGACCGGAGATGCTGGTTGACCTAAGCTGGGAGTAGGAACGAGAATTACCACCACGGCCCCATGGGAAGTCAGCGAAGTTCAGCAGAAACTCAGCTTACCCCTGATGGCAGGGACAAAGAGCCTTAGCCAGAAGATTTGAATTAAAGCACCTAGGCAGAAGTATCCAGAACCAGAGCCACCTTTGTATTTGATCAGTTCTACAGCATCGTGGCTCAAGGCAGAGATCTGAGAGGCTTGCGCTTAGAAGGGGCAGGAGGAGCTGCAAAGGGCTGAGTCTCCATCCTGGAGGGCTGGCTGTTCAGGAGGCTAAGCCAGGCTCAGGCTGTGACCCCCAGAAGCAGCCTCTGCTTCCACCTTCAGGAACCATTCTGCATTGTCCTCAAGGGCACGCCCTCAGCTCTGCAGATGCCCGGACACCCCCACTGACCCGTGACTGGAGAAGCCCTGCTGACCGGTGTGACAAACCGATCTGTCTGCTTCCCCTGGGAAGGGTGGCTCGGAGGCCTGGTGTCCTGCTCCATAGGCTGGGTGGGGAGGGCCACACTCGGAGCCGGGGTGGCGAGGAGGGGAGATAGCAGCCATCGCCGCCACCTTGTGCTGCTGCGGGGGCTCTTTCAGTTCTTGGCTCTTCATATCTGTAGTTGATACACAGGCTTCTTGGGGACTGGGGTGCCTGGGCGTCCCCTTGTTGCTCAAGTCCCCAAAAGGCATTTGATCAGAGCTTTTGCAGTCGCATACACAGTTTAACTTTGCTACATAACTCAGAAGTTCAGAAATGTAACTCTATACCTGAAATCAGTTTTATGTCTCAAGTCCCCATTCATATTGGTGGTGAAAAGCTTTATCTGGTTACCAAAAGGTGTTTCTGTTACTTGCATTGCACAAGTTGTCCTCTATGGGATAAATCTTAGTCAAATTCACAGTTCTCCCTTTCTCCCCTCTCCCTCTCTTCCCACGGGAGAGTTGTTCTGACCTCTGAGGGGGCTCGTGGCTCTGGGTCGGGGCTCTGGGGGGCCACCGCTGATGCTGTGGCCAGTATCCTCCAGCCCACCAGTGCTCTCAGCCCGCTGCACACCTCTTTGGGGCTCAGGGGTCCTCTGCACCTTTCTCCCCTGGTACTCTAGATGCCATCCACGTGGCTGGGCCACCCCAGATCCCATGTTGCTGAAGCCAGGCTTTTTTATGGAGGCTCATCATCTTTCTGCCCCTGCCTTCTGGCCTGAAATTTCTCCATGTGTAATGGGGTGTTCTTTCACTCTTCTCCACCCCCTCGACCCTGGAAAGGCTTCTTACACTCATCCCTTGCATCCTGTGACTGTCTGCCCTGGAGGCTGTCGCCTCACCCGGTGACACGGATGCCCCACCTGCTCCAGGGCAGGGCCGACCCAGGCAGGAACTCAGAAAGGGTTTAGCAGTCAGCGGTGCCAGCACCCTAGCTGGTCATGATTGCAGCACTCCTCCTGCAGTGTCTCCAGAAACATGGGGTCCGTGATGTCGTGGGGCAGGAAGGGGAACAAGCCCTCCAGACACCCTCTCACTGCATGTCGTGTTTCCTTTTCAGCATCAGCGATCCATTCATTTTCAACATGTGCAGCAAAGACAGGTCCTCCGACCACTACTCGTGCCAGAGACATAGCTATGGGGACCTCAGGGAGCTCCGGCAGGCACGCTTCCTCCTGCAGGTATGCCCCGGGGAGGGGGCAAGAGGGAGAACCATCTTTTCATGGAAAAGGCATCTAGGTGCTATGGAGGCCCCATCTGAAAGTGCGGGACGCCTCCGTGACCCCCTTCACACCTGTGCCTAGCCCAGTGCCTTTGGGACACATCTGTGAGTCCGCTGGCTGATGTTGGGCCTGGCTTCCAGGCTGGCAGTACTGAAGTCTGCTTCATTCTCTCCCCATTTCCTCCTGTTTGGCTGCTGGGACCTTCTCTCTCTTACTGTGTCATTTAGGATCCAGTCTCTTTGCTTTCCTTTTCCCTTGACACGTCCCAGAGCGGCCTTGGAGATGCTGGAATACAGGACAGGACAGCTCCCTTGCCCCGTGGCAGAGCTGAAGACTAAGAGTCAAGGGTCAGCCTGCCCTATCTGAGACTGTGGACCCCTCTGCTGACCTCTGTCCCTCCCCTCTGCCCTCCGCACAGGCTCAACCATCTTCAAGCTCCTGGGCACTTCCTGGGTCAAGTGGTTTGGAGATCTCTTGATTGTCCCCTCCAACCAGGGTCCCAGAGCTTCACCCAGTGCCTTCAAGGGCTCACGAGGGGCTCACAGAGCCAGTACCCTTCAGAGTCAGGGTTTTGCTGAGACTTTTCACTTCAGGTGCGAAGGGAGGAGCCCCTGCTGGCCACAGACACATCTGGGCCTCTCCAGCCCAGCCTTACAGCATCGAAGCTGCATCCGAAGGCCTCCCAGGCATCTGGCAGAGGAACAGGAAGAGAGGAGGGACCACCCTTGTGGGAGGGGAGGAGCCCAAACCTTCTTCCACCCTTTCTGGAGAGTCTCTGTTCTGCTAAGGCCAACGGGGGATGGGGTTGGCCCTAATCAACCTAGTAATGAGTGTTTTATCTGTAAATGTCTTTGGGTCTGTAATTCATCCTGTGATCCTCCTGCCTGGGGGCCTTCTCACTATTTTCTGACACTGAAGCTCAGGGGGGCCTTTCTAGGAGGCTCATTCTCGAAAGGATCAGCAAGCTGCTGGAATCCAACGAGCCCTCTTCCTCCCTCTCCACTGATTTTGCCCACAAAGTGTTGGTTCTCATCTTGCCTGACCTTAGTGCGCTTCCTTGCAAGGACAGTAAACTAGAAGGGGAAAACTGGAAGAAGCCCCGCCCTGAGGGTTCTAGACAGTGTGGCTAGCACGGGCCTAGTCCAGACCATGGCCCTGACACTGTAGCATGTTTGAGCACAGGCGACCACGTCTTGTCTCTTCCACCATTACATGTATAGCACTCAGCACACTTTTTGGCACATCTAAATACTCAAAATTATTATTTTATGATTGTGTCTACCTTATAGATTATATATAGTAGCACATAGGTATCAGCAAGTGAGTTTCTTTCCCCTCAGTAAACAGTGATTGTTTCCAGATGTTCGGTTAGCCTGACAGTGGTGAAAAGGAGAAGTGGGAGAGCTTGTGAGCAGGGCCAAGTGGTGTGGGAGTTAGGGGCGGGGAAAGCTTGTGAGCATGGCCCTCATCTCTCTTGGGTTCCCCTAGGAGAAAGTCAGATCTTGGGTGCTCAAGGTTGCCGGGGGAAGCCATTACATCTGCACTGATCATCTGCTTTGCACAGTGTTTATATTTATATTGTAGAAAAATATGCAGGGCTCCCATATGCACCCCAACCCTGTCCAGAGGGGGTTGTGCTATCATCACAAATACTTTCCCTGTGCTCCGGAGCCCAGAACTGGACTTTGGGAGCACTACCAGTCAGGTAGAAATGGGACCTGACTCAGTTGTCAGATGCAGCGCCTTCCTCCATGCCCAGCACCACCACCCCCCACCCCCGCCCCAGCCCTCGGAATTCTCTCCCTGACCTGGTCTCATCCCTGAGCCTCATCCTACATGTAGACTCTTCTCTATGGCTGTTCCAAGTCCGTTATTTACACAGCTTGGATGAGAAGGAAGGGAGACAGGGAGGGAGGAGGGAAAAGAAATTATGTAGAGTTCAATTAGGCATTAACAAAATACCTTTGCCATGTCAGCATGGCCACATCAAAATGGCTCTGCAAAACGAGTTTGGCAAAGCACCCTGTGCCTGCAGGCCTATAGGTCGACATACAGTGTTGCCCAGATTGTGAGATGCACCCAGCCACCCCCACCCCCCATCTACCCATCCCCTAATATTTCTGATGAGGTGAGTCTCTGGTTCAGGAAACCAAACTTGTGACCCAGAAGTGGAGGAGTCTGAAGGTATCACCAGGCCCTTTCCTCCCTCTGTCTATTCCTTATCTGGCTTATCCTGGGAGTGGGGCTCTTGCTTCCTGCTTCAGTCAAAGGAAGTCTGAGGCCCTCCTGCTCTCCTACCGATTTTGTGGGGACTCCCTTCATCAGTGTCACTAAAGTCTTTGTACCCCCTTAGAAGGTTGGAAGAACCAACCAGAAAGGGTTGTCTGACACAGAGAACCAAATGATCCATTGCTAGTGGCTCTGTGGCCTGGGTTTCTCCATTTCAGGCAACTTCAGTAGCAATGAAAGGGGTTTCTCCTCTTTATAGGACATTGCCCTGGAGCTCTTTTTCCAAAATGGATATTCCAAGTTTCTTGTCTTTCACAACAGCGATCGGAGTAAGGTCTTCAAAAGGTAAGGGTTTGAAAATCCTCCTCGGAGAAAACTGATCATGAACAGAGAACAGGACAAAGACAGCTCAGCTGTGTTCTCAGGAGAACTGTTCTCAACCCAGAGCAAGCAAGATTTAGATCAGACACGGGAAGAACCTACTGACATACGGAGCTATTGAATCATGGGATGAAGTATAGAAAAAGATGCAGAAATGCCTTCCCTAAATCCGAGAAACAGGCTCCATTTCATGGACTGAAGTGGTTTAGGACAGTAATGACTAAAGGGGGAAAAACTTGTGCAGACACAACACATTTAAGAAGCTGGCTGTTTAATGGGCCTTCCAGAATTTTCTGGCTTGGCTTTTTATTTTTCCAAATAATTTTTTTTGGCTTAATCTTTTCTTTTTGATCCCAGTTGCCAATTTTAGTTGTTCCAATTTCATATTTCACTGGAAAGAATTCCAAACAACTGATTTCCCACTTCTTCATGGAACATCTTTTTTCTTTCTTTAAAGAGAGAAGCCTGCTGTTTTAGTTTAACTTCTTTCTTCAAATAGATTAATGAATCAGTCCAAGAAATTTATGCTAGTGTTTAAATTTTTTTAGTTCTAATGGTTATTTTTTTTTTTCATTATTATTGAAGTTACAGATAAATAGATCTGTGGAGAATCTAGAAGGGCTAGAAAGGAAAGCAGGTTCCTAGCCATAGACAGACAACACAGAAAGTGTATTAACAGAAGTTGGGGGCGGGTGTGTTCCGCTCCACTTTGGGTTGGGAGTTCTGAGGTGATATTTGACACCCCCAGTCTGGGAAGCCCCATTTTGTGCTCAGAAGTTCTAGCCTTGTCTTCCTGTTGGCCCTGGCCAGTCACTGGCACTCCAACCAGCTGCTGGGTCCAAAGGGCAGGGCCAGAATGGAGAAAACAACTCCTGCAGAGAGGCTGTTTGCGCCAGCTCTGGGCACATCTCCATTGACTGTGAGCCTTCCTCTGAGGCGCCTCCAAGGGGCGCTGTTATATTGCCTCCCAAGATTTTCTTCAAGTTCCATTTTAGACCCAACTGAGGAGGTAGATAGTGCCAGGCTGTACCTCACATCCATTTCTCCCTGTGATTTCTGTATGTTAAGCACAGTTTGTCACAGTTAATCTAGAAGTTTTATATATCCCTCGCTCAGGCAGTGAATGTTGGCCATCCCCTCCATGACTTTGCCTCAAGGAGCCTGAAATTAGATGGCATTTTCAGTGGTTGCTGGAATTGGCAATGGGAGGATTGTCAAGTGCCTGGCCCAGAGGAGGTATCCAAAACACATACATGGCTTTTATTGTAACTATTGTTTTATTACCATTTTTATTAAGGCCAGAGTGTCTAATGCCAGGGGATGCTGAGGGCCTGCCTCAGAGGTGCACCTGGGTCTGGTGTTCATGCCCTGGGGACAAGATGGGGTATGGGAGGGGCAAGTCTGCACCCTGCCTCTTGACTGGCACCAAAAATGTCTCTCTGGTGGTGGAAGAGTCTTGACTCTGCTGCTGGAATGATCTTTTCCTTTTTTGTTTAGCTTCTGCTCTTTCCAGCCCAGCTTGAAAGGGAAAGGCATCACGGAGGAGCCTCTCAGTCTAAGGTAATGGCACAGGCAGGAGCCCAGCCGTGCTCTCTGGGCATGGTGCTGGCCTTGCTTGGATTGTCTTCATTTGTCTGATCCTACCGTAAAGAAGCATCCAAAGATGCATCAATCCGCATTCTCCTCCGTTTTCTCCCTCCCATCCCCACCCTCTCCTCCTACTCCTGGAGTTCCTTCTGCCAATGAAACCTCTACAAACAGACTTGGAATTTCATATGCTCTGTGGCATTTTCAGACTAAAATGCAAGAAGCGGCCCTCTGCCCACGGTGGGTGGGGCAGGTCACCTGGTGTGGTGTCAGCCCAGGCTCAGCCTTGGTGTCAGGGCCCCAGGTGGGGGTCGTGAGCAATCTCAGGTTTGTCCCTCCTATATGAGACCTCTGAAAGCTCAGAAGCTAAATTAGCAGACGGTGAAATGTGAGGCAGATAATAATTCATGAATCTGTGATATGGAGCATCCTCACCGGGGAATGGAAGGCTGACAGCCTCCTCCCAAGGCCTCCGTTTACAAATACCCGCTTCTCTGGAAGGCTAACTCGGGGTTGGTGAGTACTTTTATTTCAGTTAGGAGTGAAACTGGAAGAAGAAGGTGGTTCCTGATTTTTTCCAGGATTATGACGGATAGGGTAGAGAGGGGTGTCCCCAGGAGTGGCATTCAAAATATAGTGAAAAAAAAACACCAAAAAACCAAAACATTTATAATGATCATGGAATGGGTACCACCAAATCATGCACAATGATTTATCAATAGCTTGTTACATGTGGTGGTTGTTGTCTGACAGAGCAAAGTACTCAAAACCTCCCCTGTCCTTATTGAGTTTACATTTTCTTTTTTTTTATTTAAAAAAAAATTTGTTTAATGTTGATTTATTTTTGAGAGAGACAAAGACAGAATGCGAGTGGGTTAGGGGGCAGGGAGAGAGGGAGACACAGAATCCAAAGCAGGCTCCAGGCTCCGAGCTGTCAGCGCAGAGCCCGACACGGGGCTTGAACTCACGAGCTGTGAGATCATGACCCGGGCCGAAGTCAGACGCCCAACCGACTGAGCCACCCAGGCGCCCCTTGAGTTTACATTTTCTTGAGGAGGACCAAAGAAAACAATGTAAATGAGTGAAATATAAAACCTATTAAATAATGAGTATAAATATTTAAAAAAAAGTCGGTAGAGGGAAGGGTTGAAATCTTAGGGTGGTTAAGGGAAGCCGTCACCAAGAAAGCAATATTTGAATTCAGATGTGAACAAAGTGGGGAAGGGAGTTCTGCAGGTAAACGGGGAAGGAGCATTTCAGGCGGAGGGAAGAGCAAAGCAAAGGCCCCAAGGGGGAGCACAGTGGGCTCAGCTGGGGCCAGAGTGCTTGGGGTGCAGGGAAGAGAAGGGAGAGGGGTAGCAGGAGCCGCTTCATGCAAGCCTTAGGAGCTCCTGCTAATGGCACTGGCCTTTGCTCTGAATAAGTGGGCAGTATCAGAGGAATGATGTGACCTGACTTAAATTTTAAAAGAATCACTCTGGCTTCTGTGTCAAGATGAAGCGTAGTCGGTCAAAGGCAGAAGAAGCTTGGGAGTCCGGTTAGGAGGCTTGTGCAGTCATGCGGCCGAGAGATGGTGACGGCTTGGAGGGAGGTGGGGTGGCAGGAAGACGGTTTGCAGGGCTCTGTTTATGGACATGTTTTGAAGGTACATCTGCTGGGATTTGTTGACAAAGCAAGTGTGGGGGGGGTGTGTGTGAGAGAGAGAGAGGGGACTTAGAGACCAAGGCTTTAGGCTCGAGCAAGGGGGAGATGAAATAGGAACACCGCAGGAAGAACTACTATGGGGTGTGTTGCTTATCAGGAGCTGAGTTGTGGACATGTTAATTCTGAGATGCCTGCCAGACACCAAGTGGAGGTGTCATGTAGGCCAGCGGGTGTATAAGTTTAGACTTGAAGGGAAAGGTCCAGGTGAGATGTAAATCTGGAGTAGTATCTAAAGCCGTGAGCCTGGCTAAGATCACCAAGAGAATGAATGCACATGGGAAGGAGGTCTAAGGACTGTGCCTTGGGGTCTGCCAACCTTTAGAAGTGAAGGACACGGAGAGGAGCCAGCAAAAGAAATTCAAGCTGTGGCCAGGAAGGCAGGAAGAGCTGCAGGTGTGGAAGGTGTCCTTTAAGCCACGTAGAGTGTTCAAGGAGGGAGTGGCCAGCTGTGTTGGTGTCCAAATATTATTGGCAGGCCAAGCAAGAGAAGAACGAAGGAATGACCATTGAATTTTGCAACACGGGGGGCACCAATCACCTTCGAAAGACCAGTCGGAGTAGCTGCCAGCGGAAGCCTCCCTTTAGTTGGTAGTATCCCTTTAGTTGGTAGATTTAGTGGGGAGGTCCAGGGCGTGCCAAGGGATGGTCCAGCAGGCTGGGGCAGTACTGGGCAGGTGGAGAGGGGGTTAACTGTTTACCAACTGGAATGGACATATCTCAATAGTTCAACAATGGTACAGTCCTAACTGTGCATATTAGCTGAATATCAGCCCTGGCGACCTCGTATTATTTCTGTTTCATACAAACGTTAATGTCCACACTTGGATTTCTCTGCAACGTTTCAGGGCAGGTATGTAAAGCCACTTCAAACTAACTGAAGCAGAAAAACAGATCCATCACCTCATCTCCCTGGAGACCAACAAAGGTCTGGCTCCAGGCACGGCTGGATCTCTGGACTCAATAAACCCCACCCACTGTAGCCGTGTATTTCATAGGGAGGATTTCCCTTGAGTTGACTCGGTTCTTGGCAGGCTGTCCAAGCATAATGGCATCAATGTCCCCAGTAGCTCCAGGCTGACAGTCAGTAAGTTAGAAATTCTGCCATATGGGGAGTGCTCTGTCCCAGTAATTCTAGCAAAAATCTCAAAAATAAGTTTCATTTGCCAAAGTTAGGTTAGTGCCCATCCCAGAACTAATCAAGTGCTTTCACGGGCCAGATCAGTGTCACGTGCCCACCCATCTTCTGGGAGTGGGATCAGTCCCACCCAGCAACGTAGACCAGACTGACAGGGTGGTGGTTCCCCAAGAGAATCAAGGTTCTGTGATGACAAGAAGGATGAATCCTGAGGGGTGAGCAAAGAAGATGGCCATCGACTGCTCATGTGGAGAGCTCCCCAGGGACTACAGCACTTCGCTGAACCCCATTTGTCTCTGCAGATCACCCTCCTATAAATTATGCCTGTGACATCACTCTGTGGGCATGCAGCTGTCGCCACAGCCGTGAGCCTCACTCTGTCCATTTTGATACCGTTGCTCTCAGAGTCTTAGAGATGCTTTGCCCCAACAATGCATACCTATGTCCACACAAGTAAGCTTCTGAATTTCTGCCTCAGAATTGGGGAGGGCAGACAAAGGAAGAGCAGAGGGAAGAATACATACGAGGAGCTCCACTATGGAGCTATGGCCACATACATACGTACAAGGACCTATGACCACTAAGTTGGGGGTCTGTACAAAAGTGACTGCCAAGTAGGAGAATTATTGGCCCAGAGGTGAGTCAAAGGCGTGGAAATTACTCATCACTCATTCATAGGGATGACCCTAGACACCAACCTGTGTACCACCTTGCACGTGTGGGACAACCAGGCACTGTGCTAATTTTATTTCCATTTTATTTATTTTCTCCATGATGGCTGTCTGAGCCCATTGGATCAGGATCTTCCGGGGCCATTTCACACCTGCCTGGCACAGCCCTAGCACAGCTCCAAGCATGGAGACCCTTGGGAAGTATAAAACAGGAAAGGTCTGGAGTCAGTTGGGAACAATGCATAGCGTGCCAGAGAAATGCTTACATAAGCTCATGGAAGGCATTCGACAGAATGAGGAAGCCCCAGTGGGAGCACTGGTCCTAGGCTCTAGGCTCACCCAAGCAGCCAGGGACCTGGTGGGACTGTGTTGCAATAGCCAGCAGTGGGCTTTGAGATTGAACCAATTTGGGCTTGTAGTAGGTACTCAATAAATACTGTAATTCCTGTGCTTAGTTTTAGCACCACCTGCTGTATATCTCAGGCATGTTTATGGAACATTTGATTAAAAACAGGTGGCTGTCTGTGCTCTCAGATCTTGTGCATCTCTCCTTTCCAGTCCACCTCCCACCAGCCCCACTGTACCATCAGGAGTTTCAGAGAGGAAAGGCAACAGTGGTGCCCAGGCTTAGGAGGGTTTGGCTGGCCATTGTCCCTACGCGTAGAGAAAACCTGATGATTTTCCATTTGGATTACATACCATGAGTCTTGAAGTATCCCCATTTGCTTTTTGGACATTCTGATGAACATGAGCTTCTCATCTCTGATAGAAGTGTGTGGTCCATTCCGAGAGTTTTCCACTAGCCCAAGAGTCTTGGCCTGTGCTGTGGGTTTTGTATCTTCAACTCCCAGCTCTCAAAAGCTGATTTGGCCCCTCTCCAGGCCATTCTACATATATAGGAAACCAGAGCTTTTGGGTGCCAGAGTCCTGCCTGAATTCCAATGGCAATGGCTGCCTCCATAACTGAATTCTAAGGAGGTTCTGTAGGCCTGGATCCTAAATGGGAAATACTTGTAAAAGCTGGATGAGCCTGGGATCTGTAATCCATCTCTGTGTCCCCATGGTACAAGACTAGAGCATTCTAACGGCAGCAAGGTGGCATAATCAGATATAGATATTCATGGAGTGTAAGACTCTGGAAGCCTCCAGGAGTTTCTTATATAAAGTCAGCTAGACACTTGGCCAGCCAAGTTTCTGACAGCCAGAAAGCTCCACAACGTAAGACGCAGGCAGGCTCTGCTGAGATGTGAGGAGGACCAGTTGGAAAAACCAAAACAATAGCTGAAGTGACAGGGAAAAGGCAGCTGGTTGAGAATGTATGTGAGTAAACACACATCCTCACGCTCGTTCTCTGTAACCTCCACAAAGGGCTGCAAACAGCTTCAAAATTAAATGCAGCACCAGTACAACATTCATTTAGAAATGACCCCAAAGGTGCACCTGGGTGGCTCTGTGGGTTGAGTGTCTGACTCTTGATTTCGGCTCAGGTCATGATCCCAGGGTCGTGGGATCAAGCCCCAAGTTGGGCTCTGCACTGAGCGTGGAGCCTGCCGGAGATTCTCCCCCATAACCTCTCTCTCTGCCCTTCCCCGCCCCCCACTCTCTCTCTCTCTCGAAAAAAAAGGCCCCAAATTCCTTTAAAGGAGACAAAAGTAGACGTGAGTAGGTTAACGAACAACTAGATCAGGTAAACAGAGTGATCTAGTTACCTAATTATCCTGACACTAGGAAAAAAGAATACAATTGTCCTGGGTTACATTATTTTCCAGGGTCAGAGAACAAGAAACAGGGGACTTAGTGAACTCTTTTTTTTTTTTTTTCTAGCAAATACTTTCTCTTGGCCTTGAATGTTAAATTTGTCCTTATCTAAAGGGTAGTGGGTACCAAAGAAGGCAATTCCCGTTTCACATGATATGAAAAAAGAGCCCTGCAGAATAGAATCTTCTATACTGATACTCTGAAAAAGTAGGGCCCTAACATTTGGACTTATTTCTGTACATTTCTTTGGGATGCCCGCACGATCTGGATCTGTTATGTTTCTTGCCAGTGGTCTCAGTTCCTGTTGAGCCGAGAATTTGGAAAACTCTCACCGAGATGAGAAAAGGCTTGGATGGTTATCTGGTTCTTCCCTCGGGTCTCTGCTGTACACAGCACACGCCTTTTTTTTTTTCAACGTTTATTTATTTTTGGGACAGAGAGAGACAGAGCATGAACGGGGGAGGGGCAGAGAGAGAGGGAGACACAGAATCGGAAACAGGCTCCAGGCTCTGAGCCATCAGCCCAGAGCCCGACGCGGGGCTCAAACTCACGGACCGCGAGATCATGACCTGGCTGAAGTTGGACGCTTAACCGACTGCGCCACCCAGGCGCCCCAGCACACGCCTTTAAATGGGCTAGAGGCATCCTTCCATAGCCACGGTCTCTGACATATCGGAAATGCTCCCTTGCCGTGTCATCAGGGCAAGGTGTCCCTGGGCTGGAGGAGGCTGTTATGTGTGTGGCAGGCTTATCTTTAGGACCTGATTGTGTCTGCGTATTTGTCATTTCTGAAGTGTTCTCTCGATTGCCTAGCTTACTTAAATATAACGTTTACGAGAAAATGCACTTTTTGGCACAAAGTCCTGCAGTGGAGGGTTGTCGGAGTTTCCTTTATAGATTCCCTTTGAAAAATAATGCAAGACAAGAGTTCAGAAAAACACCCATGAGAAGTTATCAATTCCCACGAGATGATGAACTTTCTTGATAGTCAGTCGTACCCTTCAAGGTACCACTGCTAGCAGCGTGGAGGCTAAAACTCAAGTACCTGTCCCCCCGCCCCCCCCCCCCATGACCGTTCCTTCTGTCCTACTCTCCAGAGATCAACGCTGTTGACCAGCTGGGAGGCTAGGGGTCTGTCATGTGCATAGACTGCTTTGATAAAGATAGCTTCGGCCCCATGGCTGAGTGCAGGAACATGCCCCTTGTTCTTGGGAAAATAGCCCCAGGAGGGCAATTGCCGAGACTACACCACTCAGACCCCGGGGGTCTAGAGCAGAGTTGCTGGAACCGGAGGTGAACTAAACAACCTGGTGGTATAACCAATGCCCCGCATTGAGGAACTTTTCACATGGTTGGCTCAATAGGCCACGAGCAGCTGAGCTTGGTGACCTCCAGTGAGCACTGCCTGGGTCACACGCAGACCTTGGTTTCAGGCCCCATTCATGTCAGTCTTATGTCTCTTGCTCACATCTCCTCTTTGCCATACCCTTGGCCGTGACCTCAGACCCACTTCTAGGTAGAAGCGTAAATCAAGCCTCTCTGTCTACCCCAAGCTTGGCCCCTTTGTCCTTCCAGCTCCACTTAGTCACGTTGCTTGCGTTGGACCAAAGGGGGTCGGGGTGGGGGGGTGAAAACCTAGAACTGGGAAGGGAGAGACTCGCTGGCTCAAGGTCCCCCACCCAACTTGCTGCTTGTGCCCAGCCACCACCAGAAAACCTGGAACGTGGGTAGAGAAGGCACACGTTTTCTTTTTATTATTTGTAGCATCTTTAAGCATAAAATCAACAGTGGATCATTTTAGATTATCTGGTGAACTGAGGTTAAGGTGCTCTTTCTCCTGAAATGCCTTAGCTCTTTGGGATGGTTGCAGAACATTAAGCTTGTCACATTTACTCATAAATTAGCACTTGGCTGATGTACAAGGATCTGTTTATTGCTGCATCTGGGCTGCAAGATTGTTTAAAAAAATTTTTTTTTATTTTAAAATAACTATAGATTCACAGGAAGTTGCAAAAATAGTACATAGAGTCCCGGTACAGCTTTCTCTTAATTTCCCCTGATGGTTGTTACATCTTATGCAACTCTAGTACAATTTCGATACCAGGAAATTGACATTGGTACAATATGTGTGCATAGTTCTGTGTCGTTTTATCGTATGTGTGGATTCGTATAACCACTACCACTTTCATCATAATCAATTGTTTTCATCGCCACAGAGCTATCTCTTGAGCTACATTTTATGGTCCTGCCCACCCTGTACCACCCCTCATCAGCATTAACGCCTGGCAACCACTGATCTGTCACCTCAATCATTTTGTTCTTTAGAGAATGATCTAAAAATGGCATCATCGAGTATGTGACCCACAGAAACTGGCCTTTTTCACCCAGAATAATGCTATTGAGATCCATCCACATCGTTGCATGTATCAATAATATGTTCCCTTTTATCACTCAGTAGTATCCATGATATGGATATAGCAGGGTTTGTTTAACCATTTGCCTGTTGAGAGAAATTTGGTTGTTTCTAGTTTGGGGCCATGGCAAATAAAGAAGACTAGTTACATTTAATATAATTATTGAAATGTGAGGACATAAATCTGCTGTTTTATATTTTGTTTCCTTGTTTACTTTTCCCCTGTTCATTTCTGTTCTTTCCTGTTCTTTCTTTCTTTCTTTCTTTCTTTCTTTCTTTCTTTCTTTCTTTCTTTCTTTCTTTCTTTCTTTCTTTCTTTCCTTCTTTGCCTACCTGTGCATTACTGAATGATTAAAATCTACTTTTATTTATCTATCATATTTTTAAATATATTTCTTTGTGTGAATCTTTTGTGTAAATTTTAGTTTCAGATGTATTGCATTATAAGTACATAACTTACCACAGGCGATTAGCATAGAGAGTTTTACTAGTTCAAAAGAAGTGTAGAGACCATAAGTCTTTTAAGTCTTAAAGTCTTCTTTTAAAACTTTAATTTTCTATAATTTATATCTATCATTTTTTAAACATTTCCTCTATATGCATAAAAAAATACACTAAGTATTTCCCAAAGTCATTTTCATACACAGATGGTCTAAATCAAAGAGAGGCAAAGTGAATTTAAGAAGCGAGTCAGTATCTTGGCCAGCACCAGACAGCCTGGCTTCCAGAATGTTCCCCTTACCACTCTTTCTTCTCCTAACCGAGGGCTTTTCTTCTTCAGAGTCGTTTGTTCTTGTTGGCTGATTAGTCTTCAAGGGTTTGCCATAAAGCTATTCTAGGGAGATGTTGATCGGATCCTGGGGATGGAGACAAGAGACTGAGGCAATTAATTACTCCAGGTCACGGAGGCAAAACACAGGAAGGGCAGAGGTAATATAGGGGTCACCTAGGTCATGCCTGGCTTTCAGAAAGGACAGTGACTGGGTTAGCCTAAATAGGGTCTTTGTTCCATTTGAGGAAAGGGAAACCCCATGCTTTTCCTATCAAGTGTTTTTAAGCTTAATACAATTTCCAGGAAGGAAAAGTGACTGTGTATTTTAGACCGTGAAGGAATGTTAACATCAAGCCTTTTTTCTGATCCCCCCCCAAAAAAAGCAATGAAATGTGGAAGAGGACACACAACTCACCTTTATCTCTAATCTTTGCTCCATTCTAATGCCAGTTTTCCTGGCTAACCAGGTGTCTAACATGAATGTATCCTATGGCAAATCAAAGCCCCCTGCCCATTTATTTGTCAATCCTCATGAAGTTAACGATGCTTACAGCCCTTTCCTAAGACATGGCTATGAGGAAGAAAGCAGAATAAAGCACCTAGACCAAGGATGGCAGATAAGACAAGGATGATGTCATCTTGCACACCAACCACTCAGTTGGCAGCGAATCCAGGATTGGTGCCTGGAGATTGTTCAGGACCAGGCGTGGTGGAGGAAATATGCCCTGACAGGGCAGGAGAGGGAGGCGGAGGCAAATCCATGGTCCAGACCAGGAGCCCGCCTAGGGGCACAGGGGGACCTTTTATTCTTAGTTCCTGTTCTCTGCCAATCCCTTTGAGTGACTAAGAGGGGAACACTAATTCTAAAGAACGGAAATGGGTAATATCCAAATAACTAGCCGGGATCATATGCCCTTGCATGGATTCTGTACTTCTTGGGTGAGAGAGGAAGTAGCTAAAATAGCAGAATGGCGACCTTAGTTAGGGACATGTTCAAGGCCAACGTGCCAGTGATGGCTCCTGAGCCTAAGGCATGACATCTCATCAAGCACTTCACAAACATGACTGCTCCACCCACCTTGGGAAGGGCTTCTAGTAAATCATTTCAGACATTAAGCGAAGGGGAAAATGTAAAAGGTGGTACTCACAGCTGACCAGGATGTAGTGAAACAGAGTCTCTAATATACTACTGGGAGATACATAAATGTGTAATCTTGTTATAAGTTATTTGATGGCATGTATTAAAAATTATTTTTAAAAACCACACTTCAACGTATTTGTAATGATGAAGCTATACCAAGAAAATAATGCAAAAACAGTTTTTAAAGTCTTCATCATATAGGCTTCCATCACAAAATGATTTCTATTAGTGAAAAACCGGAAACAGCTCAAATGCCCAACAGTAACTTATGTGCGTGTTTGGCTAGCTTGCAGATGTTTAAAATTGTGGTTTCTAAGACCATGTAATGACTTGGTTTTCAAAGCAGGATAAAAATGATGTAAATGCTATAATTTTAACTGCATATAAAAATATACACAGAAGAATAATAAGGAAATCTGCCCGTATTATAGCTGGCTTACACTGTAGAATTGTAGATACTTGAAGATATTATATTTAAAATTCTGTTGTGGTTTTGTTATTTTTATAATGGAAAACATTTAATAAAGGGAAAAGCTGAAAAGGGAACTTTGATTCATATCTTCAGAGATTTTAGGAACAGTTGTCACAGCTAAGCATTACAAAGGAAAATAGCAGTAATGGGTGAAGAAATGAAGTATGCTGTCTGCTGTGGTTTATATGCAAAAAAGAAGTAAGCTAGTCCTGCTGAGTGAACAGATCTCTCTACTTTTCCACTGACCACTAAAAAACTTGCCACTGACATAGGAAAGTCTTGGTTAGGAAAAGAAAAGAAAAAGGCTTTCCTGAATATGTCTTTTGTGATCCTTTCCTTTTAGGCAGTATGAAGGTATGGATGAGCATGAGTGAATAGTGCATAGAATGTTCTCAGCTACTGTGAGAATTGACTCTACCACTGTCATTTCTGCCAAAGATCTAGTGTGACTAGGGACGGTCCAAAGTATTGTTTCAGCTTTGAGATGTACCAAGTTCCAGATCATACAGAGAAATGACTTCTCTTGAGTAATTACTCTGTGTGCCATCTGCTTTAGATGCACAACAACCATTATGGTTGGGGCCGGTGTTTTCCCCACTTTATAGATGAGGGAACTAAAGCTAAGTAAGATGTCCAGAGAAATGACAAGAAAGAAGCAGAGCTGCCCTGGACCTAGATCTGTCCAGCTCCAGAATCTTTGGCTTTTCTCGATGCTTGCACGTATCTTGGCACATATCTCCTCACTTTCTCAGACAACGACATTCTGCCCTGCCTTCTTTCAACTGGTCTGCACACAACAAGGCAAGCTTTCCTCTAAGACACAGTCACTGCACCTAGCCCAATGCCTGGTAAGGTATTTATGTATTGACTGCACCAACCCGTACCTGCACCCATTCTTTCCTTGCTCCCCCACGAGAGTCTGGAAAGGAATGGTACATAATAATAGGGGAATGCACTCTCATTCATTCACAGCCAGTCAAGAGCTTGCAGATTCAGTCTAGAAGGCTCCTAGAGCAAATTGTGCATGTGCAGACAAGAGACAAAGATAGTACTGCTTTCACCCCCAGATATTACCTGCCAACACTTAATGATACTATCTGCCCATCTCTGTGGCCCAGATTTGTCACCTTCCCAAGACTAGATGTCCATCTTCCCTCCTACCGATCCGTGCTCTGAGATCCCTGACTTCCAAAACCCTGAACCAAAGCATTCCCGTGGAATGAACTCCACATTTGGGAGCTGGCAGTTGGTCCTGAAGTGTATGACAATGTGACTAAGAGCATGCTAACAATATTGGCTGCCCTGGCCACAGGCTGTAGGCAGGAGACTTCTGGGAAGAAGTAGGATGGATGGCCCTTTTCTGACTCATTGTGCCTGTACATATGGGTGTGTGCATGTAAAGAAGAGAGAAACGTGTGGAATGGCAAAGAACTAAAAGCCCTTCAGTCAACAAAATCACAAGCCAAGGAGGTAGGGAAAGGTATTTTATGGGCTTGGCTGGAGGAACTGTTGCAATAATGGGGGGATCCCATAATTCCCTGTAGATGCAGCCCCCTGCCATCTTCCCTCCCTCCCTTTCCCCTTCCTGCCTCAGGGTCAGGGTCCCAGGTCACCTCCAATCTTCCTGTGAATCCTTGGCCATGGAGTTGGGTGAGACCAGGTTAGAAAAGATGGCCCTTCTTGGTGTTGCTGCGGCCATAGTCTTGATTTTGTTCAGCTTGTCCCGGGCCTGTTGGCATTTTCTCAGGCAAGTCGTACACAGATCCTTCTCCTCCACCAGATGCAAGCTTTCCAGCCTCCTGATGGAATCTATGAATGCATCTGACTCCTCTGTCTTGGGAAAGGGATTTCGCTTTGTGTTGAGCTTTTTGAGCTTGGGGAGTTTGGAGATACTTTTGGGGATGGTGCTCAGCATGTTGTCATGTAGGCCCACTTCATGGAGCTCCTTCAGAGCACCCAGCGTGGTGGGCACACTCTCCAGATGGTTCAAACCCAAGTTCACAGTGCGGATATTCTTGAGCTGATTGAGTTCTACAGGCAGCCCATTGGTGGTCAGCCTGTTGTTGCTGACATTGAGGTAGAGCAGAGAAGCCATCTGGCCGATGGACTCAGGGAGCTTGTCGATGTAGTTGCTGTGCAGGTCCAGCCACCGCAGGTTCTGGAACTTGGAGATTGAGTCAGGGATCTTTCTGATCATATTCCGGCTAAGGTCGAGCTCATCCACATCATTCAGTCTCAGGATACACTTGGGGAAGGTGGTAATTCCCATCTTGCTCAAGTCAAGGCGTTTTTTCCCATCAAATGTAATTTTGACACAATTCTTGGCCACATTAAGGGTAATCTTCTTGCCCTTGGTGCCTTTCCCGCCCTTGGCCATGTTCTTTTAGTAAGGGTGTATGTTTGGAGTGTGTTGTTCTGATTGGTTGGTGATCGGTTTGAGGGAAAAGTCACAAGAAACTGCTAGAAGATATGCTCTGACAAGAAGAGAAAATATGTCTAGTTAGAAGATGATGTGAGGGCACTAGACTCCCCCCCAGTTGTAATGCTTCTCTTGCTAATGGTTAGAGACGAGATAGACAGAAATTAGGGCATCAGCAGGAGTAACCTAGCCAAAGATCTTTAGCAAATTCAATTCCCTCTTCAGGGGTGCAAGGTTGGCCTGAAGGATGCTCAACACCCCTCTGTGCCATTCCTTGAAATATGAATCTCTCCATTATCCTGGACTCTTCCTGGTAAAGTGTGTGTGTGTGTGTGTGTGTGTGTGTGTGTGTGTGTGTGTGTGTTCTTGGCTATCGGCCACTTCCCAGACCCTCACAAAAATCTAGTGTTTCCTTCAGTTATCTCTTGAATCCTTAGGGTGGGTGTGCTGAGTTCTCAGAAGCAGCATAGAGGCACCTGGGTGGCTCAGTCAGTTAAGCATCCAACTTCGGCTCAGGTCATGATCTCACAGCTCATGAGTTTGAGCCCAGTGTCAGGCTCTGTGCTGTCAGCTCAGAGCCTGGAGCCTGCTTTGGGTTTTGTGTCTTCCTCTCTCTCTGCTCCTCCCCAACTTACTTTCTCTCTCTCTCTCTCTCTCTCAAGAATAAAGAAACATGAAAAAAAAAAAGGCAGCATAGCCTGGATATGAAATGAGGGGGGAGTGAAGAATGACTTACGTATTACATCTCTCCTCACCTTCTGGACCCAGAGACACTAGTCACGCCTTAGCTACTATCACTGCAGTGCAACAGAAACAGCCCAGGAACGTCTTTTGCTCAGCCCACAAGGGAGAGTGTGTGCCTACGCTGTGCGGATGAGTGTGGAGGAGCCAGGGTTGAGCCTGGCAGAATGTAAAAGAATGCTGTCTTTTTCTACTTCCTACCCCTTACACCTCCTCCCTTCACAGACTTCACACTGAAATTCAACTGTAGACACCTCTGCACTGGTAGGTATGATCATAGTTATGACTGCCGCCATACAGAGAAGTAGAAGGTACAGAGTCATGGGTAGCTTCTGGCCTCAGAATGCTTAGCTTAGAAGTCTAGATCTACATGGAAGAGTTTTCTTCAATTTTTAATGCCACAGTTTTCTCGTTTATGAAAACATCCCCCCTGTAGGGCTCTTGGGGAGTGCAAATTATCTAGGTATAAAGCGCTTACAACAGTGCCTGACACATAGTAAAAGGTTGATGAATGTTAACTATTAACTATTATTATCAGAACTTTGCACATATTCCTTTTAATCTTCAGCAATCCAGTAAGATCCATCGGATTATCATCATTGTAAAGGGAGGAAGACTGAGGCTCAGGAGCAAGGAAGATCTTCAGCTGGGAAGAGAATGAAAACTGTTCTTTCTGGTTCTAGAGGCTGTTTTCTAAAGCTTGCTTGCTGATTTTCTATTTTGGGCCAAGCTCCCACCCTGAACAAAAGCATGCTGTCAGGAGTCAGATGCGGGCATTTTCCCACTAAATTAAAATATTAATTCTAAGTAGGCTGTGGAAAGTTAAGTATGTATATTTTAAATCTCCAGAGCGATCATTAAAATAATATACAGACATAAGAAAAACCGAAATACGAACATTAAAATGAAACTGTAAAAAAGAAGTCAAGTAATCTAAAAGAAAGCAGAAAAGGGGAAATGGAGCAAAAAACCCAACTATTAAAATGGTAGACCTCAATCCAAACGTATCAGTACTTCCATTAAATGAAAATGACCTAAACACAGCAATCCAAAGTATAATTATCAGAATGAATAATAAAAGAAAAAGACCCAATTATATGCTATCTACAAGAAATCTACTTTAAACAAAAGTAAGTTAAACTAAAAGAATGGAAAAAGACATACTACACAAACATTGAAGGAAACCTGGAGTGACTTTATTAATATCAGACAAAGTATGTTTCAGAGCATGAAAACTTACCTGAGATTAAGAAGAATACCACATAATGATAAAAGACACACTTCACCATGAAGACACGAAAATAATAAATGTATATGTACTTAAGACCAGAGTTTGGTATAAAAGAATTGAAAACTGGTAAAATTGAAAAAAGAGATAGATCTGTCATTAGAAGTGGAGACATCAATACTTGTCACTCAATAATCAACAAACCAACTAGAGAGAAAATCACAAGGAACAGGGTTTCTCAACCTTGGCTCTACTGACATTTGGGACCATATAAATCTTTGTTGTTAGCAGAGGTGGGGCAGTGATGGGGGAAAGTTCTGTTCTGTACATTGTAGGGTATTTAGCCAGCAAAAGGCCAGAAGAGTCTACCCACTAAATGCAAATAGCTCGCTACTAGTTTTAACAACAATAATGTCTCTAAACGTTGCCAACTCCTCACTGGAGGGGCAAAATCCCCGCCAGATGAAAATTGCTGATCTAATTGGCACGTAAAACATTCTGCCTAGCAACAGAATACACATTTCTTTTCAAGTGCACATGGAATATTCACAAATATGTACTGTATTCTTGGCTATGAAACAAATCTTAACAAATGTAAACAAATTGAAATAAGGCAAAGAATCGTCTTTGAAAATAATGGAATTGAAATTAGAAATCAATATCAGAGCGATAAGTGGAAAATCTCCACAATTAACAATTAAGCCATATGTTATAAATATTCATGAATCAAATAAATCTCAAGGGAAATTAGAAAATATCTTGAACTGAAGAAAAATGAAAATAGAATATGTCAAGACTTATGATATGCAACTAAAGCAGTGATTAGAGGGAAATTTATAGCTTTAAATGTTCATACTAGGAACATTTTTAAAAAGAAAGGTCTCAAACCAATGATGTAAACTTCCATCTTTTTTTTTTTACTTTTTAAAAAAATTTTATTCATTTTCTGAGAGAGAGAGAGCACACAAGCGGGGTAGGGGCAGAGAGGGAGAGAGAGAGACACAGAATCTGAAGCAGGCTCCAGACTCCCAGCTGTCAGCACAGAATCCGGCACAGGGCTCAAACTCACAAACCACACGATCATGACCTAAGTCAAAGTCAGACACTTAACCGACTGAGCCACCCAGGTGCCCCTAAACTTCCATCTTTAAAAACTAGCAAAGAAGATCAAAATAAACCTAAAACAAGCACAAGGAGTAAATGATAAAGAAAGGGGAAGAAATCAATAAAATTGAGAGCAGAAAGACAACAGAGAAAATCAATGAAACTAAAAGCTGATTCTTTGAAGAGATTAATAGATTTGAAAGTCTCTAACCAGACTGATAATGAAAGAAAAAGGGAAAGAGAAGGCACATTTTATGAATATCAGTAATTAAAGAGACAGACTTTAAAGGAATAATAAGGGAATAGTACAAACAACCTTAGAAAAAAACTTAGGGGTGATCAAACACAAACTAAAAATCTCATCAGTAAAGAAATATACAACTTATGAAGACCAATATTCATTAAAGAGACTGAATTCATACTTGGAAAACTTCCCTTCCCAAATCTCCTGACCCAAATAGTTCTATTGAAAAACTCTACCAAAAATTTAAAGACAACACCAATTTTACATGATCTTTTCTAGAAAATAGCAAAGGGAGCAATGCCTAACTTATTTTCTAAGGCCAGCATTCCCCTGATACTAAAATCACACATAGGCCATATAAAAAAAGAAAACTGCAGACTAATATTCTTCATGAATATAGACACAGAACTTCTCCATAAAATATTAGCAAAAAGAATCTAGTAATATGTTAAAAGAAAAATACATGACAACCAAATGGGAAGGCAAGGTTGACTCAGTACTCAGAAATCAATGTAATGCAGCATACATCATATTACTGCATTAATTAAAATTAATTAAAAAGAAAAAATACATGATCATATCAGCTGGTGCTGAAAAAATTTATGGGAAAAGTTAACATCCATTTATGACATCAAACCAGTAATAGAAAGGCTCTTTCTTAACCTGATAAAGGGCTTACACACACACACACACACACACACACACACACACACAACTCTACAACTAATATCATACTTGGTGATAGACTAAATTTCCCTCTACATTTGGCAACAAAACAACAAGGTAAACTCTCAGTATGCCTATTGAACATCATATTGGAAATTCTAGCCAGTGCAATAATGCAAAAAAAATAAGTCATACAGGCAGGAAAGGATGAAACAAAACTCTCCTTACAGATTACCTGCTTGTTCACCTAGAGATTTCCAGAAAATTTTAAAAATACTCTTAGAAGTAATTAATGAGTTTAACAATGTTGCAGGGTACAAAGTTAACACCTTGGTTAATACACACATACGCACACACACACACACGCACACACAAAACCACTTCTATATTCCAGCAACAAACAATTGGAATTTGAAATTTGGAAAATAATGCTCCAAAAAATAAAACACTTGTGTATTACACATAAGTAACACAATTGTACAGGATTTCTGTGATTAAAATTATAAAACACTGATGAAATAAAGCAAAGAAGATTAAATAAATCGAGAAACATAGCATGTTTATGAGTTGGAAGACTCAGGATAGTTAAGAAGTCAATTCTATCCAAATTGGTCTAAAGATCAATACAGATTCCAGCAGGATTGTTTTTATACGTGAATGAACAGACTTTAAAATGTGTATTGAAAGAAAAAGAAACTAGAGGTCCAAAAAAATTTGAAAAAGAAAAATAAAGTTGAGGGATTCATGCTTCTAGTTTTAAAACTTACCATATAATTACAACACATGGTTTTGGTGAAGGGAGACATACATAGATCAGTGGAATAGAAAACAGAGTACAGAAATAGAACCACACAAATATGGCCAATATTGTCCATTGATTTTTGACAAAAGTTCAAAGGAAATTCAATGGAGAGGCAATGAACTTTCCAATAAATGGTGTTAGAACAATTAGTCACTTAAAATAAAAAAAAAATTGAATCTCAAACTATTGAAATTAATTCAAATGAACTCAAATTGGATCACAGATATGAATGTAAAGTATAAATCCATGAAACTTTTAAAAGAAAACATATAAGAAAATCTTCATAAGCTTGAGTTAGGCAAAAGTGCAATCCATTAAAAAAATAAAATACTGACAAATTGGACTTCCACAAAAAATTATTGCGCTCTTAAAAAATTTGAGAATAAAAAGACAAGCTACAGAATGGAAGAAAACATTTGCAAAATACATGTCCAACAAAAGGACTATCATCTAGAATCTATAAAGAACCCAAGGTCAACAGTAAGAAGACAAACAATACAATAAAAATAAAATGCCCAAGAGATTTAACAGGACTTTTCACCATAGAAGTTATGTAGTTGGTAAATAAACCCACAAGAGGTTGCTCAACATCATTAGTAACTAGGAAAATGCCAGTTATAATCACAAACAGACACCACTGCACAGTTATTAGAATTTCTAAAATAAAAAACAAAATGAAACATAAAAAGCTATATAGTACAAAGATTTGGTGAGGATATAGGACAACCAGAGCACTCCTGCATTGCTAATGGGAATTCAGAATGTTACTCTGAGAAACAGTTTGGCAATTTCTTATAAAATTAATTGTACACTTATCCTATGACCCAGCATTTCCCTGACCAGATAATTACCCTAGAAAAACAAAAATTCAGGTTCACACAAAAACTTTTCCATGTGTGTTTAAGGCTACTCTATTCATAGTTGTCAAAACCAGAAGAAAACAACACAAAGGCCTTTCAGTGAGCAGATAAAGAAATTGTGGCATATCCTTATTATGGAACACTATTAAACATAAGACAAATCTATTGATACATGGGACAACTTGGATGAATCTCAAAAGCATGTTGCTGAATAAAAGAAGCCAATCTTAAATGCTTATATAATGAATGATTCCATTTATACGGCATTCTGGAAAAGCCACAATGATAGTACAGAAAACAGATGAGTGGTTGCCAGGGATCAGGGGCAGGCAAGGTTTGACTACAAGGGAGCAGCAGGAAGGAGTCTTCCAGGGTGCTGGAACTGCCTGTGTCCTGACTGGTGCTTATGGGAATGAAGCTGTACATATGTCAGAACCCAGAGAACTGTGTGCTAAAAAAAGGAAATTTTACAGTTTTTTTTTTTAACTTAAAAAGATTTAGGACTCCATATTCTCTTCCTGTCCTTTTCACTGTGGCTGCTTGCTTAGCCTGGTTTTGGACTAAAAGTCTGTGACTTTTTATGCCCCCACTTAGCCCTGTCCTGCCCAGTAAAAGGCATCCAAATGTGTACCATGTGGCATTGCTACGGTACATGTGCATATCCCCACAGGGAACAGCGATGCCTGAGGCACATGTCAGAAAAACTGCTCTACTGCACTTGAGTTGAAATCCCAATTTAAAAAAAGATGGGCCGGGGTGCCTGAGTGGCTCAGTCAGTTAAGTGTCTGGCTTTGGCTTAGGTCACGATCTTGTAGTTTGTGGGTTCGAGCCCTGCATCAGGCTCTGTGCTGACAGTTGGGAGCCTGGAGCCTGCTTTGGATTCTCTCTCTGTCTCTCTCTCTCTCTCTCTCTCTCTCTCAAAAATGAATAAACAGTTAAAAAATTTAAAAAAAGATTGACGAAGAGCAAGGGATCCTGTGTTCTCATCTTAATGCTTATTAATTGCTTTCCACATTATAATGTTGTTAGATTTAGCAAATAAAATGACAAATTCCCAGGTAAATTTGAGCTTCAGATAAACAACAGAGCATTTTTAGTATACATGTGTCCCACACATTGCATAGTTCTGTATTTTATTGGACAATTCTGTCACATGGTTCTGAACAAATAGGAAAGTTTCCTTTGTTCATGATCCTTGTATTAGTTCTTTGGGACCAATTTAAGCTAAATCCATGTGCTTATTCCTGCATTCATTCATCCATCCATTCATTCATCCACTCATAGAGTAAGTATATTGAGAGCCTGTTATGTGACAAAGCTCTGTGTTACACAAGTGAGCAAAAAACAGGGCCAGTCCCCGAACTCAAAGAGCTAAAATCTAGATTGCTGCTGATTCTGACCACCTGATTCTCCTGAGCTCTCCAAAGTCTGGGCTGTCTTTTGTATTTCTTATATTCAAGATAAAGTTCAGCTCAGAAAGGCCAAACACAATAAGCATGTGCTAGAGGGGCCCTGGATGAGAAGGATGCTTCCAGTAGACTGAAGATCCACCCAGGTGAGCCCCGTTAAGCCTGCTCCCCAGAGCCCATCCACACCCTGGTAAGAAGCCCTCCATCTCTGATGAGTGATGGGAAGGGAACAGCACGGAGCTGCCCACAGAGCACTTCTCCATTAAGGACTACTCCAACAGGCCCTTTGGCTCTGAGCCTGCCCATTAATTACCCGCAAAGCAAAGCAGGGTCTAGATAATGCACTGCACCTCCTCCCTGGTACATCTGGGTACCCAGATGGCCCCAGGCCAGGTGAAACATGATCAACCGCCACCACCTTCACACTTTTCCTCAGGGCCACCCTACCTGGCTGGGTCCCTTGCTCTTGGTTATGAAGAGCAGGTGTATTATATTGCTCAAGGCCCATCCTGATCCCCTATGCTGCTGAGTGCCCCTAGAAACCGACCAGTGCAGGAAGACCTGCAAAGACCCCAAAGACCAGGAATATATGCCTTCTCTCATTCAACTTGGAAAGGTCAGCATCCTGCCCATTTCTTCCCATTGAGCAGGAGAGTAAGTATTGGCAAAAGAAGTGTAAAACTCATGATCTTTTGATTCAACTAAAACTGGTTAGATGGTCTGATGTTATCAATTCACAGAATCCTCTAATGTCAGAGTGAGACCAACAACCCACACAAGGGAAGCTGGAAATCAGAAAAAGAGATAGAAGTTGATAGATAGATGGAGAGATAGATGGATGGATGGGCAGACAGACAGATGAATGGATGGATAGATGAGTAATCTATTTCATATCATACGAATAGCTGAGAAGCCTAATACAAAACATTTTTCAAGGTACTGAGTCTTTTTATCTTGAACAATTGGTTTTTGTACTTTGGAAAAACTGGACCAGTTGGTTGACTCTAATTTTTAATTAATTTTTCTATCTAGTCATTGTGAATCAAACAGCATGGTGGGACACCCCATGGATATCTAAATTAAAAATGTAATGGCAACCTATATTTTAATACCATCAAAATACTTGCAGGCATTTTTCAGTTGTAAGGTTGTTATCATCACTATGATAACAGAATTTATCTTGTGCTTCGCACTCATGTGTCTTTATATTTGTAATTAAGACTGATTTTGTATACATTTGATATCTTTAACATCTTGCTAATGTGATCTCACAATAATTATTTCACTCTTTTGACTAATGCACTGAGATACAGGAAAGACGCACTGTAGAACTGAAACCCCCAAACCCTGCCATTTCATAGCCAGTATTGGAACTAACTTCACAGCAAGTTTCATACTGTATGGGTGAGAAATTTCTTGCTTGCAGAACATCTCTTAAGGGGAAGTGGTGTGAACCTCCTTCAATAAAATCACTCATGCCAAAGGCATTGCATTTATTTTCTCTCCTGAGTCTCGGAAGACCCATTCACTAGACACGCAAGAGGCCAGCCTCACTTCTGCCGTGACTTTCCACGTATCTTCAAATCATTCCCTGTCGCCTCCACCCCTTCCTAAATGTGCTGTACCTTCTCGTAAGCAGCCATGTGGCAGATGAAGATGTGGGTGGTCACTGTGGGGGCGTCTGTGGAGTGCATCTGTCTGGAACCTCTAGCCAGGTCTCTAAAATAGGCACTAATGTTTGACTCAGGTGTAATTTTCCCCGGGGGAAAAGAATTGCCATTTTGTCTAATGCCCATTCTGGGCCAGGATCTGTGTGCTCCCTCTACCCGTTTTACAGAGTTAGCTGGTCCAAAGTAACTACTGGGGACACGCTGCTGGGCCCTTCCTATATCTACACAGCAACTATGCCAAGTATCATTCTGAGTTTGAAAATAAGAGAACCGAGGCTCAGAGAAGTCAGGTGTCTTCCCCAAGGTAACACAGACAACACAGCACAGCCAAAGCAAACCTAGATTTGTCTGATACCAAAGCTTATGATCTTTGTGCTACGCTATCTTGCCTTTCTTCTCTCTCTTCTGGTGCCTTTGCTCTAGCAGTAAGAATTGCTTATCCTTGGTGGCGGGCGAGGGGGTGGGGACACATTGCCAGCCCTCTGACTCCAAGGAGAAGAAGATATTTTGGAATCCTAGCACTCCCGGGGCAAAAGACACCTGTACCAGAAATTAAGGCTGCTTGCCCCTCATGTCCCCCAAAAGGTGTGCTGCCGGTTTTGGTCACCTATGGGGTGTCTGAGATAGGAACGAAGATATGTCACAGAGTCACAGACTCTGGGTGGCCAGACATTCATTTAGGCCCATTCTGACTTGGCATGGGTTAGCCAGTGCAATGCAGCAGGATTAACCTGCAAGCAGCTTAAGGGGAACAGAGTGGACTCCCCAGCTGAAGTAGCTGACCAAACTTTGGCCAAAGTACCTGCCAGGTCAATAACGCAGATGTCCCACTGACCTTTTGGAGGCACCACATGCAAATTGGGGTCCCCGAAGAAACCATTTCAGGCCATTGCCTGCTCACTATATTGGCCATGGGCTAATGTGCAGGGTGTTCGTTCTCCTAGATACATATATGGATGTGTATCTCTGAATAAGATGAATTTTAAAGGTATTGTAATAGCATTAGTGGAGTCATTTAACTGTTAAGAGCTTGGAGATTGACGATGAGAGAGAGAGAGAGAGAGAGAGAGTTTAAAGGGTACACATATGCCACCACAGCTTACCTAATAGGCATGTGCCCCCAAGCAGGTGGTGATGGAGATGGGAATCTGTTGTCCCTCAGCTGTGCTAGTCCCCCAGCACCCCCACGTGTGAGCTTCTTGCCACCCTGAATTTGTCAAGAACGTAAAGATAAAGGTTTTCATCCAGCATGGTCTGGAAACAACCCACCACATTCCTGGGTGCTCACCACAATTTGGGGCCCTCTTCTGCCCTGGGGGGGCTGCTGGCTGTGTAGGGGCCCCGAGAGACTGTATGCAGACCACCAGAAGTTTGATTTTCACCATGTGGGCTCACTAAAATCTAACCCCTGCAACATGCACACCTGACATTCCCAGACAGGAGGCCATCTCCATGTGTCGATCACATGATGCTGTCCACCCCTCCACCCCTCCCCACACGCGTGCTGAGCCCTTAGAGGCACATCATGCCTTCTCCTCCACAAAGCGACCTCCCGTTTGCCATTCCGTTCAGTCCTCACTACTCTCCTTTGAGGTGGGACTATTCCTCCTACCCTGAGATAAGGACGCTGTGGGGCAGAGTGGGGCATGAAGTATCTTATCCAAGCTCAAACGGCTCCCCTTTCCCCAGGCTTCTGGGTGGAGTGTTCTTTCCATGACATCAGGGCTGCAGCAAACAGAGTGTCTGGGTGGAAGTTATCAAGTTCACCTTATGTGGCAGTTATCTGGTTAATCTGATCAGCGCAGCTCTAAGTATCTTACTGGGATATTACGCACATGTAGCTTTGTCTACCCTTAATATTATTTACTTCTTTGTCCTTAGCAACAGCGAGGCTCTGTACATGTGCTGCCTGGGAAGTCGTTATCTGTCAAACTGCCCCCTTCCCCTGGCGGATAATAAGAATTCAACTTTTATTTGGAGCAAAAGTTCCCAGGGGGTCACATGGCCCAATAACAAAAGATTATGATTTCTTATTGGTTTAATAGCATCTATTTTGTAATTCTGAATGTACTCTGTTTTAATTGGATTTGTTAAAGGAACAAAAGGGAATAGGTGCCTTACAATTAAAATAAAATATTAAGATTATTAGTTTAACAGACTAGAAATGCCTTGTTCATCAACTAACACATTCAAAACGCACAAACCGACCTCCCCACCCAGGAAAGCGGAGGAACCAGTGAGTCCTGGCACCTCGAAACCTCAAGAGACGAGTCTGAATTCAATTTCAGCCAATGTGGTTTAAATACTGCTGTGGCCACATAGCAGGTATTGCATTTTCTCCTCACAGCCTCAGCCTCCCTTGCAGATAAGGAAGTGGGCTCAGAAAAGCGGCCTGGAAGGATGAAAAGGACAGGGGCTTTGGACCCACATGGGTGGCCGCTCATCTCCCCATTTACCATCCAGGTGACCTCGACCAGTCTCTTGAGCCTCACTGAGCTTCAGCTCCCACTTCTGTGAATAAGATGTTAAAAATGACTGCTTCTGAAGGTGGGGTGAGGGTGAGTGAGCCTTGGAGGCGTATGTTGTGGCTTTGCATGTTGGGGGAGAGGGGATTAGTGGCATGATGAGGACAGCCTCACTGATCAACAGTGGAGTCACGCTTCACAGCCCAGTGTCCTTACTGGGATCCCTGCCTACCCAGGTGCAGACTTCAGATGACTTTCTCCTGCAGCACAAGGAGACATACATAGCTCCTTGAGGCACAGGCCCCCCAGGGTCGCGGAGATGGGGGGTAGTTCTCCTCAACTGCCCTGTGTGTGTGCATTTCTTCTGTACCCCATCTGGCCCCAGGGAGGACTTGCTGAGGGGTGAACAATGGCACAGACCCCGTAATCACTGGCAGGTACCCTGGTGTGGTGCCTCCGTCTGCTATAGGAAAGCCCCTAGCTCCAAGGGGGCTATAGATGCCCCCATGTGAAGCTGTGAGATTCTTCAAAGGGAAGCCCTGAAGATCGACCATAAGGGAGCAGTTGAACTTCCCATGGCCCTTTTGGATTCATTTATTCATTAACAGTATGTACTGGACAACTGCCATGGACGAGGTGTGGTTTTATACAGCAAGCAGAGTGAAGAAGGAGATGAACAAAAGCAAAGAGGCACACGATGCCAGGTGGCCATGAGTGCTTGGAGAAGAAAGAGTCGGGACAAAAGAGGCAGAGATGTTCCTAGGGGAGACATACACTTCTGGGGACAGTAACCAGGAAGGGCCTCTTTGAGAAGAAAACATTTGGGCAGAGACTGAAGGAAGTGAGGATCCAGGGAGATGGGGAGGGTATTTGGATAGAGAAAACATCAGATGGAAAGGCCCTGTGGCAGAGGGAAGGAAACGGATAAGCAGAGGGGAGAAGGAGGGGAGAAGATGGAAGGAAGGAAGGAAATAGAGGAGGCAAGGTGGGAGGGAGGGAGAGGAGAAAGGAAGGCAGGCAGACCAGAGGCACAAAAACAAAATCAGCCAAAAAGAATGAGAGCAGATAGGATATGGCTCATTTTCCAAATTATACTCTAGCTGTTTTGAGAAAAACCCTAAGGCCTGTCAAACTAAAGAAAGAAGGCCAGTGCCTACACTTCCCCCAGGGTGATCACAGACAAGCCTGTGTCCTCTCTAATTTCTACCTGATACAGAAGGAAATCCAGCCTCCCGGCTGGTATCACCCACAGTGTTATCCTGGGCTGGTACCTCACCGTGGAGTATGGGCCCTCAGATAGGGCCGGGGGTCCATCAGGAAGCTACCATGTGCAGGACCCCACTGAGTGGGGGCACCAGGGGACAGTGGAAATAAACCAGATGTGGCAGAGGGTTGACCAAGCTGGATTTGAACCGTGTCTGCCATGGGTTCCCTGGGGAGCAGAGCCAAGTCACTTGCCTCTTCTCTTGGTAGAAGAGAAGAGAAGTCCCTCGATCCTGGACTTACATATCCTTCTTTCTGCCTGCTTAGCATTTCTACTTGGATGGTGTAAAGACACCGAAACACACTGTGCCCAAAACCAAGCTCGCTGTCGACCCGCTGCACCCATAGCCTTCTCTGACCAGGCTGTCAGCGACAGCATCTTGTGTGTCAGGCACCAAGCTGTGGCCCCATGCTCAGTACCCCTTTCCTCTTCTACTCCATGTTCAGTCCATCGGGAAATCCTGTGGACTCTGTGCTCAAAGTAGATCCAGAATCCTACCATTTCTCACCACCTGCCCAAGAGCCACCCTGGGCTGAGTCCCTACCATTTGCCACTGGCCATTTGCAGTGGCTTCCTACCTTGTTTTCCTGCACCTGTCTTTACCCTATGCAATCTCTTCTCAACACATCAGCCAGGGGACTTCTTTTACCACAGCCACCATGTTACTCCTTGGCTCACAGCCCTCTAGTGACTCCTGTTTCACCCAAGTAAGGGCTGGAGACCTTCTAGTGGCCCCATGGCCTGACCCACTGCCTCTCTGAGGGACTCCCCACCACTCGCCCCCATGCTTACTCCATATCCACCACCCAGCCCGGCCATTCCTCTAACTGCCCCACAATTCTTCTCTATAGCCTTTGTTCCAGCTGCTTCATTATTCTGGAAGGTTCTTCTCTCAGGTATTTAGTGGACTGACCTGTTGATCTTCTTCAAGGTTTTGGGTAAATTCTACCTTTCCAATTCAACCTTTCTGATCCCCCAAAGAATGATGCAAACTAAGCCCCAACAAGCATGGATCCTTCTTGCTCTGCAATACTTTTTTTTTTTTTTGAGGTTTATTTATTTATTTTGAGAGAGAGAGTGCATGCGCAAGTGGGGGAGGGGAAGAGAGAGAATCCCAAAAAGGCTCTGAGCTGTCAGCACAGAGCCCAACGTGGGGCTCAAACTCACAAATCGTGAGATCATGACCTGAGCCAAAGTCAGACACAACCGACTGAGCTACCCAGGGACACCTGCTGCACTTTCTTCCATAACACTTAACACCTAAATATACTTTATGGTAGACTTACTTATTAAGCTTATTTTTATTGTCTGTCCCTTGCTCTCCTCCCTCACTAGACTCTAAATTCCCAGTGCTTGGCAGACAGGAGGCCCTCAGTCAGTATTGGTTGAACGAATGCATTGTAGTGCTTAACAAGGTCGTTCCAGTTCCCTTGACCTCAGAAAGGGGTCAGCTTCGTCCCAGATTCCACAGCTTTTAACAGCTGCTATGTAATCCTCTTGACCCACTGTTTTTCCACCTACTTCTAGACTTCTAGAACATGCAGACTATTTTTTAAGGGAGAAGTCTACAGGGGAAAGATGTTACTTTCACACCAAATATTTATTAGTCACCAAGTGTGTACCCAGCCCTGGGCGGGGCACACTTGAAGATAGGAAGACTTTCCAAATAGCTGCATACAATGGCGTGATCAACTTTTTGGCTGTGAGATTAAGTGTGCAGGGAGACTGGAAAGCGGGTTAGTAGTACAGCAAATGAAATTTTAATTGGGTTAGGTCAAAGAGAAAGAAAAGCTTCTAAAAGTAGGAATGAACAAGTGCAAAGGTAGAGCAATGGAATCAAGCAGGAGGTCTGAGGAGATGGGGCTGACCATCCCGGAAGGGACGGGCCCCCCGGCTATCCAGGAAGCACAGATGCCACTTCTAAGCATTTCCCTTCAAGAAATAAGAACAAAACGTTCTGTATAAATATGTTTATGGCAGTGCCACTTAAAATAATAAAAACAAGTGGACACAATCCACATATCTAACAATGGACAACTGATTAAATAATTACTGTGCAGTCATAGAATGAAACGGATACTCAACAGTAACTAAAACAAAACAAAAACATCATTTTTCAGAAATGCTGAAAGGAAATCTTTTGAGATATAATGTTATGAAGAACACGTTACATGCACATATTACATCAGCGCTCTCAGGAGCGTGCATGCAAGCCCACAGAGAAAAAGTTGGAAGAACATCCAAATATTAGGAAGAATGCCCTCTGGGTATTATGGTATCGGGTTATTTTTACTTCCTTAAATGCCTGGGTAGTTTCCAAATTATCTGCAAGATTCTGTATCTACAGAATCTATTTCTAATTAAGAAAGTTACAAACACATTCACCCACACTCATACACACACACACACACACACACACACACACACACACTTCCTTTTCAATCGCATGAGTTCTGTAAAACCACTCATATCACCCTGTTTAAAATAGACGTGGTGTGTGTGTGTGCAAGAAATATTTTAAAATATTGAGCATATTTGAATCAAAGAGGAAAATCTGAGAAAATATTCCCCAGACAAAGACAAGGAGGGACCACACATACAGAGAGCCACAGTTTTGGGGGTGGACCAGCCTGGCTCACATCCTGAATTCCTACTTCCTCCTAATGTGTAAGAGAAGCCATAGTCCTTCTCTGAGCCTCGGTCTCCTCAGGCAGAGTGGGGCAATGTGAAGATTGCGTAGGAGGAGAAGGCCGGGGTGTGACAGGTGCCTAGTGAATGGGAGCCTTGGTGATGGATGGTGATGGTGTCGCTTGTGAGTTGAGAGCCCCGATTTGCCTGGTGGCAGTTGCAGATGGAGGTGGGGGAGCACCGAAAAGCGCCCCGCCACCTGCAGACATACGACTTAAGCGGGAGGCGGAGAGCCCAGTTTCCAGGCAGCCCCGTGCTTGGCCATGCTGACACTGGTGGTGGAGGAGGGGCAGGGGGAGGGAGCCATTCTTGTTCCCTCCAGAGATGTTCCCTCAGAGCCAGCAAGCCCTCCACTGCACTGAAAACCCTGATCAAGCACAGATGAGCATGATATAAAAACCACATGGCCTTTTATGTGTCGGTGGCCCAAACTATGATGCGATGTAGGGGAGGATATTTATTTAAAAAGTGGCTAACTTTTCTCCATCCAGAGGGGGAGGCCACTGGAAAGATCAGGGTCCAATTTTTAAAGGGATGCTGAGGTTAAAGGGTGCAAAAGGGTGGTTTGGGGCTCATGGCTTGTATGTTAGGCACCTGTCTTTCAAAAATGCTGTGGCTTCTAATCTTATTTTTTTCTATAGAAATATTTCCTGAATTCAGATTTCGCACTCCTCCTTGAGTCTTTATTGGGCTTGCTTGAAATTATTACTGAAGTATTCCGCACTGTCACCCCTTTTCTGACTTTAGGCAGATAGATATAACTTGCTGGAAATGGTAGGAAGAATGGCCATAATGACAGCTAGCAGCACTTGGTTTAGGGTGGGGCAGCTCTTTGGCATTTTCCAGATAGGGATGGTGCCCAGGTGGGAGCCATTTTGTCTGTTCCCTTCCTGTCGTGTATAAAGGTACTTAATAGAAGGCAGGCACTAATAGAAGCAGGGACCACAGAGGCTTTGAGGCCATTAGAACTGGGATCCACCCCATCTTTACCGCCAGCCTGGTTTTAATCATGAGCTCAGTTTACTGGTCAGCAAAACGGGTCAGAAAATTGTAGGTTGTTTTGAAAAGTAAATGTGGGGATGAGTATACATTGAGTGGCCAGTGTGGAGCAAGTGCTAAGTGCCTTTATGATGGTAAATACTGTTAGATCTACCAAACAGCACCGTAGTGATTGCTTTTCTCCACTGAGTAGCCCTAGGACACTCCCCACTAGTCATCAATAGCAGGTTTAAGACTTGCGGACCTATCTTTGCAGATTCCCAAGGACAAAAGCCTTTGCAACCTTTTAAACACAAATGGTTAATGATAATACTAATAACAAAAGAAAAAACATAGCAACAATTAGAAGATACAATTATACCTTTGTCCACTTTTAACCTCTAGAGCCTGCTACAGCCCAAGCTACTCACTTGCCCATTCATTCATGCATTCATTCAACACTTGTATTTGAGTCATTCTATAGGTCAAGGTCAGGTCGGAAGATACACAGTGAACAAGGCAGACATTGCTGTGTTTCTCATGAAACGACGATTTTCGGAGAAAGCAAGTCAATCAATAATAACAAAACAAAACCAAAAAGACTCGAGCTCAGTTCAGTTGGTGTAGACGTTCTGCAAAAAATCAAAACTGGTAGATGTCAAAGGGAATGCCAAGGGTCGGGAAGAGAATATTGGGGAGGAGGTGGCCAAATTTAGACTGAGAAGGTGGGGGAAGTCATCTCAGGTGACATTTGAGGTGACACTTGATGATGTCACATGGGAGGATTTGGAGAAGAGCACCGCAGAAAAGGTGCACTAAGTGCAAAGTCCTATGGGGGGGGGGTGCTTGTGGTGTTTAAGAGAAAGGAGAAGCCAAGGGGGCTGGAGTAGGGACAGAAAGAAGGTGCAAGATAACGACAGAGACCTGGCCAGGGGCTGCAGGGCTGCATGAGGTGGAGCATGTGAAGTTTAGAGGCGTCACCCCGGCTGCTGGGAAGTCTGCAGAGGTAGGGAGGGAACAGTAGACAAAGACAGCCACTTGCAGGCAGGAGAAGAAGGTGGTGTGCACCAAGGGGGTGGACAGGAGGAGGACGGTGCATATTCGCCATATGTGGTGGGAGCAGAACCAATGGAAGGGTCTTCTGGGTCGCCTACGTGGGTCAAAGAGAAAAGGCAAGAGCAGGCTGGCATTTTGTGTACATGTTTCTATACGTGTTGAGTGCTTATTTTATGTCCAAGGGCATCACATGTATTGTCTCATTTAATCCACCCATCCCACTTTACCGAGAAAGCACCTCGTGAGCCTCCAAAGCATGTCCCCTGTCACAGTCACATGCTGGTCAAGCAGAGCCAGCATCTGCTCAGTTTTCTTGTCTGAGGGCCGAACTGCCATTTGGCTTTTCCCTGGAAGTTTGATTTGACAACATCCTGTGATAAATTTGGCCCTCTGGGCTGACAAGAAAGCTGCTGACTCATCGTATTTTCCAGACACTAGCCTAAACTGAGCTGGAATCTGAGGGGACTTTCACTGCACTGAGGTTAAGCCCCATCCTTAAGACTCACTCCTCACAGCAAAGAAAGCATGTGCGTGTTACCAGACCCAGCTCTGGGGGCCGAGATGAGATCTATGATGTAGACTGGCAGGAAATTGGAGGTTGGCAATGAACCGAATTGGCCGTGGACGGAAAGCTGGCGATGGATGATGTGGCAGGGGAACCCGCCATGCCTGTTTGGAGGGGGGCAGGTTTCAGTGCACACTTTGTGTTCTAGGGATACCAGGGACCAGGAAACATCACCTAGTTTGGCTTTCCCATCGCCCAGATGATGGGTGGATGGAGAAAGCACGCCCACCTCTCGTCAGCAACAGTAGGAGAACCTAGGATCCCCAAGAGGAAATTGAAGCCACCAAGCACTAGGCCCTAAAAATTGGTCTCTAGACAACCGTGGGGGTTCAGGTGCTCTGTAGAGTGGGCAGTGGCTGTCTCAGTACCTCCCTTCTCCTCTGCAGGCTGAGGCTCAAGCCCAGAAAGCATATGAGTCACCCTGGCTTGGAGACCAGTCGCAGCTCTGTCTCTCCCTAGATATGTGACTTTGTACACATTTCCTAACCTTTTTGACTCCCCATTTTATCCCAAGGAGTCAGTGTTCAGTACTTGGTTCACATAACATCACGTACGGTTCATAAATGTATTGATAGCCTACTATGTGCCAGACCCTTTGCAAAGCAACAACACTGCATAGTTTTTAACACATTTGAAGTTTCTGCTTTCAGACTGTGTGTATGGATTATATTGACCACCTACTACGGGCCAGACATTTTACAGATATCCTAAGGAATTCTTACAACCTGATATACTGATCTTCATCTCCATGGGACATACGTGGGACTAAGGCTCAGAGAGGCCAAGTAGCCTGTCCAAAGTCACCAACCTTTTCCCATTTACGACATAAGGAATGTGTTCTAGTGTGTTCCTTGAAGAGTCTCTCCTCGAAAGGCCCAGCCCCACCTAGGACTTTACTTGTTAATGGATCCCAGTGTTCAGGATAACTTGTGGCAAGGGTTTGCCTCCAGACTTTTCAAAAGATGGATTGTGCTCCCAAAGCTACCACAGTCAGCAGTAATCAGGCTCCAGCCTCATGAGTGAAGAGAACCCCACCGCAGTTTCTTTGAGGGGTCAGTCACCGGTGGGGTTCAGCAGCAGTTCAAACACTAGTCTCCCCTGCTTGTAGGAGCAGCAAATTTTACCTTCTCAATTCAGACTCAGACTTTGGCAAGAGACCCAAGCATGACTCCAAAGGCCCAGACTCACACACCGACCTAACCAAGCTGAGCCATGGCCCCAGGCACCCAAGAAAGCCCTGCTGGGTCCCTAGCTGGGTCCCCTACTAGCTGCCCTTCCTGCCTGGGGCTCAGGGCCAGCTTCCTCCTCTCCTAAATAATGAATTAGCTCGCGTCTGGGGTTTGTAAATAAAGCATACCTACCGGGAGAACCGGCCATTTCCAAAGTTGCTTACTCAAAGGAGGAAAGCAAAAAGCAGAGTTTGAAGCCGTGGGTTGTTGGGCAAAGTTCAAGTAAATCGATAAATGCAGGGCCATCACCAGAGAAAAACTTACCCTGTTCATGCCAGTTCCTCCTCCTCAACTGTGAAACTGTGTCACCAGGCAACAGGAGACCCGGGACCTGGAGTTAATTAGCATAATCTTGAGGCCAGCCTGCAAAGTGGGAACACAATAGCTGAAACCAGACACCTCAAAGTTCCAGGCCAGCTAGCTGCCCCAGAAGGACCCTGGCCTGCCTGGGGCTTTCCTCCTGGCCTCCCCCAGCAGCGCATGGGCCTTGGGGCACTTAGTTACCAGGCAGAGCAGGCTGTCCATGGCCACCCCCGGGAAGTGGCTGTCCCTGCTAACAGGGAACAAAAGCCATGTTTGCCTCTTTTAAGGGACAAATAATCTTACTTTTATATAAAGCATTGAGTGAGTCCCATGAAATATCATTTGATTTCCTTGTTGTTTGTCCAAATAGCTTTTCCAGCTCTTTGATTTGTGAGAGAGCGATCTTTTCCCTGTTTACTTGAATTTAATTAGTTCTTGTAGTTTTCTTTTTGTGCCCTTTTTACACTATTAAGTTACAACGACCATGCTCGGAAAAACCATACAATCCTGTAGTCACTTTTTCCTCTATTAATATTACATCAAAGGCTGATGTGTAATTTCTAAAGTCTACCTTTCGACTGAATGTGGAAACACTGAATCTAGTGGACTTTGCTTTTCCTGTTGTTTCAGGCTTGGCACTATTGTGAATAAGGTTGCAGTGAATGTATTTGTACATTTATAATCATTTTGTTTGTTTTTTCTTTAAATTACATTCCCAGAAATTGAGAAAATTGGCAGCAAGTTTAAATATGAAAACTATTATGCAAATAATAACATTGTAGAAAAATTTGAAAATGCATACATAGAAATAAAGAAATAAACATCCTCTAAATTGCAATACCCAAAAGAAGTTAAGAAATAAAGAAAATAATTAACAAATAAAAAATTGAAATGCAAAATTCAACCACTATGCATTTTGAAAAGTACAAAAAAGCAAAATCAAAAGTAAAATAAAAATACAGTTAACCACAAAAACTTTAAATAGATGTATACCACCACTGTTTTGTTTACTGAAGAACCAAAAGAAAAAAGATCATTTACTTTCAACAATAAATGGGTTTAAAATAATTATCAAATGCAGATAAGCAGAAAATTAAAAATTACCTGAAGTTCTGCTACTCAGTGTATTTCCAGTTAGACTATTCATAAAAGGACATCATTTAAATTAGAAAATAAATAATATGAAAATCATAAAGCACAGATAAGCATAAACAAAATCAATATTTCTTTTAAATTTTTAACATTTATTCATTTTCGAGAGACAGAAGGAGACCGAGCATGAGTGGGGGACGGGCAGAGAGAAAGGGAGACCGAATCCAAAGCAGGCTCCAGGCTCTGAGCTGTCAGCACAGAGCCCGATGCAGGGCTGGAACCCACGCTCCGCGAGATCATGACCTGAGCTGAAGCCGGACACTTAACCGAATGAGCTACCCGGGCGCCCCAAAATCAATATTTTAAGGAAGAAAATACAGAAGGAGATGAATACATTTTAAAATGCAGATTTGTAAAACCTTATGAAAGTAAAGCCGCTCAATTTCAGCATCTCAAGGTAACTTCTGTTGGATATGCTTCCACTTTTAATACACGTACAGCTTCATGTTTATGCCATGGGTATGCAGTAATAACTTGGCTACCTTGCTAATGCTTACATTTTTAACTTCAAATTACACAAATTACTGGTTTTTCAGGTAAATGCCTTCTAAGTCAGCCAGAACTAAGGCTTTTGTTGTTACTGCTTTTTGGTTACTTTTGTTTTCTTTTCCCCTTCAGAGGAAAGAGCTTGTCTTCCGAGCCAGGGCCCTGGGTCAAGGTCTGATCCCGGCAGTGTGTCTGGTATTCACGGGACCTGCTCCGTGCCCGCTTGGGGTGGCTCCAGCAAGCTGTCACGAACTCCCCCTAGTCTGCAGGCTACTCCCTCACTGCACACTCCATTCTTCATCTGTAAATGGAAGCAATGGCTACTACATGGGGTCTTTGTGGGAATTAGACAACGGGTAAAACGTCTTTGCAATCTGTAATGTGTTTGACAGTTATTGGTATTTTTAGGTCTGTGGGTGAAGGGGGTGGGAGATACAGGCTTCCACTTATGGAAAGAATAAGTCACGAGAATAAAAGGCACAATGTAGGGAACCCAGTCAATGGCATTGTACTAGAGTTGTATGGGGTCGGACGGCAGCCACACGTGTGGCATAACGTATACAGATGTTGAATCACTATGTTGTACCCCTGAAACTAACATAACATCATGTGTCAACTATATTCAAATAAAAAAATATATATATAAATTTTAAAAAAGAAGAAAAAAACAGTGTAGGAGTATACACAAATTCTCAAGTTAAATGAAATAATAAATCAGAAGTGGAAAAATAAAAGACAGCTACATAAGACAAGCACATAAACAAATAAAAAGCTAAAAACCATGGCTCACCTTTGGTTAGGTGTCTTGGCACCACGGGTAATGGCGTCCTTTGCTGATGGCAGTGAAATGATGGATCTTCCTTGGAGCTCATAGCCGATGAAATGAGAAATGGGACACTGACATGCCTTTGTCTTCTGCACACCATTCCACCTGGTGGCAGTGTCACAAAAGACCACCGGTAAAATTCTAGAACACTTTGTGAAATGGAAAATGACAGAGGCTGTCTCTTAGTTCCTGAACTATAATAAGTACCTTTTGTTTCCTTCTTCCTGCTCCCTGCCCCAACCCCCTGTCAAACTTACACAATACAGTAGCAAGACGAGCAAGCTTGGCCGTACTAACTCCACATCCTTGTAACTCCACTGCCTCAGGAAGGTTCAGCACATGTCCTTTTCAAGGTGGTGACCCTCACTGTCTCCAGCCTGGGCTCTGCCCGTGTTTGCAGCCTTCGAGGCGGCCTGTCTTCCAGAACTAGGATAGGTGGCAGGCTCACAGACTGAGCCAGAGAACCAAATCTTCGCCTGAGCCTTTGCAACCTAAAGCAATGAATCCGACCATGTTTTGCTTTTGTTCACTGTTATTGTTGTCTGCAGGGATAACACAGACCAAAAAGATGATTTCTCTATGGGGAGTGGGAGAGGAGAGGTAAAGCCCAGCCTGGGAGTTGCTTTCTGTTGATAAAACACCTAGCTAGGAAAGAATTGAATGAAAAGGGTTGGGAAGCCTAAAACAGAGTATATGATGGCCGCGGTGTGTGGGGGGGAAGATGAAGGGGCACTCGGGCAGCCTTGTCCAGAAGGATCCTGGTGCAGTGCATGGGGCTGGAGCAGAGAATTCATGTGGCGTCTGTGGGCACCTGAACGGGACTGAGGAAGAGGGAATGGCCGGAAAGAGGAGACATTATTTGGTTTGCTTGGGTGAAACATCTTGAGCAAGGTCAGGGAGAGTCTAAAGGACACAGAGGGGAGAAGAAATCAGAGCCAGAAAAGGAACCAAGGTTTACCACAGAGGCCAAGGAGCCAGGCTCCACAAACCCCTGCTGTGCAGAAGAAGAGGTGTTTCGTGTGGCGAAAGCCTCCTCCCCACGCCCTTCCCAGCTCCGGCCTCCTGTTGCACGTCTAAACTCTTTCCCCCTACATTGGTCAAAATCGTATTTCTTTGGTTCGATTTGTATTTCTTCCTAATTGTATTTGTAGAAACATAAATCAGTCCAGCCTTTTAAGAGGACTATTTGGCAATATGTAGCAAACTTTAAAAAAAAAATGCTCATACTTTTTATCCCAGTAGTACGGCTGCCAAAACTTTCTCTCTTGGGTACACTCACAAAGCATGCAGAGATTTATGTCCAGGAGTGGTCACGGAGAGGTCATGTGTGAGGACAAAGCCCACCACAGAGTCAGGCTCAACCAGTTCTGATCCATGTGTGCAACGGCATCCTGATGCTGTAGAAATGAATGCCACGGAACAATGCGAGGTGACTCCACAGTGCTGGGAAGCCAGTGACAAGGCACAAATAAGATTATCCATGTATCGTCAATTAAAAAAAATACAAGGGGCGCCTGGGTGGCTCAGTCGGTTAAGCATCGGACTTCAGCTCAGGTCATGATCTCATGGTTTGTAAGTCTGAGCCCTGAATCGGAGCTCAAACAGCTCAGAGCCTGGAGCCTTCTTCAGATTCTGTGTCCCTGACTGTCTCTGCCCCTCCCCCGCTCACCCTCTGTCTCTCTCTCTCTCTCTCTCTCAAAAACAAGCACTAAAAAAATTTTTTTTAAATACAGTGGACAACCCTGGGTGGCTTAGTTGGTTAAGCACCTGACTCTTGATTTTGGCTCAGGTCATAAGCTCATGGTTCGTGAGTTCGGGCCCTGCATAGGGCTCTGCACTGACAATATGGAGCCTGCTTGAGATCCTCTCTCTCCCTCTTCCTCTGCCCCTCCCCTGCTTGTGTTCTCTCTCTCTCTCAAAATAAATAAATACACTTAAAATAAAAGCAATGTAAGCAATAGACAGGCATGGGATAAAACTATTCTGGAAACTGTTAACTGTGGCTACTTCTTGAGTGGGAGCAGTAGTGCAGAGACTCTTACATCTTGTGGCCTTCCGTATATTATTTTAATGTTTTAATTTTATTGACTTTAAGAGAGAGAGAGAATGGGGAGGGGCAGAGAGCGAGGGAGAGAGAGAATCCCAAGCAGGCTCTGCACTGTCAGCACAGAGCCCGATGCAGGTCTTGATCCCACGAACTATGAGATCATGACCTAAGCTGAGATCAAGACTGAGCCACCCAGGTGCCCCTATTATTTGCATTTTTAAAACTATATACATAAGTTATAGTCACATGTCAGTATATAATAATCACATATATTATACTTACATGGGTAAGGAAGGATGACACGTGCCCATGGGAAATCTAGTGTGGGGTAGTGAGGCCTCTGAGCCTGCTTCTGCATGGCCCTATGACTTCTCCACAGGCCACACTAAAGCAGTAGAATATTCTAGCATCACAGCAGAACCAAAGTGACAGGGTGGTGTGGGGGCAAGAAGAACTTAGATAATAATCTTGTTATTATTATCCTGCCAGGAGAGCTGCTGTGTGCCCTGGAAGTCTGTGGCTTTCCTGGCCCCATAGATCCCCAGAAATTGCCACCTCTCCCCTCACCCATGCCTTGAGATATTTGGTCACCACTATTGTTTTCTGTTCCACAGGCGATACCCCGGCTCCGACAGGACCATGCTACAGAGGTGGCAGGTACAGTGACCCCCTTAGAGGACCGGAGGTCTGGGAAAACCCTCTGGGCACACAAATCAGAAAATAGCTCAGATCCCAGCAGTTCGAGGGGGTCTTATTTTCTAATTTGTCAAAATGTCCCAAATATTTCCCTCAAAAGATCTCAGTGATCAAAAGCAGTACCTGAGGCTTGGAGTCAGAGCTGGGTAGTGTACATGTGCATATGTGTGTGTGTGTGTGTGTGTGTGTGTGTGCACGTACACATGTCCCATGTGCACGCACATGCTCCACCCATGCAGATATACACATATGTGTAAATGGATACAATCTAGAGGGGCACAAGCGTTCACTTCTTGTTCTGAGAAGACACATGTGATTCCCAGCTTGAATGGACTCACATTTGGCCTCTGGTTCTCGTGAAAGGCACAGGGGCCTCAAGAAGGCCAGTCCTAGACATCATGTGGCAACAAGAAGTGAATGCTTGGTCACTCCTGTCCAAAACCCTTTTCCAACGAGAGGGCCAAGAGAGACTACAGAATGCGGGTCCCAAATAAGAGGTGGGCGGTTCATTCACCCACTGGCCTTGGTAAAGTCTTCCCAAACGTAGTCCCTGATTCCACCTTGACTGTACGTTTTAAGGCCCTAAAAATGAGTGTTATCCCAATAGGCAGGGACAGTACAGAAAGTCCCTAAGTCCCCAGAGGAAGACCGATCATTCAGCCTTTCAACGAGGGCTTCTTTCTCTGTGACCGCAAGGTCCCCTCAGCTAATTTTTTTAAATCATAAAAAGACCAGCAGTAAGTTTACCCACAGCATCTGTGCTCTTGTTTTAATCAACTTTTGAGTTTCACACCCAACAGTTAACTGAAAAGATGGCTTTATCCTGGGCTAGCGACTGCTGAGCTATATATTTTTTTTCTGGTTGACTTTGCTTCCTGAGTATATTTGCTTCAGTTCCCTTTGCAATTAACACAGTCTCTGGGATCGGGCCTGGCTTGTGCAGAAGGTGCACGGGGAGCAGTGGACATATGTGCTGCCTGCTCTCACCCACACAGTGAGGGCTGCAGAAGACTAGGAATTGACCTCCCGTGGCCCTTAGGAAGATGCCAATCATGTTTGCTTTATCTCTTCTTCGTCTCTTCTGGTAGAAAAGGGACATCAGCAATTTTGAGTATCTCATGCACCTCAACACCATGGCTGGAAGGACCTACAATGACTATATGCAGTATCCCGTGTTTCCCTGGGTCCTGGCCGACTACACCTCACAGGTACAGTATTCACATGGATGCTGTTCAAATGTCCTGAGGCTTTCTGACAGTGAAGACCAGAGCATACTAAATCAGCACGCAGAGCCCCCACTGCAAGGTTCAGTCCACCTGGCCCTGAGGGCTGCTCTGTGCTCGGTCCCTCACCCCAGAGGAGGCCTTTGGAATCTGGCTGCTTGGGTTTCTGTCCAGCCCCACCTGTGGGAAGGTGACCCCACATATGGGATGATCAACATGATGAGTACAGTTGCTAACATGTGCCCCAGAGGGCTTCCCGGCTGACTCACTGCTATCAAGGCAACTGATCCCCACCTGCTGAGACACTGCCATGGACTAACGCTAGTCCTTCAAGGGCAGTAGGCCATGGAACTTGTTCCTTGAATCAACATGTGTATTTGGGCGGGGGTGGGGGACACGGGTAGAGGAGAGGAGAGAGACAGAGAGAGACCCAAAGAGAAGAAATCACTGCCCAGTAGCCCGACCTCAGCAACTGAGATGTTGGTATGTAGATTTCACCTAGGATCTGGACTGAGACACAAAGGGTTGGGTAAGGCTGATGGCAATACCAGATAATTTCTGCTTCGGGCCTGTGTCCCTGGACCTCAGCAGGCAAGGGAGGGGAGGAGGACAGCTTGCACAGCTGGGCCAAGGTGATGTTGCTGGGAACAACCTGGCGATGAAGCTCTGTCCCAACCAGCTGAGCTCTGGCCGTCCAGAGGGTTGTAGTGTCTAAAGCACGGAAGGTGGCTGGGTCCTGTTCAGGCAAGCCCTGGCCAGTCCTGCCTAGGGCTGTTTGGATGGCTGATAGCCAGGCTTTGGGAGAGGGAGCCTCAGTCTTTTATGACCTCCCATCCCCGCTTAAGACACTTAACACAAAACTTTTCTCACCAGCCATATGTTGCCTTTTATTTCCCTAATGATCCACTTGGGGCTGAGGTATTTCAAAAATGAAACATGCAAATCCCAGCTTTAACTCACATGTTGCAAAGTGGGGGTTTACGAGCTCCTTTTGTTTAGCCCCAAATTTTGATTACTTACCCATATTTAACAATTGGGAGGTTTCTCCTAAAAATCTGGATTTGCACTATCTTTTGGAGAATCTGGAGATCTAGTGGCTATGAGCCTCCATTCTGTCCTGGCAAAATCAGCAGTCGCTGGGCATGGGTCTCTACATGTGCCATCTATCTGTCATAGGGGTCTGAGAAGTGCCTGCTTCGCTTTGCCCCCCACCCCCTGGCTCTGCAGGTGTGAGATGGGGACTGGCCCTAGGGGGACTGCAGTGATTCACTGCTAGTGAAAAGGAAAGGAGTTTCAAAGAAACACTTTCTATAAGACATGCAAATCCTGGGGAATGCATAGTTCCTCTCCTAACACATAGAACACCTCTGCTGAAAGCAAACATCTCCAAGGACACCTAGCCTTAAAAACTTCAGGTCTCCACTGCTGTGTGTTATATTCCCCGGGGCAGGGGAAGGGACTACATTTCACTGCCCGGAAGGGAGTGGGCTCTGGAAGAAATGAGGCCGTTCCTCACATCTCCTCTCCAAACAGAGGACTTGTAACTTCCTAGAGAATCCATTTGATTCTAAGGAAGGACTGTGAACTACAGAAGTATCCTGCTCTCCTGTGAGGGTTGGAGCCAAGGGCCTCATAGACAACAGGGATTCCTTTGAAAGTCTCTTTTCAGTCACTGGTGGCGATGTTCTGATTTGGGTCAACTTGGAACAGGTTCAGTGTGAACTCAATCTTCCCCTCCTCTTATTTTCCATCTCTCCCCTATTAAGTCTTTGTGGATCACTGGCTCTGGGGCCATAAAACCCCAGCACGCCTGCTAATCACCAGAGGGGGGCCAGACCAAACGACAATAAACCAATAAAGAGAACCATAAAACTAAAGAGCGTGGCTCCTGAAGTCTCGCTGGGTCACAAGAGGGTCTGAGGGGAGTTAACTCCAGCCACACATCTGCCTTCTAGACATTGAACTTGACGAATCCCAAGACTTTCCGCGATCTCTCAAGGCCCATGGGGGCTCAGACCAAGGAAAGGAAGCTGAAATTTATCCAGAGGTTTAAAGAAGTTGAGAAAACTGAAGGTGGGTAGATCCCAGCTTGACTTTTTTCTGCAGTGTTTTTCATCTGAATGCTTTGAAATGATCCTTGGTAACTATTTAGGCTGTCCCTTAGCCTGGAAACAATTATGTTAGGCTAGAGAACAGCTCAAATCTACTGGCCTGCACCCGGGCTGTGTGGAAGAATCACCTGGGCCTGGGGGTGGGGAGTGTTAAAAATACTGATGTCTGGGGGCGCCTGGGTGGCGCAGTCGGTTAAGCGTCCGACTTCAGCCAGGTCACGATCTCGCGGTCCGGGAGTTGGAGCCCCGCGTCGGGCTCTGGGCTGATGGCTCAGAGCCTGGAGCCTGTTTCCGATTCTGTGTCTCCCTCTCTCTCTGCCCCTCCCCCGTTCATGCTCTGTCTCTCTCTGTCCGAAAAGTAAATAAACGTTGAAAAAATAAAATAAAATAAAATAAAATAAAATAAAATAAAATAAAATAAAATAAAATAAATAAAAAAAAATACTGATGTCTGGGCCCCAGCTCTAAAAATTCTGGTGAGGTGCAGCCGGGACTGAGAACTGCTGTGCTGAGAGCTGATACCTCCATACCCAGGGGCCAGCAGAGGCAGAGGGAGGTAGCATTCATTCAGCACTTTCTATATTCCTGGCACAGGCCAGCCTACGTGCAGAAATACAATGGCCCATTTCAAAGAGAAAGGAATTGAAACTTGGCGAGTTCAGGCAATGAGTTCAAGATCACCGCTTCTAAATGACAGAGCCTATATCTAGGCTCCAGAACCTAGTTCCCAAACTTTGTTCATCTGCATATCACCTTTACAATTTTTAAAAAAAAAATGTTAATGTTTATTTATTTTTGAGACAGAGACAGAGCATGAATGGGGGAGGGTCAGAGAGAAGGAAACACAGAATCTGAAGCAGGCTCCCGGCTCCGAGCTGTCAGCACAGAGCCCGACACGAGGCTCGAACTCACAGGCCGCGAGATCATGACCTGAGCCGAAGTTGGACGCTTAACAGACTGAGCCATCCAGGCGCCTCCACCTTTACAATTTTTGCCACATTCACATGCGTCTGGAACTCCTATTGCCTTAATTTTTTTCCTTAGATCTATTCACTTCTTAAACTTCAATGAATATGTATTTTTTAAGTTTATTTATTGAGAGAGAGAGAGAGAGAGAGAGAGAGAGTGTGTGTGTGTGTGTGTGTGTGTGTGTGTGTATCAGAGAGAGAGAGAGAGAGAGAGAGAGAATCCCAAACAGGCATAGAGCCTGATGCAGGGCTTGAACTCACCAACTGTGAGATTATGACCTAAGCTGAAATCAAGAGTCGGACGCTTAACTGACTGAGCCACCCAGGAGCCCTGAATGTATTTTAAAAATAAATTTTTCTACCATGCATTTGATGCTAGCTACATTGGTTTGGTCAAACGCTTTGCAATAAATGTGTAATTTAAAATAAGAAGCAGCCATCCAGGAACCATGACAAGTTCCCTTGGGACCCAGAGGTGGCATACTTTGGAAAGGCTTATGGCCCAGAGGCCCTGCTTTTAGTGAGCAATTCTCAGCAGGAGAGGGAGGCTCCTGCTGCATCCTGCACAGCCCGTGGAGGCCTGCCCGGGACCCCTGCTCCACATGGGGCCGGCTCTCAGACTTGCTGGGGGCAGATAGGAGGATGTGGAAGGTTGGGCAAGCCCTTCTTGCCCTGCTGTTCCTCCAACTGTCAGGTGTTGCTGAGTTGTTTCCACAGAAGCAGGCCAAGAGAGTACTCTATCCCACTGGCTTTGGCCCCGTTCTCTCCCATCTCACTCTGGGTGTGCATTTGAGCTGCCCTTTGGGTTTGGGACCTCGTACCAGTTCCTGCAACCACCTCCCAGACAACTGTGACTTAGGGAACTCCTGCTCGGCACAAGGAGGGGCTTCAGGCCAGGCCTGGGGCTGGAAGCAAGATGACTGCACAGTCATTGTAGGGAGCTGGTTCAGGCCTTTGCTGGTTGTGCTGCTGGGATCGTAGGCTTTCTAGATACCCCTTAAGTCAGAAGACGAATGCACCGTCTCCCCATGAATCCTGACTACTGCCTTCCCAGAGCCTGGCTCTGCCCACATTCTTGAGAGTAGAACACTGAGGACTTGAGGGGTGCAGCTGAGGGTCTTGAATGTGCTTTTCACCATGGGTGGCTCCTGGCCAAATTATAATGACATCTGTGAGCAGAACCAAGGCTCCACTGGTCTGCGGGTGCTCTCTTGAGCAGGGCTTATGCTTGCTGCTCATGCCTGAGCACTGTAGAGCCTGTGTGTCTGCAGTCTGCCCCAGTCCAGGTGAGAAATCCATCCCAGGCATGTCCTTTCATTGCAGGAGACATGACTGTCCAGTGTCACTACTACACTCACTACTCCTCGGCCATCATTGTCGCCTCCTACCTGGTCCGGATGCCACCCTATACCCAGGCCTTCTGCTCTCTGCAGGTGAGTTCCTCTGCTCCCCTACACACACACACGTACACGCACACGCACACACCTATATCTCACCGACTAAGAGCTGGGCTTGGGTGAAACAGGGATCTCCCTGGTACAAATCCAGTCTTCAGCCAGTGACTCCCACTTGATGCTGGCTCCAGGATTCTGGGCGGTCCAACCAAGGCAGGCTGCTCATTATCAGTGACACCTGCAATGTCTGCCCAATAGTCTTGCAAAAAAAATCTAAAAATAAGGAATGAGAGATATGGACAAAAACATACTTAACATAAGTAGGTTTTAGTGGAAAAGGAAGAGCAGAAAGCTTGAGGACTTCCTTGAAGGTAGGTGGTCAAAACTCGGAAAAATAAACACAAAGAAGGGAGAGTGAAAAGAATATCACTGTGACATCAGAATGCAGACAGCTATGCTAAGTACAGGCTGAAAGGCTTAAAAGGACAAAGCATTTGAATAAGGAGTAGCTGAACCAGAGAGAAACTAACCAACTTGCCCACCCATAAACTAATAGATCATTCATCATGCCAGCTTATGGTTGCCAGACTTCACAAATAAAAATACAGGATGCCCAGGTAAATTCGAATTTCAGATAAAGTGACTCCTACTAAAAAAATTATTTGTTGTTTATCTGCAATTTAAATATATATCTGGGCCTCCTTGTGTTTTCCTTGGTGGCCCTGTACACCGTGAGGTGAGCAAGTCTGGCTCTCGGTGGGTGGTGCTGTCCAAGGCAGGTGGGATTGCTGGGACAGAGTCCTTTGCAGGCAGCTGAGAAGTCTATTTTCTCCCTTTCCCTTCTGACCTTATCACTGGGATCCTGCTTCCCAGGTTGTCCCAGGGGCACAGTTTTTGACTGGGGAGTGCCACTGGGTAGCCCAGCTGCAGCCAGCTGGCTCAGTCAACTCCAAAGTGAATGCAGCACACAGCCCAAGTGTAAAGCCTCACCTGCTCCGGGCCTTACAAGTGTCCTATGGAGAGGAAGGCTCGAGCCATGGTGGGCAACAGGCCACTGAAAATGCACAGACTTACTCCGATAGCAAAGTTCATCAGAGAGAAACCACGAGTATTCCAGGAACTGTGGTTTTTGGTCTGACCTCACCAACAAGGTCGCTCTTGTGCTCAGATGACCTTGCCCCTGAGAGACCAAAGGCTACCTTGGGTCAGCACTAAATCTAACTCCTGAGCCCCGGGCAGCAACGGGTTAGGCAAGGTCAAGGTGATTTCTCCCATAAGGAGCAAAATCCCTCCTGTCTGGTTTCTTGGCTCAGTGTTCGTTCTCCTTAAAGGCATGGATTGTCTAGACATTGTATAACCTTCTCTCCCTGGAAATTCACTCAAAAATAATAAGTGTGCTTCCCCTGAGCCTTTCTCAGGCAACAAGCATTTTAAGTAAGTTTGGTTTGGAGAACAAACGGTCCCAGAGCTCTAGCCCATGCCAGGAATCCCATCCAGATGTTGCTCATTAATCCACAAGAAGCGATGATCACTGTCGATGATGATGGTGATGCATGCCCTTACGGCGTTCCCTCCAGGCAGTTCTGGATGCTTTAAAAGCTTTCTTTTGTCCCTTCAGCCTAATGCGCTAAATCCCCATCCCTACCTGTTACTAAGGGTCCTTTCAATGGAGAGGGGGCACAGTGAAATAGAAAAGGTGTCAGCTCTAAGATTTATACGCCAGCTCTACTGCTTAACAGATACAGAATCTTCTGCAAGTTATTTTACCCCTGAAAATGAGGGTTAATTATGCACAGCTCCCTGAGCAGTTGAGATTGAATAAGGAAATGGGGGTAAAGCCCCTAGCTCAGGGCCTGACACCACGTAGGTGATCAATCACTGTTACTTCCCTTCTTCTCCCTGCAATCAGCCAGATGTAGTGTGAGCAAGCCTGAACTTGTTCAAGCTGGTCCCCTCTGGGCTAAGCTAACTCAAGACAGTCTGGACCACATAGAAGCATTCGGAGATGGCATGAGCCAGGTGAAACAGGTGTGCTGCGAACCCACAAAGATACTGGGTTAAGACCACTTTGAAGTTAGTCACAACTAGTTTGACTTTTTTTTAAAAAAGAGGTTTTTTTTAATGTTCATTTATTTTTGAGGCAAGAGAGACAGAGCATGAGCAGGGGAGGGACAGAGAGAGAGGGAGAAGCAGAATCCATAGCAGGCTCCAGGCTCTGAGCTGTCAGCACAGAGCCCGACGCGGGGCTCGAACTCATCAATCGCGAGACCATGACCTGAACCAAAGTCAGGGCCGACTGAGCCACCCAGGTGCCCCTAGTTTGACCTTTTTAAGCTGATTTGGTCCATTGGTGACTGGTTTGAGATGGTCTAAACCAGTGCAAGATAGAACAAATTTTATATGCTTTTGGGTGGCACACATGTAGCCATGTTAGTTTCAGCCCTTTGACTCTTGTGTTGAAGTCCGATGTGAATCCCGGTTTTTCCTGGTTCAAATCTATCTGTGGCATGTTGGCCCATGTGAGTTGAGATCATTTAGGTTCTCCATGTGTGCTACTTTTAACTGACTCTTCTAGTGGGTCATAAGAAGAACCCGCCATCTGCTTTTTCCTTAGAATAAAAGATCAATTTTATCTCCCAAGGGAATGAGTGAAAGGCTACATCTGGGGGGAGGGGGGTTGCACCTGGTTCTCCTTTGGGAATCTTAGGGCCTTCACAGACCTCCTTAGGAATGTTCTGGCATCTTCCTGAGGTCCAGCTCTTTCCTCTGGCCCACCCTGTCTCCTAGGGGCAGGCTCATTTCTTCTCAAGAGACCTTTGTTCCACCCCTGTGTAGTGACAAGTAAATGAGCCTGATCATATTCTCAGTGGCCTAGACCTCCATCCCCAGCATGGACCATGGGGTAGGGAAGACTACGAAAGGTGGAGAAGGTGCAGAATCCAGGCGCGATTCTTTGTTTATTTATCTGGAGGGCAGGGAACCGAGGATGTTGGACGTTTCCAGAGCCAGATGGACATACAAAAGTCAGTATGAGAAGGTGCATGCTTCCCCCTTATGCATTAGGCCAACTCTGCCTCTTCCTAGTAGCATGAATAAGCCAGAGTGGCTTGCTTGCCCGCTTGATGGCTTGGCGAGGGTAGCGCCTCTGGTGTGGGAAGCCATGTGTCCACGCGCTGCCCCCAGTGCAGGCTGGTGCACTATCAAGGGGCAGATGCAGCATGTTCCTTGGGCTCCGTGTCCTGCCCCCTGAGCGGGGCTGTGGGCAGAGGCCACAGTGTGCCTTCCTCACTGTTGCTGTGTTTGGTTTTCTGCCTCAAACTCGGTATTCCAATGCTAGAGTCTTACAATCCAGAAAATACGGCAGATGGGCGGTGCCACAAGCCGATTGTGTGCTGCTGACCCCACTCCCTTGCAGGTATGACGCCGCTGTCTGCCAGAGCTGGGGGCTTGGCTCCTGGGATGCTGTCATTCTCGGGCGCCTCACCCGCCTGGCGCCCGTGCCCGTGAGCCTCAGACAGTCGAGCAAGCGGGAGGCCACGCCGCCGCCAGGGCCGTGCCCTGTTCATGCCCTGACGAGAGTGCAGGTTGCGCCCGGGCCGAGATGAGGCCAGCCCGGGCAGGGCAGAGCAAGGCAGCCACGCCCCAGCGAGGGCACAGTGGCCCCGCTGCTGCTGCTGTTACATTTAATAAGAAACTGAAATAAAGTGCTGTGTTAATTAAGTCACAGCCCGTGTGAAGGCAGCTGTTACCAGCGGTGGGGAAGGGTTTTCTGAACCACCTGAGGCGAGATGGCTGGTGTTTGTGGAAGACATATGCTAACTGCAGAGAGAACAGAGAACCGCCCGGGAGCAACACCTGGGAACTCCGTGGGCGCAGGGCCGTGGGTCCGGGTGCATTTGTGTCCAAAACAAAGGTGTAATTATACTGACCTAACAAGGAGCATCAGAAAGAGCACATGTAATAGAGACAGGCAGACCTGGGGCAAAGTCCTGGCTCTAGAACTTTCTAATTGGTAGTGTTGAATAACTGAGCCTCTGTCCCCCACTCCTTTAAAATAACCTCTGACATGGTAGGTGCTAGCAATTAGGGGAGATACAGTGGGGGAACCGTTTGGCTGTTTCTTTTTCTTTTTTTTTTTTTTTTTTTTGATATTTATTTATTTAGAGAGAGGGCACAGGCAGGAGAGGAGCAGAGAAAGAGGGAAACACAGAATCCGAAGCAGGCTCCAGGCTCTGAGCTGTCAGCACAGAGCCCGATGCGGGGCTCATACCCACAAGCCGTGAGATCATGACCTGAGCTGAAGGTGGACGCTTAACTGAGCCACCCAGGCGCCCCCCCATTTGGCTGTTTCTAAGTGCTTTGTATATGTCCACCCTCGTCCCTGTAAGAGTAGGCAGCAGGTTTTTCAAAATGCCTTTGTGGGTTTTGTTTATTGAGTAAAGAGCCACATCCTACAGGAAGAAAAGCTAATGGCTTCTCTGGGGTCAGCCCACCCGCAGTCAAGAGCAAGGCTGATGAGGCAGCCCGGCTGGTACACAGGCTTTCCAAATTCGCCGCCAGACCTATAGCTCAGCTCACTGAGTGGGGTGTTAGAGACTGGCATCTTCCTTTTTTGTTGTTGTTAAAGTTTATTTCTTTTTGAGAGAGAAGGAGGGAGAGCACAAGCAGGGGAGGGGCAGAGCGAGAGGGAGACACAGAATCTGAAGCAGGCTCCACATTGTCAGCACAGAGCCTGTCGTGGGGCTCGAACTCATGAACTGTGCGATCATGACCTGAGCCTGACCTGAGCATAAACTGAATGAGCCACCCAGGCACCCCAAGCCTGGCATTTTTGTGAAGCAGCCTGCAGAAGGTCAAGCCCAGCTCTCTCTCAACTGCACACATTCACCCCTGCATTTCTTTGGAGGTGGTGGTGTCTCCAAATTGCCCTGATGATATTCTTGCTCTTTTCCTCCTGCCCCTGTCCCAGGACCCCACCCCTCCTCACTTTCCCTCATATCCCACCTTCTGCTTCCAATAACTTTCACAGTCTTTTTCTTCTTCTTTTGAGCCCCTGGTTACCTTCCCCAAGCACACTGAGGTCAGGGCCCAAGCCCAGGATTGCTCCTTTGTTCCTAGTCTGTGAAGGGAGAGGGGCGTAGGGGTGGGGCTCTGTGGGCATCTCTTCCTGTGTCCCTGGCCCTGTGGGAGGCACCTCACACACACATACACACACTCACACTCATGTGCTCACACATACATATCTTCACACCTGTAACAGTCACCCAAGGTTGTGGAGAAGAGTGTGGTAGACATTAAGACTTTGAAAAACTCACTGCTGTGGGGTGCCTGGGTGGTTCAGTCAGTTGTGTCCGACCCTTAATTTCATCTTAGGTCATGATCCCAGGGTCATGGGATCGATCCCCACGTTGGCTTCCATTTGGGACACGGAGCCTATTTGGGATTCTCTCTCTCTCTCTCTCTCTCTCTCTCTCTCTAATATAGATAAGATAAGATAAGATAAGATAAGATAAGATAAGATAAGATAAGATAAGATAAGATAAGATAAACTCGCTGGTGTTCATAGTGTAAGTAATACTGAAATTCCAGGCAAGTCCGCCTGGTTCCACAGCTAGGGTGCTCTCTTCTCTTGCTGCACACTGCCCCTTCGATGGACAAAGGACAGCCGCTTAGATCAACTGATGTGCACACAGCGTCCTGTAAGTGATTTGTTTACATGGGACACTTTTAAATTACTGGAAAGAACATCTGTCACGAGAGTGGGTTGTCAGCCAGCTCATAAAACCAATCCCATCATTTGGATGTGGCAGTGGGTTGATTTGGGTCAGTCCCATGGGAAAGGAAGAATAGACTTTCTATCATGTACAAATACCTTGTGTAAGTATCCTTGAGTGCATGTAATTGCTGGACTTCCTGAGGGTGTTGGTCAAGAATTGAATGGTTATTTTGCAACAGAGTTTCCCTGTGCAGACTGGAGAATTTAAGAATGTAGCTATTGAAATGCTTACTCTGGGACACAGGTGCACACAGACTTCCTGGTCTCACACACAAGGAACACTCCTTCCAAGACTGTTTCCAGTTTTAATAGACGTATCATAATCATGGACTTCTAATTTTAAATCATGTCCATTTCCAGCAGAAGTCCTTATTGTTCCTTTCTCTCCCCATTATTTTGTTTTCGATCTTGATTCGTCCTGGGTAGCAAAATTTTGCACCTCTTGACGTATTTTAATTGAGGAAAGATACCTAGGGTGATATTGTTTTTGAGCCCTTTAAATATTTAGAATATCTTTCTGGCATCTTCATGAAGGAGTGATATCAGTTGGACATAAAATCCAAAGCCTGTACCTTTTGCCTCCGAAACCTCCAGCCTTGGCTGCCTTGCCTTCTAGCTTTAAAGTCACATGGGAAAAGTCTTCTGCCAATGTTAGAGGTTGTTCCTTCATAGATAATTATAATCTTACTATTGTTTTTTTCAGTATGTTGGATACACATAGGATTCATTGTTCTTGATATTCAAGAGTATCTGCAGAATCGATTTAGGAGCAAATCTTGGCACAGTAATTCTCTCTCATCCTTTTGTTTCCATCCAGTCTCTAGACTTAATTTTGCTGTGGTTTTATTTTATTTTGTTTTGGGCTTTCCTGATGGCCGCCCTCTGTAGAAGTTCATGGTGCCTCTCTGCCTCGCTGCTTCTCTCCCTTCCTTTTTGCTACCTTCTCTTCCTTTTCTCCTTCCTTCCTTTCCTGAAAACCTAGTTCTGGCTGGGACTCATTGCTGGAAGCCACCAGAGTTTGTATCAACCCACAGACTTATAGTACAAGAAACAAAGCAGCTGTACTTTTTCTTCTAGGGAATTTGGCATTTCTTTTGTATTGCAGAGGGGAGAAAACCCATTAATTTTGAAACAAATGTATGCAAATGCATTTATTAATATAGGAAATAGGAAAATCAGTTATTGCTTCCTTTATAAATAATACAGGCTTAAGTTTTAAAGATATTACTTTTGCTAAAATGCATTAGACAGCTGTGAAAAAAATAACATTTTTCTTTGTGGTAATATCTTTAACCAGATTTGTAGCACTAACAATATTTCCTATGTATATATTATTTTTATTTAATACAGGTAATCTTTTTATTACCAAATCATATTGTTTCTCAGGAGATTACCATCAGCACTCATAAAAGCTGCAAAAGGAATACAGGAGGACGAGAAGGCATCAATCTCCTGCAGATGTTAAGACTCGGGCTGCAGATTAAATATACGAAGCTCTTAATATGTTTCAATGAGCGACTTGTTAGGTGCAGATTTATTTAAAAGCTCTCCCCCTATTTTGTTTCCATTTCAATTTGAATCTGATGGTGGGCACCATCCCCTAACGTCCACCAAGAGCAAAGTGACCTTGGAGAAAAGCCATGTCCTTAAGCTGCCCAGGTACCGTGTTCAGTTGCAACTCCAGGGGCAACTGGCTTTCTCGGTGTCCCTGTCCATGTGCAGAGAATGACCCATGGATCTCAATGGATCCTCAGGTATGACTCGGAAAACCGATCAGACCACCAAGATGCCCAAGTGTGGCCTGCTTCAGGCATGTGGCAGACTGTCCCTTTGCAGAAGGAGCTGAGACGCCTTGCCCCACACGTCGTAGATCACATTTGCCCCCAGACCCAGGGATTCCCCCAATAAACTGGCACAAGGGCAAAGAAAGTATATCCTCTGGTGTTGCATCCATGGGTTTGACCTGGTTCTGCCATTCATTGCTTTGATAGCCTTGGGAAAACCAGTAAACTTTCAGGAGTCTCAGTTTTCTGGTCTGCAAAATGGAAGTACAATTCCTTCCTCATACACCTGCTATGAAGATTAAGAACCATCCTCTCTGTTTATATAAAGGACCTAACATAGAGCAGACTTGCCAAGAGAAAGCTTTGGCCCGTCTTTACCCTTCATCCACTGCTGTAGCTGCTTACCCAAAAGCTTCCCTAGGTAAATGCTGACAAGAAACCTCAGCCTCTGAGAAGTGAAGGGAGCTGATGGGGGCACAGGAGGGCACCGTCCTTCTGGGTTCTACCCGTTTGTTCTTGGGCCACAAGAACTCTGTAGAAGTTGGCAGAAGGAGGAAGAGTTCTGGCCTCTTGATGGGGACAAGTGAGTTCTGGCCCAGCTTGATGGGGACAAGTGAACTATTCAATCCCAGGGAGGTGTTTTTGGGGTGACCCTAAACTTCAGGAGACACAAAGCCTGGACGTTCTTCCTCTTCCCAGCCCCAAGGCCACCTGGTAAATAAGGGTAACATCAACTAAAGAGATTTAATGATTCAGGTGAGAAGAGCAGGGAATCCAAGGAAAGAATTTGCTTTAAGTCTTCCTGGTCCAATGCTAGTTTCCAAGGCTGGGATGCATCAGGCCACCTGTGGAAATGGGCCTTGGAACCAGGGCTGGCCGTGGAGAGCATACAGACATCTTGACCTCACGGACCGGCTTCCTGTCTCTGGGAGGCTGGTGTGCCTCCAGCTCTTCATCCTCAGACCTGTTGTCTCTTGTCGGGCTGCTCTGTTAGATGTCAACAGGGCCCTGACCTAGCCTGCTTTCTTCTGCTTCTGCTCCTGGCCTTGGCCTTGCCTCTCTGCCCGGAACACTCTGCCGTCTTCTCTCTCACCAGGCTTGCAAACTCACCAGGGGTCGGCTCCTCCAGGAACCTTGGAATCCCCACATGGTATGGCTGGCCCCCTCTCTGGGGCGTAGTGGGGTGTTTGTATCCTGTCTGTGCCTGATTCAGAATGGGCCCTTTGCAAATGTGGGGAATGGGCAGATGAAAGACTCCAGTTTTCCTGTCTCTGATCTGAGCCCAGCTCTGGGGAAGCCTGTTGTGCAAGGGTCCGGAGAATGGCTGAGTGAATAGATGCATGACGAACCCATGGCACGCATGCAAGGATGGTTAAACAAACATGTATGAACGTGAAAGGAAAGAAAGCTCCCATGGTGGAACCTGTGCCTCAGTGGCAGAGCAGACGAGTGAGGCACACACAGGCGGTGCCCACACAGTCTGAGTTCTCACTGCACACCAGTGATCACACTGGCCCCTTTTCCTCGCAGGGTGGAAACTTTGATGTGGCAGACAGAATGTTCCACAGCGTACAGAATGCGTGGGAGTCGGCCTCCAGAGAGAACATGAGTGACGTCAGGGAGCTGACTCCAGAGTTCTTCTACCTCCCCGAGTTCCTAGTCAACTGCAATGCTGTGGAGTTCGGTGAGTGGAGGCCGGGGTGTGGCCAGGGTGGGCTGGGCAGTGCAGGGATCGCTCCCCTGAAGCTCATCAGTAATGACTAATTTCATCAATATCTTTGCTGAGCAACTAGACGAACAGGTCCTTCCCCAGACCAGCGTGGTTGTTGTGAGGTCTCCCCTCCATGGCAGCACTCGAAGGCGAGGTGGGAACCAAGGAAGGACTCTGGGCCCCAGGCTGCTCTGAGCCCCGGCCCCACTCACGATCCTTCCTGTGGGGTGTCCCCAGGCCTCAGGCTACAGCGAGATGCCCTGCTAACAGCCAGTTCTAGCACTGCCCTACTACGTGACCTTGGGCAAGCCTCCACCCCTCTGTGGCCCTGTTTTCCTCTGTGGCCCACAAATGGGTTACCCTGGACTCCGTGAGTTGGACCCAGAGAAGCTGGGCCTCCTGGGATGGATTTCTTGCTAGATGGCATGTAAGGGTGGTTGTATGGGGACGCTGGTGGCTTCTCCTCTTTCCTGTGCTTCGGGCCCCACCCCAGGACGAACTATGCCTTCTCACTTACTGGTTCAGAAGAGCAACAAAAATTTCAGGGAGCCCCAGTGAGCAGGCCTCCGGTGACTGTGTATGTACCTTGGGAGAGCTCTGCTGCAGATACAAGGGTGACTTGTGGAAGGGGACATGTGGTCAGAACCCGGGGCAGGGGGTGGGCGACTCTCCCCACAAGGGAAAAATGATGGGGTCACTCCCCCTGTGGAGGGCACTCGTGAACTGTCACGAGCACACACCTGTGCTCCGGAGGTCCCCTTCCTCGGACGCTCCTCCCTCCAAACAGCACACAGGGGCATGCATCTTGAGCCAGGGCAGGTGCGGATGCTGGGGGGCGGGGGGGGGGGGCAGGCGAGATGCAGCCACTGCCCTGGGTACTCACCTCTTCTGCTGTGTTTTGGGGCCAGAATACCTGTGGGGCATTGAAAACGTGCCCAGCCCAAGCCCACACTCAGCAAGTTGGACCCCGTGGGACTCGGTGGACTGAGCAGTGTTCAGAGTCTCAGATGTCTCACCTGCATCTGGGATGAGACCCTGACAGACACCAAGGGCGTTTCCCACAAGATGTGGGGAGGCCCACGAAAGGAGTCAGTCAGGGACGGAAGCCAGCCTGGGGTGAGGACGGTGTTCGAGGGACAGCACCACTCCTGCCCTGGAAAGGAAGATGAGGCTCTCTGCAGAGACGGACAGGAGCTCAGCTGCCGAAATGACACACGTGCCAATGACCAGGTGTCCTCAGGGAAGTCAGGAACAAGGGGCTATTGAGCACCTACTGTATGCAGAAAGTTTTTCAGGCATTGGGGATTTAGTTGGGCCTCCTGGGACAGATTGTCCCGGAGGTGTTTACATTCTGTACGGGGATGAAGGAAGGGATAGAAAATATAGACAAATAAGGAAGCGAAATACTGTCTGATGCTGAGGATTTTTACGAGGAAACGAGGTAGGAAAATGGTTCAAGAGTGACTCAGAGGGCCCCGTGTTATGCTGGGCCCCAGGAAGGACCGCCTGAGTTGGTGACAGGTGAGCTGAGACTGGATGGTAAGAAAAGCCACGTCAGGCACAAATCTGTAGGTTAGAGAGAGGAGGAGAAGGTTTTATTCTTGTTGCACTGTGAAGGCCCTGCAGGGTTTAAGCAAGACCATAACTAGTATTTACTGGGCGACCATCGTCTGCCTGGAGTTTTTCTGAGCACATTGTGAGCATTTCTCTACCAGCCTTGGGTGGAGAGGGGGAAGGTTTGGTAACAGGTAGGAAAAGTGAATCCCAAAGAGGTTAAGCAACACGCTCAAGGTTGTGCAGCTAATGGGTAGGAGAGAGACTTGGGCTTGGATCCAGACTCCTCTTTCTAATGTCTGGGGAAGCTGCCTCTAAAAAACCTTGCTGTCCTCACTTTAAAAATGGAGAGAAAATGCATAAATTATAACGTTAAATGAAGATTCAATAAGATGATGTGTGCCAAGCACCTAGCATAGTGCCCTAGAATAGTGAGGTGCTCAAAATACGATAGCTTTTACTGTTATTGTTATGATCTCCTTACTGTTTTAGCAATGGATAAAAAGTGCCCAGATGAAAAGGTACAGAGTAGCAGGAAGGAAGACATACAAACAATGATGACACTACTGTCATTTTATAGGACTTGTGAATCACGCACAAACCTGTCTGGGAAGCAAGGAGGGTCTTATGGATGGCTGAGGTCTTGGAGACCAAGAAGGAATATTCCAAGCAGATAAGGGTGGGGACACACAGACAGAAGAAGCAGGAAGCAGTAAGGCCTGTGCAGGACTGATCTACGTGGAATCAGCAGTCCTGGACAGTACAGTGTGTGTATCCCCTGGTTGTTAGCCCAGTTCGGGCTCCCATTTACCCAAAGTCCTGTTGTTTCTCACCCCACTCAGGCTGCATGCAGGATGGGACAGCCCTGGGGGACGTGCAACTCCCTCCCTGGGCTGATGGGGACCCTCGGAAATTCATCAGCCTGCACAGACAGGTGAGTTGACCAGGGTCACACCAGAACCCCTGGAATCCTGAATAAAGACCACAGTATCCTCTCAATCTCCACGGAGGCTTTCTTTGCAAGCAGAGGGCTAATGACAAGCACTTCTGGGGCTCTTAGGTCCAGAGAGCTCAAAGAATGTGCTAGGCTCCATGCTCCAGGTTAACAGGAAAAAGCTTGTGTTCTGGGCTCTGGAGCAGGGAATGATGGAAAAGGAGTACAAGAGAACATTTAGAATTGATGTAAAGGTCCTATATCTTGGTTATGGTGGTAGTTACATGATTGAATGCATTTGTCAGAACACATTGAGCGGTCTGTATAAAACGGGTGAAATTTATTGTGTGTAAATTGTACCTAAAAAGAAAAAAAGAATCTGTGGTGAGCCTGACTGGTAACAACAAAGCCATACCTTTTCCTCTCTCCTTCTCCCTTGGCCAGGAGAAAGTTCTTCCCTGGTTTATCCTTGCCTCCGGGAATGTAGTAATGGTAGTCATCTATCCCACAAGTCACTGGTCTTTTGTAGTTGGACCAGAAATGAACTTGACCTTTAGGTGGCAGCAGCCCTCTGCTAAGATGTTCTCAGAAAAGTTATTGGCTTGGAGGGAGTGAGCAGGTTCACTCTACAGGCCCGACTGCAGATGCTAATAGTCTAGTGGGGAGACAGCTTGATTAAATAACCACACGAATAAGAGGGAAATTATAACTTCACAAAGTGCTACACAGGATAGACATTAAGTGCCATCAGATGTAGATTAGAGGTGTGACCCAGGGGAACTGGGTGGTAACAACAAGGGGGAGACCTCTTTTGGTGGAGTAAAGATTAAATTAGAGTGGGTTAGGATGTTAACGATCAATGTCATTGAAAACATCAGAGTAGGAATCTCTGTAAATCTTTTACTCCATAAAAGCAATAAGAATCATGGCAAAGATTGTCACAACAAACTTTTCAGAACCCTTGAAATTAACCAGAAGCTTGGAAAGATCAGGAGAGTATTCCTTTGAGGAGAAAAATGACTGAATCTTTGTAAGAATAGCAAGCTTTGGATGTTTTAACTTAACACTATTCTCATTTCTCCTCTTCAGCTCCATAGTAGCCTTGAAAACCAATAGCCCACAATAACAGTGGAAGCCAACAGCCTAGGAGTCCATTGGAGGGGGAAGAATGGAGTTGGTGCTCCTTCAAAACCCCATACCCAGAGAACTGTCGTTATTTGACCTGTCAATGGTTCCCTGAAAGACCCCACCAGCAAGGCTGTCTTTATTTGACCTCAGAGCCCACATAATGCAAAAGCCTTTACTTTAGTGGCGTTTGTGAAAAAAGAAACCAGAGACAATTGTTTAACACGCTTGCTTCCAGAGGCAGTGGATATAATTGGGCAAACAATAAGCTAACCAAAAAGCCTAAGTGGAAAAACTAGGGAATGAGGTCTTCATAGGAGGCCTTGAAAAAACTTCAAAATATTCCTGGAACCTAGAAGAACACACACAACCGTAGGGATGTTTTCATGCATAAGGCTGTGTTCATGCTTCGAAGGGCCTAGCCTTCACTTCTGGCCAACACTGAGGCTCCGTGCAAGCAGGATATGAGAGGTAAAGGCAGTGTTTACCAGGCAGCTGCTGGCTCTGAAGCCATGCCCTAGCATGCACACAGAGCCCCTCCCTGGACAAAGACTGTAAGACTTACTGGTTCTAGGCATTTAAAGAAATCTTTATCCAGTCAGAAGATGACCATTAAACTAACAGAGCAGAGATGTTAGTGGCCATCTACACCACCACCACCACCACCAACAAAAAACAGACTTTATAGAACTAGTTCAGTAAAGTCACTAAACAAACAACAACAAACAGTAACAATAGCAACAAACCCTGGGGAAAGAGGAACATCTGATTTCCAGAGTTGACACATCATATTATCTAAAATGTCCAGTTTTCCATAAAAATTATGAGACATACAAAGAAAAAGAAAGTGTGACCCATACAGAGGGGAAAAAAAGCAGTCAACAGAAACTGTCCCTGAGGAAGCCTAAACTTTGGACTTCTTAGACAAAGATTTTCAATCAGCTATTGTAAATATGTTCAAATAATTAAAACCACATTTAAAGACCTAAAGAAAAGTATGACTGTGACAAAAATATAAATAAAGACATAGAAATTGTGCAGAGGAGCCAAATAGGAATTGTGGAGATGAAAAGCACAGTAACTGAGATGACAAATTCACTAGAAGGGATCAATAGCAGGTAGAAGAAAGAATCAACAAACTTGGAAGATAGATCAATTGGGATTATCCAGTATGGGGAACAGGAGGAGATTATGAAGAAAAATGAACAGAGCCTAGGCACCTGTAGAACACCAACATACCCAAAATGGAAGTACCAGAAAGAGAGGAGACAAAGGGGCACAAAGAATATTTGAAGAAATAATGTTCACAAACATCCCAGTTTTGATGCAAAGTATTAATTTATACATCCAAGACACTCAATAAATTCCAAGTAGGATAAACTCAAAGAGATCTGCACTTAAACACATCATAATCAAACTTTTGAAAAGGAAAGTCAAAGGAAGAGTCTTGAAAGCAACAAAGCATTCATGACTTACAAGATATCTTTGATAAGATTAACAGTTAATATTTCATCAGAAATCATAGAGGCAAGAAGGCAGTGGTATGAAATATTCAAAGTGCTCGAAGACTATCAGCCAAGAATTTTATAGCCAGCAAAACTATTCTTCACAAATGAAGAAATTAAGACATTCACAGATAAATAAAACTAAAAGAATTTATCACTAGCAGATCTGCCCTACAAGAAATACTAAAAGGAGTTCTTTATCCTAAAATAAAAGACAGTAACTCAAGTCCATGTGAAGAAATAGAGGAAATGAATGATAATAAGGAAACAGAAATGATAAGGTTGGGTAATGAAAACCCTTGTTGTGAAGGAGAGAATAAAGACAGAGAATAGTACCTGGAGGAGATGGAAAGTTGAGGAAATATTACGGTTTTCTTTTTTTTTTTATTTTAAGAAGCAAGTTTAAAAGGTAGTGGGAAAGAGAGGTTGGGTGTACAAGGAAAGGAATAATACATTCTTGAGAAAGCAGGGGTATTTGGAATCCAAACCACAGGTAGAGGGTTAGCTTTAGACAAAAGGTGGGTCAGATTCCTGAGTTAAGTAGGAGGGAAGGTGGTTGCAGATGAAAGTTAGTTTATATGTATTGTCACAAAGATGTGGGAATTTCCAACTGGTGTCTGTGCTTTTCTCTGGAAAGTAGGAGGTATGGCCAGTGGCTGAAAATAGACAGTGGAAGAGGGTCAGAGGTAAGGAGAGAGTAGTCATCTTGAGTGATTAAGCATGAGTTGACCAGAGAAACATTCCTAGTTTTCTGGCAATGTTCAGTGTCCATTTGAAATTGGTGACCAAAGATTATGGGATAATCAGTGTGCCCTCTTGTGTGATGATACTCTGGTGTAAGCACGAAGACAGAAAATATTTGAGTTGGTTCAGAGTGCTGCGAAAAGACAGTACACACAATTCAATAGCATAACAAGGTGCATTGAGCAGAACGTTATTGAAATGATAAACTGCTAAATCTAAGCTGCGTCAAGGTGTTGCTGAAGATAAGGGAGTGTTGATAGATTGCAAAGAAGTAAAAGGGAGAGGAGACTAGAAGTTTTGACAAAGCAGAAGAATAGTCTTAGGGAGTAGTTAAATGATCAGCAAGGCAAAGAGGTGGCTTTCACCAACAAGGGTGTTTGAATGAGAGATTCTGAAGAGAGAGCACTTATGGATACTGACATGAGTTAAGATGTGTCTGTAGGAGTAGGTAGCTTTAGGAGTGGAGGCAAAGTCATTGGAGAAGTATCACTTAAGGAACTGAGATGTGAAACGTTGAAATCAGTGAGGGAGAAGAAGGGAGGGCATGACCAGGAGTCACCATGTTTGATGAGTGAGACAAAGAGTTGGCAGATGGCAGCAGTGATGACGAGGAGGGGGGCAGAGTTCAATTTCGTAAACCACAGAGGAGTAGACTGTTTGTTCTTTTGGCAAGAAGGTAGAGGAACAATGGTCCACAGGTGGCAATGTGGATCAGGGAGGACACCAACACCACCTCCGGGCTCCAAGACACATGGCATGTAACTCAGCAAGTAGCTACCACTGGAATCTTGGGGATATCCAGGCTTCATCTAAAGAAAGGAGGTGGAAAAGATGCTCTAGAAGAGCTTAAAGATATGGGCTATGTGTTGGTTATAGTGATAGGAAAAAATGTCCAGAGGAAAGGTCGGATGTGCTGGCCTGTGGCCTTCTTGAAGCCACTTTGGCCATATACCTCAGAAAACTAATGTGGCATGTCCACCCAGAGGATCAACAAAGGGGTGCTTAGACAATCCCAAACAAATGGCTTTGGGTCTGGGGACCCAGCCCTGAAGTTGGGCTCTGCTTAGATAAAAGTGCCATCTTTCAGGTGAACTGGGAAATCTACACACTGGCCCACATTTCCTCTTGCTCATGTGTGGCAACTGTTGAGGAATATTGCCAACCTGGGTGCCCTAATCTGAGCTGGCATCATTCATCTGGGCTGTACCCGTGCAGGATGGAGCATGCTTGGGCTCCCCCGCTAAACTTCTTTGTGCTTCCTATCAGATGGCACCTTTAGTTGAAGAGAGATATTGCTGACTTTCAACAGGAGCCGTGTTCCTGAGTGGGCTGAGGTTTAGGTCCCATTCAGAGGATGTAAGCTCAGAGTAATTCTTCATGGCTGAGTCTGGAAACTCTTCTGTCCACCTTCCTTGGAGATGGGAAGGCTGCATATGGGCAGATGTTCCTCAAGGTCATCGTAGACTTACCCTTTAGGTGTGTGGATGAAATGCTCTTGCCCGTTGCATGCTTTGGACTGGACAGAAGTGCCCCAGTCAGGGAAGCTCACATTCCTGGGGACTGAGTTGTCTCTCAAAGGTAGATTCTATCCTTTTCTTTCCAGAGATGATTGAGAAAGAGCCTCATACCCAATATGTCAATAATTTCTAGGTACTTGGTGCAGTGAGATGTGCTCAGTGAGGTTGGATATCCCCTGTGGGGTTCTGAGGCCTGGGAGTCGGGGACTGAGACAGTAGGTTCAAAAACCACACCTGAACCTGCCCCAGAAGTGGGGTAATGATATCTACGAATGAAAGGTGGTGTTGACAGGAAGAGACAATACACATCAACCCCCAAGCCAGTGCCTGGCACCTTGTAGGTGCTCAGTGCCATCACTGTAGTCAACATTATTACATGGAGCTCGCTGTGCACCAGCCATGGACACAAACCAAACCTCACATAATTCCACAGAGAAAGTACAGTTATTGTCCCCATTTTTTAGAAGAAGAAGATGAAGAAACTGAGGACATAGACGTGAAGGAATATCTATGGCAGTGCTGGGGTCCAATGTGCTCCAGAGCATGTTCGCCTACCTGCTATACTTAGTTTCAAACTCCTGACGTCTCTGGTCAGAATCAGCTCTCCCTTTTTCTTATATCGAGATCAACAGGACCCCAAGACTTATTTTCAGTCTGGTCTCTTCCATTTAGATATCAATGCAAGACAGGTATTCTGCGCCTCCTGGGTATATCGTGGAGTGAATGCGCTAGGTGATTGGGAACAGTTAGATCTGTTTTCCCACTAGCTGGAGGCGGGAATTGGGTGGTCCTTGGGTGGCCTGTATGTCTGCCCACTTAGTGCTCCTCAAACTCTGGGAAATGTCACATCTTTCCTGTGCAGAGCCAGCATCCTGATGCATCTGTGCCCTCCTGATCTGTGCAGAGGGCTCACAAGTCCAAGGGAGACCTGCATTTTTCATGCTCTTTGGGTTTTGGTTCCAGGCTCTGGAAAGTGACTTTGTCAGTGCCAACCTCCACCACTGGATAGACCTCATTTTTGGGTACAAGCAGCAGGGGTCAGCCGCGGTAGAAGCTGTTAATACCTTCCACCCCTACTTCTATGGTGACAGAATGGACCTCAGCAGCATCAGTGACCCTTTGATCAGGAGCACCATCCTGGGGTTTGTCAGCAACTTTGGACAGGTACCCAAACAGGTACAGTATCCATGTCATTAGTCTTGCTTTCTCAGAAGAGTGTATGCACTGTAAGCTTTGAAGTGATAGTGAGGACATTTTCTCCTGGATAGGAACAAGAGAGAGGGCTGGGGATGGGAAAAGGTCTTCCTACACTCCTCAGTATTGGGGCTTAGCCCTCTGTTACCATCTGGTGTTGATGAAGGTGATGACATCATTAACGATACAGTGAACACTCCATTCGCCTGTGATATATGTAACAGACACTACAATAAATCCACAGGATTTAATTTTCTATATGTGTGTCTAGCCTCAGAGCTGTTGTGGAGAGCCAATGAATTAAGACATCAAGTGCTTGAAACACCTGAAATACAATGGGCACTCAACAAATGGTAGACATTAGTGTGATTCCCTCATTGAATCCCCTCATAAGCTCTGGGTATAGAAATTATTCTTTTACAGATCAGGAAGCTGAGGCTCAGAGAGTCTAAATAAATAACTGGCCTACGATTGCACATTAGCAGATGACAGAGGTAGAGTTCTAGCCCCGTCTGGTTGGCCCCAAAGCCATATTGCCAACAGTGCGACAGTATCTAAGTTCTGCCCTCGGGGCCTCTGGTGAAATTGCAGGGGTCTCATGTGGGCCTTTCGCTCCACTGGCTCCACCCCCCCATCAGGATAGTCATGTAGCAACGTGAGGCTATGGGATCATGGTGACATCCTGGTGAATGGTGTGCAAGAGAAACACTTATTTAACTGATCCCAGCCCCATTGATCCTCAAGCTTCAGTGCAATGTGGAGAACTTTCATTCGTAAGTACAGCCATCTGGGCTATTATCATGGCCCCATGGGCTGGGCTCTCAGCCTGGATGGACATTCAGGAGCCATGCTGGGAAGTGAGTGCATAAGCCCAGCCAATTCCAGGGCCATCTTGGGCAACAGCCTTCTCCATATGTAACCATGAGGCTTGGACGGGCTCATCTCAACAGTGCAAAACTAGTAACATCTTTTCTACCTGGTCTTACGTGACATGCTCCAAGTTTGCTCAGCTCCCAGGTGAGGGGAGTGTGAGAAGTGCCTAAGGGGTGACTTGGAGAATGAACAGCACATCCAAATGTGGGTTCGGCCAGGGAAGGCTTTGTAGGAAGGAGAGAATTTCAGGAAAGAAGCTTGGGTAGCCTAATAATACAGATAAAGCAATTAAATAATTCAAAGTAGTAGCCACCACCATCCAATTGTGTCCTGGGTTACATTCTCACAGTTCTTGTCCCCACGCAAAAATATTTTCACATCAGTGTGATCACGGAATGCACACGATTTTAGATTCTGATTTTACTTAGTGAGGTATCGGATGAGCTTTAAAAAAAGATATTTCTAAATAATTGTCAGAATTAGAATTCTTCCAGTGGTCCCAACCTAGAGACAAGATTAAAAGACTTCAGGACCACGCACTGTGCCATCAAGGCGCTGTGCCTGCTGAAGTTATTACAGGCACCGGGCCTGCGATGCTTTAGTCATTCTGTCGGGAAAGAAAGGATGTTCTTTATTTAATGCTCCTTTAGAAATCATCATTCTGATCTCCGTTTGTATTGATCACCCACCCAGCTTTAGTAGGTAGTCCAGTATTTGATTAAAGGCTGTAACTGAGCCTAGTCTGCTGTGAGACCCCTCCCAGCTGCCTGCTGAACCTCACTTCTACCCGTGTGCCCACCTGCGGCCCACCGTCACACCTCCATCATGGTACCCAGCGGATGTTTCCATCAGGGAGCAGAAGAATGGGCCTGATGGCTGGAAAGAACAGCCTAGTTGGGAAGGGGGGAGGGTGGAGAGCCGGAGCTGGCCTCAGCTGCCCTCTGTGGCAGCAGCAAGATTCTGCCAAGCAGCACGGCCTTGGGCTTCATATTTTGCCTGGTTATGCAAAAAGTTTGGCATTGGGGACACTTTGACAGCAGAGATCTAAGAAAAGTGAAAATAAGAAAGGCCACTAATGGGGTTTGCCTGTGCTCTTTGGAACGTTTGAATGGATGCTATTAAAGAATTCTGTCTTGATGCCCAGATGGACGTGCCTGCAGAGTTTGTAAAGGAAGGGGGAAAAAAATGTGAGAAATAGCTCAAGCAAATGAAGAGAGACATGTGATCTAGAGAGAGAAGAGGGTCATTCTGACCCATGATTTGAGACGCAGCTCTGCCAGGGACCAAAGGCTCCTCAGTGAGGTCATCCTTTTCCCAAGCAGCGTGGAGAAGATGACAGTTGGGCAGCCAGGAAGGCTAATTCTGCTAGTCACGCACCATGACCTGGAGAAAGCAGTGGGCCCTCTCTGAGCCCAAGCCCCTCATCGACAACATCCGAGGGCTGAACCAGATAGCTCTGTTTTTGTTTATCTCAGTCAGAAGCAAGCCCAGCTCAGGCAGCACTCAGAGCGGAGGTACCGCCGTGGCTTGACTGGGGAGGACTCCTCCGGCCGTCTGTCCCTAATGACTTGTGCGGTGTACGTCTGTCCCCTTGCCTCTCCAGCTCTTTACGAAACCCCACCCAGCCAGGAGCGCTGCAGGGAAGGCTTCACCCGGAAAGGATGCTGTCATACCTGCGAGCCTCCCCAGCCACCCACAGCCCTTTTTCTACAATCTGCAGTCACTGCGGCCCTCCCAGGTCACAGTCAAAGGTAACCACCTGGTCAGCTCTGTTTGGCGCCCTGTCCCACAGATGTCCCTTTAGTGACTGGTGTTCCTTTGGAGACTCAGGGGCACAGACCCTTCAGGGTCTTGGGGTCTGACTTTGGATGGCTGTGTCTCTAGTCACAGCAGGAATCTGGGGAGGCCTGTGCCCTGGAAGTGTCCGGAAGCACCTCTGTTAGATCCTGACAGACTCACCTGTCTGCCTGTCTATCTAAGACACACATTCCCCTCCTTCTTTCATATATGTGTGTGCGCACATACACACACACACCTCTTTCTTTTTCTTTCTCTCTCTTTCCTGCACACACACACATACACCCCTCCTCACCTCCAAAGCCAGATTTCCCGAGGGGAGGGAGGGTTGCAGCCTCTGTTCCTTAGTACCCACAGTCACTGTTGCTCCTAAGCACCCACTCGGGCCTGCAGCCACTAGCCAGGAGCAGCTGACCTGGGGCACACAGCCCAGTGTGAGTTCCAGCCCTGCTGCTTCTTAGGGAAACTGTGGGTGAAGTCTGATGTCTGGGCCATCTGGAGCATGCACTGCTTTTGGGAAATCCCAAGACAAAGGGCAACATTCTGGAGTTCTATAAGGAGTACAAGGCCAGGTTTGTTGGGGGTTTTTGGTGTGTCCTTTTTTGCCTTCAACTCCAAGAACAGTGCCTGTGGCACACCCATCCCTACCAGATAAGGTGTCCGGGAGGGACAGGAAGGGCAGAGCCCCCCAAGGCTCCTGTGGCTTTGTGCCACCTGCACCGACAGCCTCAGCCACTCCTCCCCTGATATCAGCCCTTTAGAGACACTGAAAACCTGTGGCCATGTGCAAGCTTAACGTATGTGCTAAAACAAGGGAGGAACCCAGGGCCAGGGGGCCCAGCTCGGGGCCAGGGTCTAACACAGCCCCTGGAGTGAGGCCCTGGAGTGAGGTGCCTTGACGAGCAAGTGGCTACTGCCCAGGCTTGTGCTTTGCCAAGTCCAGGTCACCTGCCCATGGCTCCTCCCTGGGCACAGAGAAAGGGGGTGTTGCCTCTTGGCGGGTAAGCTCCACCATACTAACTGGGGGGTAGATATGTACCTTTTCTCTCTAGGCTCAGAATCCCCCAAAGGAGCCATTGGCCACATCGTCCCTACCGAGAAGACCATCCTGGCTGTGGAAAAGAACAAGATGCTGCTGCCTCCGCTCTGGAACAAGACCTTCAGCTGGGGCTTTGATGACTTCAGCTGCTGCCTGGGGAACTATGGCTCTGACAAGGTGGGCGGGTATGGGGTGCAGGCATGGGGCACGCAGGCAGGTGGGGGGGGGCAGGGTGGTCACCGTTGAGGCAGAAGCAGTCAGAGGGCGAGTCCAAAGCAGGCACCGCTGCCCCACTTCCTCCTTGTGCCTGTGCCCCCTGCCTGAGAGGGAGACGGCTTGTGCGGCCCGGCTGAGGGCCCTTGTGGGCCAAGCCTCCAACCCATATTCTAAGGAGCGGAGCTTACAAGTTCACAGTGCACGCTGTCACTGCACAGCAGTCTCTGCCACCAGCCGGTCACTTGGCTGCGTGGAGGCCACTCAGACTCTCAGTCTGGGTGTGGAGTCTTGGGGCTCCCCTGGCATTGCTCACGGCTCAGACTCCGAGGACACTCACTGAGCATTGAGCCAGCGCCAGAAGCGAGCCGTCTGGTTGCCCTTCATCCGCCCTTGACTCAGGCCACAAAGTTACTTCACATCTTGCTGTGGCCCTGGCCACCTCCAGCCTCCTTTCCTAGCCCAACTTCCCTCCCACCGTACATCCCACGCACCGATCACATGACATGAACTCCCTGCCCACCGAGCTCTCCCTTGCCACCCCCAGCCTTCCCTACCACTTCGTGAGGCAGCCAGGTGTTTACAACGTCTCCCTAACTCCCTGCTCGCTTGTGTCTCCCCACTCACTAGAGTATGAGCTCCCTGGGGACAGGCTTGGATTGCCTGGATTGGGTCACCAGTGCCAGCCTCCGGAACACATGACATGTCCTGCAGTTCCCACGGCACACAAGCAGGCCAGCAGCATCCAGACCTGCCCTTGTCCCTCTGTCACCCTGTCCGGGCTCTCGGCCCTGTGCTGGCTGGGGCGCCAGTGCTCACCCCACTTGTCTCCCATAGATCCTGACGACATTCGAGAACCTGGCTGCCTGGGGCCGCTGCCTGTGTACCGTGTGCCCAGCCCCCACAACGATCATCACCTCTGGGGCCAGTGCGGTGGTCTGTGTATGGGAGCTCAGCATAGCCAGAGGCCGCCCGAAAGGCCTGCACCTCAAGCAGGTACGATACCTCAGGTGGGGATTTTACCTCAGGCGGGGATGGTGCCTCAGGTGGAGATCGTGCCTGGGGCATGTGTGGAGCCTCAGGCAGGTATAGTGCCCTAGCGCCATCTAATTCCCTGCGCACCAAAAGCCCTGCCTCCCTCAGGAGCCGAGAACACAGAGAGGCACTGGTGACGGCACATGGCTGTTTGCTGTTACAAGGCCACGGTTCCATGCCCACGGTGGTTTTGACAAGCCCACAGGGCAGGTGGCCCCGTGGGACCCATCCCTCAATGAGAGATGCCGCTTACGCGTCAGAGCCAGTGAAAGCAGTTTCCTTGCACTTGAGAACATTTTTGATCATGTGCCGTGGGCACTTGTGCGGATGGCCTCCTTTTACCTTCTCAACAACACTGTAAACTAGGTGCTATTCTTCTCCTTACTTTACCGGTGGAAAAAACAGGTGCGAAGAAGTCAAGTGACTCGTCGTGGAGCCGGAAATTGAAAGGCTACTTCAGAACAGCAGTGGAGTAGAGCAGAAGCAGGCGGGGGCAGTGGGCTCCTTCCAGTCCCGCCTCAGGAATCACCGCCGCTCTCGTAACAAGCAGAGCGTACTCGCTGTTTGCTTGAGACTCTGTACATTCGTTTAAGTCTGGCGAATCCGGCACCGTTATTCCCACTTCCACGCAAGGAAACTGAAGCTCAGAGAGAGCGAGTTTGCGTTTTAATCTGGGTCGATCTAACTCGAAACCCACGCTTCCTGCCTGTGCATCCTGGAACCTGCCCAGAATACCACTAGGGTACGCTTCCAGCTCTAAAATGCAGCTCATGTTTACATCTGTATTCGTAGTTGGCCATATAGACCCAAGATGACAACCACCAAAATTAATCACACAAAACTCACCACGGATCAGATTTCCTAAACCGCACATGTTTCACTGAAACTGCTCCGCGGTTTCTCTGGATGCTTTTCAAGCCCTCCCCTCACCACCCTACCACCCCCTGCAGTACACGTGTGGTGCAAGGTAGGCACTCAGTAGACGAGAGGTAAAGAACGACTGGGTCAGTGCTGAGGGGGCCGATTACTCCTGTGGAGCAGTGGCACCTGCTGAGGGAGCTGTGCAGGCCAAGTGCAGGCTGCCTTCCCCAGACTCTCAAGGCCAGCCTCGGAGCGCCCTGCCTTTTCACCTTTTCACGCTGTTCTAGGTTTCCTTCTCCTTCCGTGGACTGCGGGCAGGGGGCAACGTTCTTACTCCTGACCTGTGTGAAGAGACCGCACATTATTATTACTCTATGGAGTGCTCCCTTATCCCGGGCACCACTTTAGGGACGCCCTAGATCCAGCCTGACTGCAGAGCCGGCCTTGGGGAGTCGGGGAAGCGGCCTCCCACTACCCCCTTTTCGAAATGAAGATGTGCTATATAAAAGCCCTGTATTGGCAGCATAAAAATGTAATTCATCATCCTCTCCTAGTTATAAATCAAGAGGAAAAGGTAAGGGGAATCCCACACGCTCTTATTTCCTACGCAGAATAAAATCCTTTATCATTTACCTGTAGTGGCTGACATGGCCTTGGGGATCCCCCAGACCACCAGCTGCTCAGTGAGGGGGTCTGTCCCTGACTTGCCGGCAAAGACATCATTAAATAGTTTCATACACAGTTTTTTTTAAGTGTTTCATTTTTTAAAGATATTACAACATTAAAGACAAATTTCAAATTCACTTCAAAGTTGAATAATTCTCTATAATCTCTATAAAAGTTTCCATTGTCACATACTGCCATCCCCAGATATACATATTTATACCATTCTGATCATTGTGTAGATATGTTTATTCTGTTTCCACCCAGCCTATCAAATTGTTTCTCCTTCTCCACAGTCTGTAATTTACATTTCAATTGTTCCATATTATTCCATTTCCATAAAATTACATTTCAATTGTTTTGTTATGTCAGTGCGCCACGGTTTAATAAACCGTTTCTCCTCAAACTAGACAATTACATTACTTCCAAATTTTAACTATTTTAAATAATGTTGCAGACAACAGCTTATATAGATTGCTGTTTGCTTCTGATTAATTGTTGCCTTAAAATAAATTTCAAGAAGTAGAACTACCAAGCAGGGACATCGTGCTTTCGATAGTGGTTCTGTAACTTTACATTGCCACCGCGATTAATTAAGAGTGCCCATCTCACCACAAGTGTCCAGCATGAGCAATTATTTCCAGAGGCTTTTGTTTTATTTTATTTTATTTTATTTTATTTTATTTTATTTTATTTTATTTTATTGTATTGTATTTTCTTTATATTTTGCTGCTTTATTTAGGTGATGACAGTGAAGTCATTTTAATTGGCCACGTAGAGAGGTACTGTGACAGTACCCCCTGATTCATGGTTTCACGTGCCATGGTCTCAGTCACCTGTGGTCAGCCATGGCCCGAAACCAGATAATCCTCCTTCTGACTCATCATCAGAAGGTCAGTAGTAGCCTCGGGCCACGTCACAGTGCCTATGACATTCACCTCATGTCATCACAGGAAGGACGAGTGGCGTCCAATAACACATTCTGAGAGAGAGAGGCCACACTCACATAACTTTTATTGCAGTACGTTGTTATAACAGTTCTCTTTTATTACTAGTTATTGCTTTTAATCTGTTACTGTGCCTAATTTATAAATTAAATTTTTTCATAGCTATGTACGTACAGGAAAAAAACAGTACACACAGGGTTTGGTACTACCCACGGTTTCAAGCATCTACTGAGGGTTTTGGAACATGTCCTCCATGGATAAGGGGGACTACTGTATTCTTATTTTATTTATTTATTTATTTATTTATTTAAAAATATAATTTATTGTCAAGTTGGTTTCCATACAACACCCAGTGCTCATCCCAACAAAGAGCCAGTAGACAGCACATTGACATCTGCTGTCCTCCTTCACTGATGTCCTCAGCCTTTCCAGATGGGGGTGGCTACGTGCCTCGTGATGAGAGGCAATGAGCCTTACACGGGTGGTCAGTGCCTGCACGCAGACTGGCCACCCCCCTCACTCTCCAGTGCCTCCCTTTGCAAAGCAGTAGACTTGGCTCCATTAATGGACAGCACATGGGGACACTTGGGCTCAGAGCTTCTCTCTCTGAATCCCCAGCCTTTAGTCCAGCATCCCCTGGCTTGCACTCTGTGGAGTCACCATGTCCCCCTACGGTCAGAACTCAGTCATCAGAGCTCCTGTCAGATCCTCTGCTTTTCTCTTCATGTGGCCAGCTTCCAGTTTCCTGAGATGACCCCAGTCATCTTCTGTGGGTCACGTCCAGAACCTTGCCAGCCCCATCTGCTTGGTGCCACATTGAGATCTACCGAAAACAAACAGGAATCCCTGGCAGAACTCTTCCTGGCTGTGACCAGGCAAAGTGACAGCTTTGAAAAATGATGCTCAGACTCATTGACCCAAATGAGTGAGCAGTCATCCGTCCTGAGGGTGGAGGTTTACCACTAGGTAAGCCAGGGTAATCACATTTCAGAATGCCATCTCTGCACTTCTCTGGCTCATTCCAGAAGACAGCTGCCCGTGTGGATGCAGCAGCTCTCAGATCAGGCTTACCTGGCAGCTTCTGGGACCACTGTGATGGAAACCAGACTGTGGCCAGCGGCCGTGGACCTGGGAACACCAGGCCACCCCAGCCCCTCCGGCACGTGTCCCTGGGGAGCAAGGCCTTTGGCCATATCTGGATACATAGCCATCTGTGAACCAGGCCAAACCCAGCACAGGCCAACCTGAGGGCCAAGACCAAGGCCCTGAGTCACCTGCTGCCACGTGGCCAGACAGGCTATGAACCCAGATCCATCAGACTTGAAAAGTCACATCTTTTTTCATGATGACCTGACAGCCGCCCCACCGCCTTCCTTCCATTTTAGTTGGCAGAGGCATGTTTGTTTCTGAGGTTCTCCTGGGGTAATGCTCAAACTGGAGCGTGCATGAAAATTTCCTGGAGAGCTTGTGAAAACCCATGGTTTTCATCACAGCCCCGCCCCCAGAGTTTCTGACTCAGTCGGTCTTGGATAGGGCCCAAGAATTTGCATTTGAATTTCTAGCTGATGTTTATGCACCTGGTTGGGACACTACACTTGGTAAATCAGTGTCCTTGCATGTGACTAGTGGTACGTGCAGCTTCAACACGCAAGGCCAAGTGTAGGTGAGCTCACAGCGTGTGAGGGTGCTACGGGCCTGTTTCAGTTATGATAAAAGGGCTGCAGATCCACCCTGGCTGAGCCTCAACTCCCAGAAATGGATGGAACTGAGAGGCCAGCATAGACTCATGTACAAACACACACATGGAAACACATGCACACACATACCACAGACTTTGGAATCATGGAATCACCCTGAATCTCTGTTTCCTCATCTGGAGCCCAACAGTAAGTGGGAAGGCAGGAAATCTCCCCAGGTACCTAGATTGAGGGTCCCTCCCATAATCCGTGGGTCTGCTTCTTGTCCCCAGGCCTTATATGGACACACACAGGCTGTCACATGCCTGGCAGCATCAGTCACCTTCAGCCTCCTGGTGAGTGGCTCCCAAGACTGTACTTGCATCCTGTGGGACCTAGACCATCTCACCCACGTGGCCCGCCTGCCTGCCCACCGGGAGGGTATCTCTGCTCTTGCCATCAGTGACGTCTCGGTGAGTCCTCACTTTCTCAATGTCTATGAGCCTGCCTGGAAGCGTGGTTCAGTGTCCCAAAAGAAAACCCAGGAACAAAGAGAGGCTGATCTCCCAAGAATGTTGAGAAATGTTGTCCCAAATGTGTGGAGTATTCTTTGCCCAGGCAGAGTGGAGCCATCAACATGTGCAGCATCTGGTTCTAGATTTTATTTTTTCCTTTTTTATTTTTCTCCCTCAGGGTGGTGAGAGTGGTGGGAGGTGTCTGTTCTGGCACAGGCATGAGGGAATTGGGGCAAGAAGTTGGCTTTGGTAAGAGATCTTCTGGGCTTGGCGGACTAATTCAGTTCGCTGATGTTAAGTCAGTGTTAACTCATCAGGTGCTTCTGGTCTCCATGGCAGGAAGTGCTTCTGTTTGTCCCTCCAAGCTGCTACCAAAGATAAGCCTGTCAGGAACGTGTGTGTGTGTGTGTGTGTGTGTGTGTGTGTGTGTGTGTTATGTCTGAGTGAAACAGAGAGACACAGACAGATAGACAGAGACCGAGACAGAGAGAACAGAAAGAGTTAGAGAACTATATATCTAAATCTCAGTGTGGAATTTCTCCCAGGCTGGAATCCTCATCATAGGGCATGGGGTTCCGTGAGGATTCAAAGGCTCTGCATCTTCTCACAGAAAACCCTAGGAGTCCAGGGCATGGATAGAGTGGCAAGGGGATAATAGAAAGAGGGGGAGATAATGAAGAAGGCTCCTCGTCCCAACTTTAGCCAAACATGGTGTTCCAGGTAAACTTGAATCTAGGATGAATCTTACATGGTCAGAACAGAGGATGGATGGATGGATGGATGGATGGATGGATGGATGAATAGGTATGTGGCTGGATGGATATTTGGGTGAATTAATGGGCGGATAGGTAAGTGGGCAGATGGAGGGTGGATGGATGGATGGATGGATGGGAGGATGGTGAGTGAATGGATAAATTGGTGGATGTGTTGGGAAAGGCACCAAGCCCTGATCTGAGAGAGCATTATAAAGAATAATGTCCTCAGATCTCAGAGGAGACATATCATGACCAACAACTTGTTGAATTCAACTTGTCCTGGAGCCAACTGAATTCACTAAGTGCCTACTGGGCTCAGGGTTGGGTGCTTGGCAGAGATGTATCAGACATGGTCCTCAGCCTCAAGCAGACTCTAACAGAGCCAGACAATTCAGAAAGGGGTATGATGGAGCCCAGGGGGCTATGGAAGGGCACTGAGTTCCCTACGTCCTTTCTGTGGTTAGGGCAAGGCTCAAAGGCATGGCTCCAGCTGGTTTTATGAGTCCTCAGTGACAGTGACCACTATACCATTGGCCATAATATTGACAAGGACTTGAGAAGAAAACTCTAGACATAATCATTTCAGGAGGTTCAATGGGGACATTTCTCCTCAGAAATTCCCTTCAGAGAGACATCGTCAATTCTTTGAGCCATATACAATCATTCAAACCTCTGTACTCTGCCCTCTACCAAGTGATATCCAAATCTTCTTCATGGGGACAGGGCTGGCCTGCCTGCCATGTCCAGACCCCATGTCTGGAGCCAGAGGCAGTCTCCAGGCTGTGGAAGGAGTCCAAAGGGTAAGTCAGCCAGTTTGTGACAGAGAAAGCAGTATCCAAACACATGACTGCAGTATGCAAATAGCCAGGAATTTGTAGTTGTGTGAAAACACAAGAGACCTATGAGCCATCTAATAAGAAGTGGTGTCTTAGGTCTTGGAGTACCTTCGTTAGTCTTCAGAAGATAGCAGATTAAGGGTGCTGGGGTGTGCAAACTCTGGCTGAGCAAATGCGGATGGGCAGGCAGTGACCTCAGTGTGGAGTGAAATCAGTTTTTATTGCTGCAGGGCACCATTGTCTCCTGTGCGGGAGCCCACTTGTCTCTGTGGAATGTCAATGGACAGCCACTGGCCAGCATCACCACGGCCTGGGGCCCTGAAGGAGTCATAACCTGCTGCTACATGATGGAAGGGCCAGCATGGGACACAAACCATGTCATCATCACTGGGAGTCAAGACGGCATGGTTCGGGTAGGTGTGTCTTGGGCAGAATGAAGGCAGAATGAAGGCAGAATGAGTACAAGAAAATGGTCTTTGTTCTCACTTCCTCCAAGAGCCCAAATCTATAGGCTGCATTTGAGACCAAATGGTATGCCAGACTAGGTCTTCATGGCAAGTGAGGGCAAAGGCAAGGCTCTCTCCAGGCAAAACGTAGATAGATAGATGATAGATAGATAGATAGATAGATAGATAGATAGAAGATAGATAGAATTATATATATAATTGTATACACACATATACTCATGAAATGAAATAAACATTTATCAGCACAAGGTATTAAAGCTGAATGGTCAAATGTGTAAGAACATAGCCCAGTGCTGAAAAGAAATATTTGGGTGATCCATTCACATACTTGCCCATCCATCATCCACCCATCTGTTCACCCACTAATCCATTCACCTATTTATCTCTATACCTATTCATCCATTCATCCATCCTTTCATCCATCCATCCAATAATACATCTACCTACCTACCCAACTATTTATCTCTCTACCATTCCTTCCTTCCTTCCCTCTCTCCTCCCTCCCTCTCTCCATCCCTCCCTCCCTTCCTCCATTCCTTTCCTCCTATACAATGATCTATCCTTCCATATACCTATCAATCTACCCATGAATCCATCTATACATCCAAATATTTTTTATCTGTCCACCACCCTAACTCTGGCTCTGTACCAAACTCATCATACAAGCCACAGGGAACACAGAAATTAATAATAGGCCATTATCCTCCAGCTGATCATATCCTAGAAGAGAATACAAACAAAAAATACATGTATGCAATGCATGCTATGACCATGATAATCAAAGAGTGCCATGGACCCTCTGAGGAAAGCCATGGAGAGGGAAAGCATCAATAAACCAGGAAGAGAACGAAACAGAAACATTGAAGTGTGAGGATTAGCCTGGGAAGAACAAGGCAAGCTTTCTGAGACTGACAGGAGGGATGAAGGAATGAGTAAAGATAAGGAATAATTCAGAGGCTCACTTAAGAAACTGTCCACTGAATTCCACAGTTTAAAGGAAATGTTGACTGAAGGCCATAATGTATTCAAGAAAATGTCCATTGATTGCTTCAAATGTTTATGAAAGCTTGCTGAGTGCCATCATGGCTAAGACTTGGCCTTGCTTTGCATGGGTATCCATGCCCCAAGGCTCAGAATAATCATGGAGATAATACTTGCTGAATCAATATGTGGTGAGGGTCCAAAGGGAGTATGGATTTATTTCTAACAGAGAGACATGAGAGGAGATGGCAGTATAGCTGAGTCCCAAGGATGAAGAAAAGTTACAGCATATGGAGAGGCCAAGCAAGCTGCGAGGTCACTGTGTGTGGGTGGGAGAGACAAGGCTGAGGAGGGTCCCTTGAGAAGCCCCATTTGTGGGCTAGGAGGGGTATATCATCTCTGCAGAGAGCAGGGCATCCTGGGCTAGCCAGAACATGAGTAGGTCAGGGAGGCCTGGGCTTGGTGGGGTGACTCACACTGTGGGTCAGTCAGAGGAGCCCAGGCTGGTCAAGCAGCAGGTGCATTTTTTTTTGTGGGCCCCCACGTCATGAGTGAGAGACTTTCATGCACGCAGCACTCATTCATCCAACATGGCAATTGAGCTCCTGGAATGGCCCAGGGCTGGGTTAGGCCTGGTGTGGAGTTCAAAAAATCATTAAGAGTAGGCTGATCCTTGCCCTTTGTCAACATAACATCTGGATTCAGCAAGTGAGAAGCCATATGCAGTCAGCATGAGGACATTAATAGAAGGGCTTGGGACCAAGAGCCAGACACAGAGAATGGGGAGGCCTAGCTGCTAAGTGGTGAGGGAGGCCTCCAGGGATGGCGGCAGCAGGGTGAAAGGGCATTAGCTAACTAAAATGACAATAAACTAGCTGCTGGGTCTCATCCCTGCAGATGAGAGGTTGAGGACGGAGGCACTATGGTCACAGGAGGGCAGAGTAAACCCACCTAAGCTTCAACGGTGCTCTACTGAAGCCTAAGTAATTTTTTGTCCCCAAGAATACATTAGTGTTGGAAGTGAAAGGGGACCATATTCCCATCCCTTCCCTCAGGGTCCGTTGGATGTGAGGGAATGGGATGGGCCCGAGGCCACAGACAGGATCATTTCCCCAGCCATTGGCCCTTTCTCTTTTCTGGACAGATTTGGAAGACTGAGGACATGAAGACATCTGTTCCCGGGCTGGTAGCACCAGAGGATCCCTCAGCTCAACCTCTGAGCCCAAGAGGTACCTGCCCTGCTAAGGGTGTGGGGCCTTCGCCTTGCAGTCTTCACTCCCCCCTCCCCTCCCATAGCTCCATTCAGTCCTACGGAGTCCAGGGAAGCCATGGAATCTCTCTGGATGTTGTCAGGTTGGGGGGACAGAGCACAGTTTACTGCAAGCTGCCGGCAGAACGTGAAGCAGCGTGGAGTAGTCCCGTTGCATCCTGGCCCCGTCATGCAGGGACCAGCAAGCTCTGGGATGCTCCCTGGACATGTGAACAGTCGTGGCGGTTTTCAGGGGCTTCTGAGCCTCAGAACCTTACAGAGCTTAGTTTGATGTTCTCCATCTGTCTGATGACTCCTCAATGCCAAACTTCCCAGCCCAGGGCCTGGGTCCAAATGCCTACTTGCCTGGACAGCCAGGCTGCAGAAAGGGAAAAGGAGGGGCCAGGAGGGGCCTTGCCATATGCCTGGAGAGAGGAAGTGGTTCCATAGCGCCCCGGCCTGCCCTGGTGATCCTGGCTCTGTCCACCCAACTCCCCATGGCAAGTTTCTCAGAGTGGGTCTGGAGGTCCTCTACATCCGCAATTCCCAGGAACCTTGTTAAAAATGTAGATCTGGGTCCTGTTTTTACCTTAAGCCCCGGCAAAAGATTGGGGGTTGCTAGATTTCCATGTCTAACAGGTCCCCAGGTGAGTGTGGTGTGTACCAAGGTAAAAGAACGACTGTTCTGGAACCCTCTTTGGTTTGTGGCAGATGGGACTGATGTAAGAAAATCTGTTCTCTATTCTGCCATCATGGCCTCTGGTACCATCACCACCATGGCCACCACTGCTCAGCTTGCAGGGAGACGGCTGACCCTGAGCAGTCTCCATCGTGCGTACTTGCCGTGTATTCTCTAATTTGTCATGACAACCCCGTGAGATAGATTTTACTATGCCACCCATATGAAGGATTAGGAAATTGAAGCACGGAGGCCTAGGAGCTTTCCCAGAGTTACCCAGAAGCGTAGGATTACCATCATTCTCACTTCTGTCCCCAGAGCGGACATAAGCAACCTCAGACCAACTTCAGACTGCCAGGCGAATCTCAACCGCAGATACTGCCATGCATCATCAACAATAGCACCACCCCTGATCACAGGCACAAAGATCACCAGCAAAGCCATCACCTCCTTCTCATCCACCACAGCTGTCCCAATAGCCCCCAACCATCACCTCCTCCAGTGCAGCCGGCCTTCTTTCTCAGCTCCGTCTTCATCAAAGATTTTGGCCCAGAACCGAGACATTTTTCTTGGTGCCGCCCATGATGAAAGGAAACATGTTACCATGAAGTGTGACTTCTCCTGTCGTCATGAGTTCTGGTTTACTCATATCCCAAGACCCATGATCATTCACGGGAGAGAATTTATTAGAGTGCTAAGGGCTGCCTTCTAAAAAGAGTAGCCATCTTCAGTTAGTTCCTTTCTAGAATATACTCCACACCTTCCTGATTCATTTAATCATCCATTTATTGTTCTTTCGTCACACAAACATGCACAGACATCTGATCAGCCCTTACTGGGTCCCAGGCTCTACACTGAGAATTCCTTCCTTCAAAATAACACCATCTGGGCACCCTTGTCAATAATGTGGGCAGACCCAAAGCAGTGACCTCAGAAGGATCTACAACCACATTCACTTCATTGTGCCTAGTACCTTGAGGGTCCTTTGGGATTCCAAGGAATCACCCCATCTCAGGGTAAAAAGAAAGATGTGTGGGGTTTGTACATTCTAAAAAAACTCACAACACTTCTTTGAAGAACGGGGGCCAGACTTTCTCCCCTATTTCTCCCACCCAGTTGGAAGAGAGCTAGCATAAAATCTTATTCCCCAGCCTGATTATGAACAATCCTGTGGTACACCTGCACGAAAGCATGCCAGTTCAGTCCTTGGCCCCACTGCCCATTTCTGAAGCTATGGAGGTCCCATGAGGCAAAGGTTGATAAATGGATGTCTGAACAAGAATGCTGGATGGATGGAAAAACCGATGAATGAGAGCACCTCAAAGACCTTCCACTGGTTCTGGAAGTGCCAGTGCATTCATGGGTTTGTGTTCAGGGTCAACAGTTGTGCTGAGATTGTACTCATTGGGAATGGGGTCCAAAGAAATGGGAAGTGACATGAAAAGCAAGAGGCAGGGCTCTAGACCTAGTTCTGTGCCCAACAATTACTCTGTCCCTCGGTTCCCCTGGCCCTGACATGTCAGGAAGTGCAGGAAGTACCTAACATGAAAAATAACAGGCATAGACAAGAATCTGCTCAACAAAATGCAGGTTGTTCTTATCATTTTTATAGGCTGGTAAGAGCCTTCTCCCTTCATATACTGGCCGATGACATTACGGAGCTCACAAGACTGTTTCAGGCTGGCAGCATCCCCATCACGCCTGGGTCCACATCCTTCCCCTGCCGTTTGTCCCGACCTGTCTGAGGTCACCACTGCCAAATAGGAAACAAGTGCCAGGGTTGTGATTACAGTTTAAGGGAGGATTCAGGTGAAATGGCATGAGCGCATGGATGTATTCGTGAAAATCAGGCTGGACCACAGTGTAGAAATAGAAAATCCATTTGCAGGCTTACAAACCTCAGCCTGTGGAGGTCTCGTTGTTCTCCGAATATTGCTCAAACCCGTTTTGCTGGAAGGTGACAGAATCAGGCATGGCACGTGGATGTCTGTACCTGTGTCCTGTTGGTGTGCATGTTGCTATATCCCTCAGATGTCTTAAGGGGCAAGAAGGGAGAGCTTTGGAGATATTGAGGATGCCTCGTTTGTGTATAGACATGATCTAATTTCGGCCCGGAATTCATTTATTTGTCATTTGAAACAAGGACCAACCCAGTCAGAGCACAACGTATTTTAGGAATCACCTCGTAGACTTGGACTTGACCTGGAACACAAAAAGGGCTCCGGGAAGGCTTGTAGTGTGGCCTTTTGCACATAAACAAAATGTGCACGCATTTCCCGGTGCACAGGCCTCTCCGCGCACGTAGGAGGCCACCCTGGGACAGCTGGGACAGCTGTGTCGTTCCTGCCCTGACTCTGAGTGACTTCGCAGGGATGTACCCAGCTGATGTCTCTCCATCTCGCCCTCCATGTTGAAGGAATTACTGTCTGCCCCCAAATGCAGTCATTAAAATGAGTGAAGTAACAATCATTGAGTTATATTTTTTGAAAAAACGTTCTCAGCATTTAATTATTGGTTGTGGCGTGAGAGGATTTAGATAAGTTGATAATGCCGACTTTATGTAATTTATTTTTACTAGGCAATTACGGGCTGCGTTACATCCTGGCAGCAAGGTATTGTGGGGCATCTTATTAAGCATAAAGCCAGTAAACACTGATGAACAATTTTGCTGAACTAGGCATGCAATTTAGAAAGCAATAATACACAAATCCAATTTGGTACACAATGGATACCGCAGCCCGTCAGCACATGTAACTATCACAGCCTGCAAATTAAATTGGGACGGCCCTTTTTGCAACGGCACAGGCCAAGATTAAATATATTTTCCCCTCAATTTAACAAGTTGCTGACCACAAATATAAATATGTGTGTATGTGTTTGTGGCTCTGCCCGTGGACATCCACGTGCATGCATGGGTTTCCTAATCGTTCTCTCGCACGATCCCCACAGGTCACAGGTGGGAGAAGAATCTTGCCCTCTGTCGAGAGCTGGATGTCAGCCTTGCTTTGACAGGGAAGCCCAGCAAGACCAGCCCTGCGGTGACAGCCCTAGCCGTGTCCAGGTAACCAAGGCCTGGCTCCTTCGGGCCTCCAGCAGCTCAGGGCTCAGGTGGCCTGGCCCTGGAAAGTCGCCTCACTACTGTAGGCACCAGGGAGGGCCCACCTTGCACAAGAGGCAAATGAGGAGCCCACGTAGGGCCCTAGGAAATGTTTTTTAACACACACATGTTTGTGCTCTCTCTCTCTTTCAAATACCCGTGGATTCATAAAGAAATGTAAAAGGGTGTAGCTTTGTAACTTCATGCTGGGGAGGCACTGTTTTCCTGAGGCCCGCTACCAATGCTAACATTTGGTGTGATGAGTATCGTACATTAAAAAAAAAAAAAAGCGCCTTTTGAGAGCTCTAAGCCAGTGTAGAATAGCCAAGTGTCAGCCACTACACTTGATAGACATTATTTGATTCTTCATAATTACCCAGTGGAGGTAAGTGGTCCTTTCTGTCATCAACCCATTGCGCACACTAGGGAGTGGAGTCTCCGGAGGCCGCGGGCCTTGGAGAGGCCCTTCCCTTCCTCCCTCACTGCCCTGCAGTTGCTGGCTCAGGGTCTGTGGTGGTGGGAACCACACAGTGTTCCAGAAGCCAGGCTGAAATGAAGTGGGCTAGTGTAGGACATGGGAAAAGGGGGCCGGAGAGTCCGGAGCCCGAACTCTGCTGGAAAACTTGCCATTCGTTTGTAGGGGGGCCAGACTGTCTCTTCACAGGACAAAAGGCACACTTGGAGATGCTGGAGAGAAAAGTCAGGGCCTCACCCTGCTGCCAGGAGCCTGGGCATCTTGGGGAGTCCCCCCCATACTCATGAGGGGGTGCCACAACCCTCAGAGCTCAGAAGTTCCCTCTCTTTGGGGTCAAAGCATTCTCCAATTCTTCCAGCCCCCACCCCTGCCTCAGGTGAGGTCAGGTGCAGGCCCCCCGGGGTCCTGGACCGAACCCGCCATGTCGCAGCGTCCTGAGTGCCAGCTGGGATGAGTGGGACCCACAGGCTTGGCTCTAACACTCCTGTCTGTTCCTTCTCTTCCCAAGAAACCAGACCAAACTCCTGGTCGGCGATGAGAAGGGGAGAATATTCTGCTGGTCTGCAGAAGGGTAGGAAGAAAGACAGTGGAGGTCAGGTGGAGTGAGCGGCAGGTGCCCTGAGTGGCAGCAGCAGCACCAGCAAAGGGAGGCTGTCGCGGTGCCTGGGGCACAGAAGACTCTCCCCTGAGGAAGGGGCTGCTGGCCATCAGAGCTGCACACCCCGAGCCACTCCATGGCCCATGCGACTTTGGCCTTGGGTTGCCCAAGGACACACTCCGTAAAAAGGAGAAGAGCACCTGGGAGCCTGGGAGCAGCGATCTGGAAACTGTGACTCACTCACAAGCTGCCCACGAACTCACAAGACTCACCTTTTCAAAGGGCTTATTACACTGAAAAAAATTGGGTCACTTGCTGGAAGCTAATGGGAAATATTGGATTGTCTTTATTTTATTAAAGCGAGCGTTTTCAAAATGCAAGAGGGCTCGTGAGTGTAAGATCACCACCCTTTTCCACTCAGGTGTTTGCATCCCATACCTAGAAAGGCAGGAAGGCCTCAGGGAAGCACAGCCCGCCCTCAGAGTGTTTCTCAGGCCCTCCTGCCTCCCTCCCTGGAATCTGGCTTTCCTGCAGGCTTGCCCGCCAGACAAGGTTCGTGGGGAACGAGGGGCTATGCTCAGGAGGCCCGGCTAACGTGGCTGACAGGACGTGAACGTGAGTTCTCTGGCAGGCATAGGGAAGTCAGCCTGGGGGTGAGGGAGAGGCACGCTGCCGAGGTGTGCCTACCCTATCTCTGTGCCCCAGAGAAGACTTGGGCTTGGCAGGCTTTTCCCAGGGCCTGACCTTTCATGAGGGTCAAGGACCCCCGTCCACATGTTGATTTGGAGCTGGAGCTCCTCCTGGGAAAATTCGGGCTGCTACGTGACTTGTGCTCTCCATCTGAGAAGATGGCAAGTAGGGAGTCAGCTGAGCCCCTCTGAGGAATTCCAGTGCCTTCCAAGGCACCAGTCACTCTCAGTCCTGTTGTTGGGCACTGAAGGCATCACCCGATTCCAATGCCTTCTCTCCACCCCCAGACTTTCAGAGCTCCTTGAAAGGCAATTCACCTGCCTCTTCAGTGAAATCAAATCCGGGCGGGTGCACGGGTTGCAAATCTCCTTAGCAACTCCCCTCCCTGAGATTTTTCCCTCCAGGGAACACAATCCTTTCCATATTTCTGCAAGCCCTGCAGAGGCCCTGATGAGTGTCCCCATTCAGCATAGCTCAGGGCTGGGAATGGCAAGAAAATGGACTTGATGTCTTATGGCCTGGGTCGCCTGGCCTCCAGGGGCAGTGAGTCAATTTAAAGATAAATCTTCAGAACGGACAGGTGGTACGCAGCTATGTAAAAGATAGTGAGTGAGGGATGGTTAGCAGTGAGCTATCTGTAAACTTTGAGGTCTTTGCAAAGGGCAAGACAGAGGACGAGGTGCTTCTCACGTCCACTGCCCCCCTCCCTGGGTGAGAAGGGCCTGTGTCTGACCCCAGGGCCAAGGATCGCACCGCCTCCAGCACTGTCTGCATGCCTCTTAGCAGACGCCCCATTTGCAATCCCCTCGTCAGTCTGGGGCTGGAAGGAAGGGCCATAAATTGAAGAGTGGAGAGCGCCACTCCCCAGGAAGGCCAAGAAACAAGTCATAAATATCAAGGCTGGGCGTGCTGTCATGTTTCAAACACCATCCATAGCATTTACCTAAGGCTGAAAGGTCTGCTGGCCCAAAGGCTGTCTTGGGCGCATTCACTTGACAAATATTTCCTGGACGCTGCCTTTTGCTTGCCGACATCACTAGGAAAAGGGAGGGGTGGGGTCAGGTCTTGTTGGAGTCTTGGGGATAAGATATCTGTGCAAACAAATGTGACTAGGGGTGGAAGGGCTAAAAGAGAGACATCCCATGCCTTAGGGAGGACCTAGGCGATATTGTGGCTGTAGTAGTCTGCTCAGGCTTCCAGAACAAAGTACCATAGGCTGGGGAGCTTAAACACAAAGATTTTTCGGTTCTGGAGCCTAGAAGTTCAAGATCAAGGTCAGCAAGGTTGGTTTCTCCTGAGGCCTCTCTCCGTGGCTTGTAGATGGCTCTGTCTCTCCCTGTGTCCTCACATGGATCTGTGTGTGTGCACGTGTGTGTGCGCGTGTGTGTGCGCATGTGTGCGTGCACGCTAATCTCTTCTCATAAAGATACCAGCCATGTTGGATTAGGGTCCATCCTAATGACCTCATTTTACCTTACTTACCTCTCTAAAGATGTTATCTCCCCAAATTGTCACATTCGGAGGTACCCGGGAACAGGACTTCAGCATAGGGATTTTGGTGAGACACAGGTCAGCCCATAACACCGGCTGAAGTAGATGGCCCTGGAGCAAAACTTGGAAGGGCAGATAGGACTTAGCCTTGTCCAGGTGGAGAGGGGGATGTTGTAGGAAGAGGAGGCAGCCTTGGCGAAGGCACAGGGCATGCCAGGCTGGAGCTAGAAAGAAGGAGCAGGAAAAGATAGAGGTCTCAAGACAGGTAGTGAGGGGCTTCCTTAGCCTCTGGGGACAGAGACCCCCGTGTTCGGCTCACTTTCACTGGCTCAGCTGGAGACAGTAGCCGTGCCCAGCTCTTGCAAAGTTAAGCTCCTCCCCATGACAATTGTTTAATAGCTGTCAGACCAGCCCCCACCCCCAGCCCCATCACTGCGATAACCCGGGTCTCCCACACTCCCATCCTGGGAAGGTCTCAGCTCCGTTCACCATTCCAAATAAATGCTGCTTTCCCACCCATTAATCACAGTAATTCTTGCCCTGACCTTTTTCGGCTCTCCCTCTCTGCTGAGAGGCCAGGGAAGAGAACCCAGTGCAATGGACATGCCTCCAATTGCAGAGAGGAAAGCAGGTTTTCCAGTTCAGTCTTCAAAAGTGCAAGATCAGGGTGTGCATTTGAATCAACCCTCCGGGAGATAGCTTTACCCACTGTGGGTGCCAGCAAGGCTCGAGCCGTGCCCACGTCTCTATCCGGACAGGCCTGGGCTCTCCTGGGACAGCCTTACATTAAAAAGTATTCATTGTTTATCAGAAGTTTAAATTTAACTGGATGTCTCGTATGTGTATTTGTTAAGTCCCAGTGCCCTGCTTCCTGGACGTTCTAGAGACAGGGAAGGATGGTAGCCTGCCCAAGGACCTGATGCCCCCATAAGTACTCAGTGCATGATGGGTGAATTGCTTCTGTGAATTGCTGGAAACTGATGGGGGGACTGCAAGGGGTTCTTTGTGCCACTGACCAAGTTTCCAGGACCCCATGGGTCTCTCTGGCCCTCGTTCTTCATGGGCACAGTCTCCTGCCTGACACCGACCCTTTGTTTTTGTTCCTTTATGCTCTGCGCTCTAAGGAGAGAAGCCCAGTCCCCGGAAGCCACTCAGGACAGCAACTGCTTCCCCCAGGCTCAGCCAGGAGCCGAGTCCTGAGAACCCAGTCACGGGGCCTGCAGAGAACTCAGAGATTGGATTTGACCACATTAGCATGCAGCCGAGCAGGGCACATTTGGGGAGGAATAGACTCTTCATATGAAAATCCTGATGAAATTTGTTTAGCATAAAATCAAATCTCTCTAAGCCAAAATCAGTTTTGCTTTAGTAAGTTCTGGGTACATATCACATGTGCAGATCCAGGGTATGTGTGTGCGTGCGTGTGTATGTGTAATTGCTTACACAAGTGTGTCGTTTCCATTTCACTCTTAAGGGCTGCTGCCCATAGCACCTTCATAGTCTTCTTAGTAAACAGGAGGGTTTTCCAAACTCTTTCCCCCAAATCCCCAAAGGCGAGAATACTGTGTTGCCCCAGGCTGAGATCTCTGTCTCCCGACTGGTTGATACAGACACCCCTTGTCTAAGACCCACTATTGCCAGTTGTCAAAAATGATTATCTTAAATGCACCACCCTGCAAGGACTCCAGGTCACCTGTGCCCCAGTCCTGTGCAGGACACGCTGGGCAGCCCTCTGTCTTCACTCAGGAAGTAGGCACTGACGAGTTCTCACTGACATCAGAGTGATGGCTGACGTTAACTATCCACCCAGGCAATTGTTCATTCGTTCATTCATTCATTCATTCACTAGCATTGCCCAAGGGACCACTGAGTGTCTGTTCCAAGCCAGGCTGGGACCTGATGGAGAGAGGCTGAGTCTGGACACAGATGCCTGAAACCGAACCCCTAAGAGCCCGGAGACGTCAGTGGTCACACAGCCCCTCTAATTCTGCTATTTTACAGGTCGGGAAACCGGGGCCCAAGAAAAGGAAGGGACTTAACTAAGGTCTTGTAGCAGGTCAGTGGCAGAACCTGGTCAGGGCTCCAGACACGAGTACCCCCTCTGATGTACCACACGGCCTTGTGTTCCTTCAAGGGCTGGGGGCACACGGGCAAATAGAAGCCTAAACAGCCTGCCTCCAGGCCCTGGAACCTTGGCGCCCTACCTTCTCTCCAGTGCCTGGGTTTCCAAGAATAGCTGCCCTACCCCACCTCGTGACAAAACACAGGATGAAGAGTGTGAGTAAATGCTTTGGGAAGAATAAAAAAGAAGTGGTTTGGACATTTTGTATCAGAAGAGACCAGCTTGGATACCCCCTGCAGTGAGGAACTCACTGCCCCAAACAGCAGCTCTCTGGGACCTCGAAGTTCATCCTTCCCACTCGGAGCACAAGTCACCGGAGGCCCCTGCACTGGGTAGCCCGCCCCTGGGAGCAGAGGCTGTGAGATGGCACTTTCTGACCCCACGCCACTCTCGGGCTCGGTGTCCCTCCGCCCCAGTTGTCCTTCCTTCCTGTTGTTCTATAAGATCGGACTGACAATTACAGATTAAATGAGGTACTGATTAAGACTAAGATTAAATGAGGTAATGTGTATAAAGCTCTTACCGCGGAGAGGGAGCTTAGGAAATGCTTATTATTGTGGTTAGGATTGTTAATGTGGTTTCTCACACCGGGCCTGATAGGAAAATGGCTTTCCTTTTCTTCTGTCTCCTCTCTGGGGCATTATCCCCTCATTCCTACGCTTCCAGAATTTTTCTCATTCCTGTTCGTGATTTCTCTACACCACCTGTATCAACTACAATCACTTTCATGCTGTCTTTAACTGCACTCGTTTTGTGAACTTGAACCTTATTTAAGCATTAATGTCTGTGAAATCACAGGTGTGATGTACAGTCTCTCTTTTTTTCTAATTACATAACAAATAAACGCAAAAAAAAGAACTCTTGTCCACGTACCTCCTACAACCACCTCCCGGTCCTGGGTCTCTTAGATACAACGTCGAAAGTATAATCCATCAAAGAAAAAGTAGGTAGGCCAGACTTTGTCCAATTCAAGATCTTCTGTTCTTTGAAGGATACTGTTAAACAAAATAAAAGACAAGCCACAGATTGAGAGAAAATACTGGCAAGCCACACATCTGACCCAGGACTTGTATCCAGAGTACATTTTAAAACTCCCAGAATTCAGGGCACCTGGGTGGCTCAGTCGGTTGGGCGGCCGACTTCAGCTCAGGTCATGACCTCGCGGTCCGTGAGTTCGAGCCCCGCATCGGGCTCTGTGCTGACAGCTCAGAGCCTGGAGCCTGTTTCAGATTCTGTGTCTCCCTCTCTCTGACTCTCCCCCGTTCATGCCCTGTCTCTCTGTCTCAAAAATAAATAACCGTTAAAAAAAAAATTAAAAAAAAAAAAAGAAAACTCCCAGAATTCAATAAAAAGGAAATAAACAACCCAGTAAAAAAAAAAAAAAATGCAAAAGATTTGAACAGACACTTCAAAGAAGACACCTGGCAGGCAAGTATGCCCATGAAAAGATGTCAATGTCATTGTCATTAGGCATATACAAATTACAACCAGATGCCAGACCACAACATTGTAAACATGGCTAACGCTAAAAAGACTGACCAAACCAAGTATTGGCAAGGATGCCACTCCCACACGGCGGGCGGGGGGGGGGGGGGGGGTGGGGTGGCGGATATAAAATGGCACAACCACTTTGGATAACAGGCAGTTTCTAGAAACATAAACTCTTTCTTCCCTTATGGCATGAAAGCAGCTAGAGACAATTCATAAACCGATAAAAGAATGAGTGTACCTGTTCTTACACGATTTTATTTATGGATGCTAAAATTTGAAGTGTATGTAATTTTCACACCACGAAGTATTCTGACTATTTTGACTTTTTTTTCAAACATCAAAAAATGTAAAGCGGCACCTGGGTGGCTCAGCCGGCTGAGCGTCCCGACTCCCTGATTTCAACTTGGGTCGTGATCTCTTGGTTCATGAGATCAAGCCCTAAGCCAGGCTCTGCGCTGACAGCGCGGAGCCTGTTTGGGATTCTCTCTCTCTCTCTCTCTCTCTCTCTCTCTCTCCTTCTGTCTCTGCCCCTCCCCTGCGCATGCTGTCTCCCTGACTCTCTAAAAATAAACTTAAAAAAAAAAGTAAAAATCACTCTTGGCCTGCAGGCTATATTCAAACAGGGCTGCAGTTTGCCCATCTTGCTCTTGGGCTAAGTACCCACGGCCGGCGGTTTCCATGATGAACATGAAGAGGCTTTAGGGATAAGGCTGCAAAGACTGGAGGCAGCAAAACCAGCCCCAGGTTGGGAGGGACACCTTCTCCCCATTGCTGTGTGAAACACAGTGTGATTGGCGTCAGGGAGCCTGAGGGGCACGAGCTACCCAGGTGGCCTGTGGAGCACAGGTGAGAGAAGGCGAGGAAGGTGGGGAGCCCTCCAGGGGCTGGAGGTGATACCCACAGGGCAGCTGGAGCTGGGGAAGCCGTGGAGTCAGCTCCTGAAGGCACCTGACACCCCCAGGCGACTTCTTGAAATAACTGAGCCATCTTCCATTCCCCTTGGATGACCGGCATTGTGCGGCAGAGAGCTTGGCCCATGGAGGAGGGACGTTCCCACTCCTCACCTGAACCACATGCTGGAGAAGCCTGGGGGCTGAGGGGTCCCAGGGTGATGAGTGAGCACAGCCCTCCTCACCGCTGTTAGCGGCTTGGGCTCTTCAGAAGCCCGCAGTGACCAGGGGATGGGCTGGTTGTGCTCCTGGCCTCTCATTGCTCAGAGTAGTGAATTGTAATTACCCCCAGCAGCCTAGGGGAAGGTGCATCCGTCTTCACAGTCTCCCTATTAGTGATCTCTGGGGCCTTGGGACCCTGGCAGGGGCACAAGCCAGTGGTTTGAGGAAGCAGGTAGAGCCTGCAGGTGTCTCCTGTTTGGGCAGTTCAGAGCTAATCATTGTTTTGAGTCTGAAAGCCTTGGGGAAGTTTGGGGAGCGCATCAGTTTGTAGCGCCCCCAGCTGCTTCCTACCACTTTGGTTTTGCAAAGCCGCATCAGGCATTCGCATTAGCAGACTGGCCCCAGGACCCAGTTCAATTTGCAACCACTGGACTAGCATCTTGGGGTAGACTCAGAGCCAGGGAAATGCACTGACGCCCCCGTGTCACTGCACCCAGGGGCAAAAGAACACCCCGCCTAGTGGCCCATGAACCCAGACCCCTCAAAATCAATAAGTGGCTTGCAAGAATTTCTCAGCAATGCGCTGGGGTGATGCCTCCTCGGGGCACCTCCGCATTTATTCATAATTACTTATCTAGCACCGACTCTTCTCAGCCCCATGATGCAATGACGAACCAGACAGATAAGGTAGTTTAGAGTCCAGTCGCGGAGACGGACGAGGACAAAGAAAAGATCACAGCTAGTGGGGAGCTGGGACATCAGGGAACGCTCAAGGTAGAGCAGCCAAGACCCACCCTTCAGAGAGTTGGTTGCTGAAGAGCAAAATGCCCCGGACACATGTTGTCTCATGTTATCTCGTGTCTCACAGTGAAGGAAACTGAGGCTTGGAGAGGCTGAGTGCCCAGCCCCAACGCCCGACCCTGCATTGCAACGAAGAGACACAGGAGGTCCTTGTCAGACAGCACTGAGCCTCTCTGGGCCTCCTCCAGTGTCCTTTCCTTGGCTCTAAGACGTGGCCCAACTTGTCCCTCCCCTGATGTTCCTTCCAGGGCACATCGTGGCTCGCTCGCTCTCACCTGTGCTCCACAGGCCACCTGGGCAGCACGTGGCTGGGAGGGGTGGGCGCTTCCATGCTGTCTGCCTCCATCTGGATTGCACCATCACCAATAGAGGAGCCGGTGACTGCGTCCTCTCGGAGCACTAGTGCCTAGCCCAGGGCTTGCTGCAGGGGACGGGGACACACTGCTACGAAAGGGACCCAGGGCGGGCACCTTGAGGCTGGCTCAGGAGTGTCCTGGCTCTGGGTGAGGCGGCACCCTCTGGGTGGTAGAGGGAGGCATATGAATTTGGGCGTCCTCTTCCTGTAATGACCCCAGGGAAGGCTCTTTTTCCCACCTGGGTTGCAGGAGAAGAGGTTTCCGGGGAGGAGAGAGCCTGAACCGAAACACCAGCTAGCCCACACCTGGACCCTTCCGTGGCCCGCCTTCCCCCTGCTGCTTCCATCCCAGCCCATCACTCTGGACTGAAATTTCACCTTTCCTGGCCAACCCACTGAGCACCTGTGAGGTCCTGAGGATCAGCGATGCATGCCCTGTGTGTTTACATCTGTCTGTACTGCCTAGAGGGGCTGGTCCCACGTGGGTACTCCAGGAAGGTGTGATGAATGAGCGAATAGATGAATGAGTGAATGATGAACCGAAAGGAGCCCTCGAAAGTTCTACATATATGTTTTCCCGGTGTCTTGCCAGGCCCTAATAAACCATCACCGCAGAGAGCGGCCCTGGGGCTGCGGGGCGGGGGCTGAGCTCCGGCAGGAGGACCGCCTGCCTGCTTGTGCCACGGCCACCTCGGCCTGGGGACCGGCAGACACTTGGCTGGGGACTAAAACACTGAGGACTGGAGCTGGAAAACAGAGGCAAAAAGGGGCGTGAGCGACAAAGAGAAAGAGCCGGCAATACCATGGGAACAGGGTCTCCCCTTGGAACAGGGCCTGGGCAGGGGGCAGGACGCCTGGTAATCGGCTAACCACAGCCGGACCTTCCCAAGATGGGCAGCCTCAGTGCGGCTGCCACAGGTGGGAACACAGGTGCCACAGGTGCGGCTGGCTAAGATGTGGCTTTGAAGCAGGACCGACTGTGGCTAATATCCCAGCTCCGCCCACGCTCAGCTGAAGAACTCGAGGAACCTTACACGACCTCTCCGAGCCTCGTTTCCAAAATCTGTGAAATGTTAGGGATCACACCCAGTCCTGTTGGAGGATTAACATGCCTACTGGGCAGTTCACGCATTCCCGTAACTGGGGTCCTGTCACCGCTGCTAAGTGGCGAAGCTGGCCTTTCGGAGCCTGCCTGTCAACCAGCCCAGAGCCGTGGGCTGCCCATCCCCTCCGTAGACCTTTGTTCTCCTGGCCTGCCACCTGCTCATGCATTCATCGAACACTGAACCTTCATCACCAAGTGATCACTGTGTGTCCAGTGCCAGTCGAGGCCCTGGTGATGCAGCAATGACTGATAAACAAAACCCAAGCCCGCAAGGCCCTTGCACTCTACTCCGGGAGATAAACAACAGATGCATAAGGAAAACACCTAGTAAGTAAGGTGCTCCTCCAAGGAGAGAGAAAGAAACAGGTGGGAAAGGGGCAGGGAAGAGGGAGGAGAAACGTGACAGGGCACCCAGGGACCGCTGCCCCAGCAAGGTGACATCTGAGAGCTGACGCAAGCAAGGGAGTGAGCCAAGTAGGGGTCGGGGCAGAACATTCCAGCACAGGGATGAACAAGTGCAAGTATGTGCTTCTCTGAGAAACAACAGGGAAGAGACTTTGATTTGGGGCAGAGTGATGGAGAGAAGCAGGGACAGGGGCAGAGTGGAAATGAGAAGAGGGTCACAGAGAGCCCGTCACCCAGGAAGGTCAGGGGGCTTTGGGCTACAGACCTGGAGAAGGAAGGGTAGCTTCCAAAAAGTGGCAGCAGAAGGTATCAGTCCGGCCAAGTCTGGCCAGGCGATCCTGGCCTCATACCACCCGCATCGTAGGAAGGTCCCTCCCGGCTTTGCTTGAAGAGGGAGAGCGCTCACCCCCAGCAGCTCTGATTGGCCGTGACTTCCCGTTCCCGTGGCCCTGGCATCTCACATCCACGGGATCTGTCTCTGGAGACCGGGCACAATGCCGTGGGCCTTAACCAAACTGGGAAGCCCACATCAACCTCCTGTCCCCGCTTGGCTGAGGCCAGGCTACTGGTCCCCGGCCCCCAGCAGGGACCCGCTCAACGTCTGCTCCCAGAACAGCGCATCCTGTGCCGGGGAGGAATCCGGCTACCAGACTCCAGGCAGAGCCCAGGGCCATGCGTGGGGATCGCTGTGAAAAATAACACAGATGGTGAGCATCGCCATTTCCTGTACAACACATAATTAGGTTAGATAAGAAACTAGCTGTGTCTAAGTGCTATAAATGTCTATATTAAGCTATTTTGAAAGTGCCGAGCACTTTGACATTTCAGAGTTCAGAGTAATTGAGGTATTGAAATAAAATTGCTTCTGTTATTTAAAAGGTCATTATCGTCTTCAGCTAGATATATGAGGACTATTTTCCACTCTAGTGAGCCGTTCTCCCTGGCACAATTAGCGTCGCTTGAGCAGAGGCCTGCTGGGGGACTCCCAGCCGCAGCCCCCGCCAGAGCCCGCGGCAGCCGTTAGGACACACGGAGCAGGAGGAAAGCCGAGGAAAGCCTCCATCACCGTGGACGCCACCTACCGTGCGCCGGGGTGGGGTGGGGGGGGCTGCACCCCTCCTTCTTCCTGGGCGGTTTTGTCCCAGCCTTACACGATCTCGAAGGACTTGGTTGCTGTCAGAGCGCTGCGGACGAGATGCTGAGGCCATCTGCGGTAACAGACCAGGGTGCAGCTGGGGGCCCGAAGGGCGGTGAGCACGGGCCACTGTTTCCTGAGCACTCGGCGTGCTTGTGGGAGTCCGCCAGCCCTTTACTGTCCTGGCTTCTTTGAGCCTTGGAACTCTCCCCGGAGGAGACGTCTCATTTCAAAGATGAGAAAACTGATCCCCAGAGAGGTTGAGAACCTGGAAACAGCAAGAAGGTGGCAGGAAATGCTGTAAGACTCAAGAACGTGAAGATTGTCAGTGCCTCACTCCACTGCCTGTCGCGCAGACAGCTCAGGCCTCTCTCCACCCCTCCCCCTGAAACCTCCAGCGGTGGGCCTCGTTCCTTGAGGGCTCCTCTTGAAGAGCAGGAACAAGAGTGGCCTCAGTTGGACTACTCAGCAGGACAAGCTCAGACCAGCAGTTTCTGGGAGGGAGGCTCTACTGACCCAGCATGCTGGCTTACGGGAGCCCGCAGGAGGCCTGATGGGTACTGGTCACCCTCACAAGGCCTCATCAGTCACATGGTGCTCCTGAGAGGACCCAAATCCGGTACAGATCTCAAACTACCCTCTGCAAGCACGACTACCAGAACGTTCCACCATAAAAACCAAACATCGCAGCTTCTCTCCAATTCTCATTTGAGCCGCTCACCACCCCCACCCCTGATTGTTAAGTGCAATAAATGGCATGTTCTTAACTACAGATTAGATGCCTAATTTAGTGCTAAATTATATTCTTGGTTATCGTTGATTTAATATATCACAATTTCTAAATGTCCCTCGAAGGGACTCTTGACTTCCAAAGCCCTCTTCATCTCAACAGTGTGCAACCCACTGCTGCAGGGAGGGGATAAGTGATATAAAGTCAGCCCGGGGCATGTCTGTTGGGTGGTCCGTGAGTGTGGGGCCCTGGGCTGGGCGATGGCAAAAAGCTTCAGAAAATGCATGCTCTCTGAAAGCGGGGACTCAAATGGATATTCATACACCCACATTCGCAGCAACGCCCATCACAGTGGCCAAAGAGTGGAAACAACTCAAGGGCCATGGACGGACTAGTGGATAAGCAAAACCAGGTATAAACATGCAACGCAACATCGTACAGCCTTATAAAGGCAGGAGGTTCTGACACGTGCCACCATATGGATGCCCTTTGAGGACATTCTGATAAGTGAAGTAAGCCAGTCACAAGAAAGACGCGTACTGAAGGATTCTGCTTATGTGAGGTACCTAGAATGGTCGAATAGAGACAGAGAGTAGAATGGTGATGGCCAGGGACTCAGGAGAGAGGGGGTACTGGGGAGTTATTGTTCAATGGGAGTAGCTTCACTTTGGGAAGGTGAAAAAGTTCTGGAGGTGGATGGTGGAGTTCCCCAGCAATGCAAGTGCACTAATGCCATTGGACTGTATACTTGAAAACAGTTAAGATGTAAGGGCGCCTGGGTGGCTCAATCAGTTAAGCATCTGACTTTGGCTCAGGTCATGATCTCATGGTTTGTGAGTTCAAGCCCCGCGTCGGGCTCTGTGTTGACAGCTCAGAGCCTGAAGCCTGCGTCGGATTCTATGTCTCCCTCTCTCTCTGCCCCTCCTCTGCTCGTGCTCTGTCTCTGTCTCTGTCTCTCTCTCTCAAAAAAAAATAACAGTTTAAAAAATGTAAATAAGAAAAAACTAACTAAAACAAAAACAGTTAAGATGTGTCTTTTGGGGGGGATGGGTTCAATGGGTGACGGGCATTAAGGAGGCCCTTGTTGGGATGAGCACTAGGCCTCATATGTAACAGATGAATCACTGGGTTCTACTCCTGAAGCCAAGACTACACTGTATGTTAATTAACATGAATTTAAATAAAAACGACAACAACAAAAAGGGTTAAGGTGGTCGATTTAATGTTATGTACATTTTACTACAATAAAACAAATAAAACTAAAAAGTAAAGAAACGCACCCTGATGGGGCCATTGATAGGGCAGATGACACACGGTGGCCTTCAGGAAAGCTCAAGTGACAGGAGGCGGAGTCATCCATTGTACGTTGGTCTTTCTTGGGCGCATCGGTGGGTAAAAGTTCTATTTGTCTCTGCTGCGAGACGTCAGTGTGTGAGCTGTAAGGTCACACTGAGTTTCTCAGAGGAGAAGCGAGCCCCCTGCACCTCACAAGCAGCAGGGTGGACGGTGGCGAGTGTCACTGGGGTATGAGCGTGAGCCCAGCCAAAGCACAGGGGGGTAGCAGCTGACCCCCCTGCTTTTGTTAAGGAGTGGAGAAGGGCTCGAGTGGCTGGACATGAGATCAACCCTGGCCCTTCCTCAGAGAGAGTACTAGAAGAATAGGTGTTGCATGGCGGGGGGGAAACTCATCACATCCAGAACACTCTTTGTAAAGTGTAAGCAACTTACAAAGCTAAGCTTCTCTCATTACTTTGTTTCAGAGTCGGAATGTCGCCTGGGGAAATAAAATATTGCCCAAGCCTCTACACGTTAGCCTATAACGTCTGGATACCGAAGCCAGGTGTCCTCCTAGGGAGTCAAGGACTTTCCCCCAGACCCAAGCCCTCAGCTCCGGCCTGACTGGGGTGGCTCCAGATGGTTCTCAGGCTGTGGGGCCAGCCCCGAGCCAGCCTCCTGGTCCGTCACGGTCCAGTGCTTCCCTGGGAAAAGGCACCACCTCCTTCTTGTCCCACAGGAGAGAAACCCCTGTCCCCTCCCGAGGTGGTAGACATGCCAGGATTCCCGTCCAGCCCCCCACCTCCCCAGGCCCGACCACAGCCAGAATGTTGTCAGCCACCGCGGCCTCGTTACCCCCCCCCCCCCCAGACAAGCATGTTATTTCAGGCTGGTCTTTGATGGAAACTGGCAGAGGGGGCTGCCAGCAGGATAAATATAGCAGTGTCTTTTCGCTGAGTTGTGGAAACTCTGGATAATGTGGTTTGGGGCACAGGATTTGGATGCCGTAGGGAGGAATGAGATCTGTAGGAAAAAAGAATTCCCTCCGTGCGGGGTTGTGGTTTTTAGTTTTCAAAACACCTTCACTGTCCTTTTCCAGCCTTTGTCCCCTTTCTAGGTATGGAGAAGCAGGTGGGTACTAGGCTCTGTGACGGTGTCCCTCAGGGACAGTGTGGTGACAAAGCGGACAGGGGCCTGCCCTCAGTGGGACTCACTGTGCCCTGGGGAGAAAAAGTCATCATTTCATTGCTCTGGTCCTCGACAGAGAGCAGTCGGAGGAAGGAGATGTGCTAGGGAAGCATAGCCAGGAGCAGGAGGCGAGTGCTGGTGCCCCGTGGAAGGTCCTGGGAGCAAGGAAGGAGGTGATTCTGCACCCAGGCCTGGCGCCCCGCGTGTTCTTGTGGGTCAAAGAAATACTGGCAGATGTTTTCCTCTGCAGTCAAAGTGAGAACCGGCTGATGGGACAGCCAGCCCTGGGGGCTAGAACTCTCTGCACTCGTTCCCCTCCCGGGCCTGTGGGGCGGCTCCTCCCTGGGCTGCAGCCGGGCTGGGAGCCTGCACCCCCTCCCAGAGGCTGACTTGTTCCTTACTGGAAGGTAACTCTTTTTTTTTTTTAATGTTTATTTATTTTTGAGAGAGACAGAGTACGAGTGGGGGAGAGGCAGAGAGCGAGAGGGAGACACAGAATCTGAACCAGGTTCCAGGCTCTGAGCTGTCAGCACAGAGCTGATACAGGGCTCAAACCCATGAACCATGAGCTGATGAACTGAGCTGAAGTTGGATGCTTAAGTGAGTGAGCCACTCAGGCGCCCCTGGAAGGTAACTCTTTATTTTTTTTAAACATTTAAAAAAAAATTTTTTTTTTAATTTATTTTTGAGAGAGAGAGACAGAGCATGAGGAGGGGAGAGGCAGGGAGAGAGGGAGACACACATTCTGAAGCAGGCTCCAGGCTCTGAGCTGCCAGCACAGAGCCCGACATGAGGCTTGAACCCTTGACCTGCGAAATCATGACCTGAGCCGAAGCTGGACACTGAACCGACTGAGCCACCCAGGCACCCCTGGAAGGTAACTCTTTAAACGTTATTGGCCTTGGCTCTCCTGAGTGGCTCAGTGGGTTAAATGCCTGGCTTAGGCTCGTGTCATGATCTCACAGTTTGTGAGTAGGGTTCATGAATTTGAGCCCCGCATCAGCTCTCTGCTGTCAGTGCAGAACCCACTTCGCATCCTCTATCCCCCCTCTCCATCTGCCCCTCCCCCTCTTGCTCTCACTCTCTCTCTCTCTCAAAAATAAATAAACATTAAATAAATAAATGTTATTGGCCCCTTTTTTTCACGTGAGGACTCTGAAGGCTGGAGAGCTCAAATAGCTTCTCAAAGACACATGGCAATGCAAAGGCAGACCCAGGATTTGGATCAGATCTTCTAACTAAATGCTGTGCTCATGCTACTGAGTGAGAAAAGCCAGGACACCAGCAAAAGTAAACGAAGTGTGTGTGAAGAGAAACAATGCCAGACACAGAACTCTGTTCGTAGGCTCTGGTCTGGGATCTGGCCCCTGGGCCAGAGAGAATGGCTGCATGTCCACGCTTGGTTCGTAGCCTGCTTATGGTGCATCCCAAATAACCACTTTCCTTGCAAGAGGAACAAGGGCATAAGGAGAGCGAGAAAGGGAGTGAACACGATAAGAGCCAGAGCAGGATTTGGTCAAGGCTGGAGTAGGAAGAGCACACTTGGGAATGTAGGGGAGAGGCAGAAGGATCAGCCAGGGAAGACAGGTGGAGAGGTCCCAGCGAAGGCAGGTGGGGGCAAAGGAGGTCTGCAAGTTTTCAGTGGTGGCCACCAGGAGGCGCTGCCAACCCAGAGCAGTTGAGCTGCTGTCCAGTGTTGGTCAAAGAGGAAAGGGAAGTGGGAGGAGCAGCCCTGCCAGGGGAGCTGGGGGAGGCCAAGGAAACTGTGTCCCCACGGTGTCCCTGTCCGTGAACTCCGGAAGTCACAAACCCTGAATGCATCCCTCATGATTGCCTTCCTCCCACTCATGACCAAGCTGGCCATAAACAGGAGTTTGTGAAATTAGCAAAGGTCTCCTCTTTACTCATGTATCTGGAATAAGCAGGTGGACAGTTCCGTGCGTCAATTCCAGATCTGTCGAAATAAGAGAACAAACCAAAGCCAAAAGTAACCAGGCCACCAAGCTCCCTCCCTTGGAGATGGGAGTGGGCAGAATTCCAGACTTTAAGGGATTTTAAGGTCTTTCCTCTGCCGTATTCTCTTTTTGCTTTTTCGGCCATCCCTCGGGCATACTAAATTTTCTTTCTATGGCAGCTTCCCTCCTAATTTCTTCATGGCCTCAGTTTCCTCATGATTACATAAGCTGATCCCCACTGCTGGTTGTGAGGAAAAGCGGAGTGCCCGCATCCCTCTCAGCTCGCCCACTGTGGGCAATCCCGTGTGAAAGGCCCGTGGTCCATCTCACTTCCTGGCAGCCCCGGGTCCTTTCTACTGTAGTCCGCCAGGTGAGGCCCACGAGGAGCCCGATGCCCCCTGCTCTCTGGGCATGCACCTCCCCATCAGAAGCTCCCCACGCAGGGGGATATCTACAACCAAGGGAGCCTCCTGCCCCCCGCCTCCTGCCCCCCGCCTCCTGGCAGACACATGCCCCTCCACTAGGGCTCTGTTCAGATGGACCCTTTCCTCCTTCCGGTTTCCAGGGGCACTTTGGGATTATTTCCTTCTTGGTTCCTGTGCCAGACCACAATAGAAAGAGCACCAAATTAACACAGAGCAACCTTGACTTTCTTTTTTAAATGTTTATTTTGAGAGTGAGAGAGAGAGAGAGAGAGAGAGAGCAAGAGAGCACAAGTGGGGGAGGAGCAGAGAGAGAGAGGCAGAGAGAGCTGTGTACTCTCAGTGTGGAGCCTGATGCGGGGCCTGAACTCATGAACCATGAAATGAGGACCCAAGCCAAAATCAAGAGTCGGAGGCTTAACCGACGGAGCCCCCCAGGCGTCCCAAGCAACCTTGACTTTTAATCCAGCTCTGCAACTTACGATGCAGCCTTGGGCAAGCTGCTTAGATGCTCTGAACCTCATTTCTCCCAGCCATAATATGGTCGTAAGGCCACCTCCTTTCAGGACTGCTGTGAAGCCCATAGCACCAGAAAACCATGCCCAGTGCACAGGAAGTACCTTGCCAACAGTAACCACCATAAGCATAACTTGCCCATTGGCTGTGCTTCTTCGTACATGCCCCTGCACTCAATACTTGCCGCTCAGTACACATCTGTGGAACTGAGTGTTGACCTCTGGAATTTCCCTGGGGGTGCTAAGTTTGCCATATTTGATGATTCCGCCCCACTGCAACACTGACCTTGCTCATTTCGGCTGGAAGCCATTGGCTATCACCTTCCAGTGGGTGCTGCCCATCTGGGCCTCCTTGACAAGGCTGAGTCGTTACTGACCTCTGGGGGCGGGGCAGGGCGGGAATGCACACAGGGTGGGGCAAGAGGAGTTATGGAAAGAAGAGGAGCCCTGTATTTTGATCCTGACGGAGCCACCACTGTGCTATCAAAGCCAGCAGCTGTGTCTGTGACTCTCAGGGAGCACGGTGACCCAGCCTGGGCTTCCTGGTCTTGGGGATCTTGCCTTAGATGCTGTGGAAGCTGAGGCTGCGTGGCTGCCCCTGGGGCTTTGGTCAGTGCCCGGAGGCATGGTCTCCGCTCCCCACGCTCTGAGACCCTCCCCCAGCCAGAGGGGTGCAGGCCCTCCCCCAGCCAGAGCTGCCCCCTCTTGCAGCCCTGACACCCCACTTAGGCTGAGCAGATGGTGCAAGGGCGGGGGGCAGGCAGCAGTAAGAAACCGGCAAGGTAGGAGGGTCCGGGTCACGAGGAGCCTGGACTGTTCTAGGAGGCGGAGCTTCATCCTGAGTGTGGTTGGGAGCAGGATTCTAGGCAGGGGGGGACTCAGCCAGTCCACCCTCTAGAAGCATCCCTCAGGCAGCATTTTGGAGACTGGGTTAGAGGGCAGGAAGGTCAGGTGTGAATGTGGTGGCCCAGGAGGGAGATGCCCGGAGCTGATGGAAGGCAGGAGCCCCGTGGATGGGGAGGAGGGGTAGGAGCTGGCAACGTGAGGAGATACTATGACGCCGGCTCTGTCCTCTTGAGCAAGCTAGCTGGGGTCTCTGAACCTCTGCTTCCTCGTCTGCAGATTGGGGTGGAAGAGTATTGGGTTAATGAGATAATACAGAAAATGTGCCCAGTATGGTGCCCGGCCCTGGTCAGTAAAAGTCAGCAACAATCCTGCTGCTCTTGCTGTTGCTAATGGCCTCCATCTCCAATGACACCACGTTTTCAGTCTTAGTTATAAGGTGAATGTTCTTAAACAGCACGGCTAGGTGTTAAGGGGGGGTGGGGTGTTCGTGGTGTGGTCAGCAGCGGACACTGGCTTCCAAGAGACATGGGTGCTGCCCTGCGGGGGAAAGGGCTAGTGGGTAGACATGGGGCTTGGGAGAAAGGTCCAACTGGAGCTCTGGAGGCCGCAGGCTGCAGCTGGAGAGTGGTCAGAGACATCGGTGTGGATGCAAAGAAAAAAGCTAAGGACCGAACCTTGTAAGGAGCCATCATGGAAGGGCTGAGTGGAGGAAAGGCCACTATGTAGATTCTGCAAGACCCAAAGAGGTGCAGCTGGACGAGCGGTGTCATAGACATCAGGGAAGCAGTTTCAAAAAGCGCAAGGACACCTGTGGCAACCGGTGCAGAGAAAAATAAGATATTCTCTGCAACAGAACACATGCTCAGCAATGATCCCTGAAGGCCTTGAGCAGAGCCGAGTCCGGGGGAGGGGGAGGGGGAGGGAGGCCATGCAGTGAGTGGCGACTCCGGGAGGTGGAGGAAGAAACAAGAGAAGAGGGCTTGAGGGGTGGCCCGCACAGGTTGAGAAATGCGTGTCGCTTCAGAGATTGAAAGAGAAGCTGAGAAGTCCAAACAGAGAGGGAAGGCCTAGTGAAGGGGCTCCCGGAGAACCAGAAAGTAGAATCCAGAAGAGGTGGAAGAATGAGCAGGAAAAACACAGTTTAAAGAATGCCGACTGACTGGGAGCAGTGCAGTCACAGGGCACTCAGACCTGGGGTCCCTGAGAAGCTGGGGACTGGCGGTGGGAATGGCAGGCTGCCTGGGGCCAGAGCTCGGTGGTGGAGTTGGGGGGTTTGGGCTGGGGTTTTGCCGGGAGTGGTCACCAGGCTTGGAGACAAAAGCTTGGTTCCAACCTGGCTTGGCCACCAAATATCAGGTCCCTTCCCAGTCCTTACTTCCCAGTCCTACCCCCCAGCTGTAAAGTGACAGATATCAACATGGCACTCCTAGGGGACCTTGCTGCTAGGACCCTGGCATAGAGTCTCTGAAGGTCCCAACTTGGGGTGCCCGGGTGGCTCAGTTGGTTAAGCCTCTGACTCTTGATTTTGGCCCAGGTCACGATCCCAGGGTCATGGGATTGAGCCCCACATCGGGCTCCCTGCTCAGCGTGGAGCCTGCTTGAGATTCTCTCACTCTGCCCTCTCTCTCCTCTGCTCACTCTCTCTCTTAAAAAAAAAAAAAATCCTATCTTACATGGAGCATGGGCTCCTTCAGAAAAACTGAAGAGGGCATCAGGCCCTCACACAAGCTACACAAGACTTCCGCGTAAAAATTCCTGGCTGTTCCTGGATTCCCTAGGATCCCCCCACAGACCTAGGAGTCTGAGGTCCTAACCGTACTCGTAAATAGGGAGCAATCCCATCCAACTGCCAGCTAGGAAGCTGTAATAAAGGAAAACCGAGTGCTGGAACTGTCGGCAGCAGCGCGGCCCCCACCCAGACCAGCTCCTAATGAGTTTTTCTCTGTTTGCTGATGGAGAACACTTGTAATAAAGTTTAATGTGGAAGAACAAGGTGCGTTTAACCAAAGCTGTAAACATCTCTAATCCTCTTTAAAACTACAGGGTCCAGTACATTAACGCTCGACAATCAGACGCTAAATTGGCATGAAGCTAATCGAGCTGGGTTTATTAGAAAGTAGACACCAAGCCGTCTTCTATCAGTGACAACAGAAGGAGCGGAAAACCGCAGTGGCCACCCCCACACCCCACCCTATGCATTAGGAGTCTTCCCCAGATCGCCACCCCACGGAAAGACGCTGATGGCTTGGGGGGAAAATACGCTCAGCGAGCACGTGTGGCTCCAGGCCAAAGCCCGGTAGCCTTGCGCACTTGGGGAATTGTTTTCCCGGGCAAAACAAACCATTTTTAAAAATGTGAAGTGTACGAATAATTCGGAACGAACGAAGGCTCAACCTCTATTCTGTCTGACCTCTGCAGAATGCACACTGCTGAGCCCTTCCTCCTTCGAGAAACTCCCAGACATGGCTTTGTCCAGCCCTTGCCATTCCTCTGATTGGTTGCTCTTCCCTGGCCTCCTTCAGGCTCCTCACCTGCTTCTGGAGCTGCCAGCAGAGAGCTCCCCACCGCTCGGGCCTCAGGCCAGGCGTCTTCCCTCTGCATGGGTCCACCTCTCCCTGGGGATTTTGCCCACTCTCAGGGCCTCAGCTGTGACCTATACTCTGAGGATAGCCCCCAACCCTCCAGGGGTTCCAGATCCACATTCCCCGACAGTTTACATCCATGCCCCTCAAACTGTGGTCCAGATTCAGAAGCATGGGCATTCCCTGGAAGCTTGTCAGAAACATAGACTCCCAGGCCCCCACCCAGACTTCCTGACCTAGGATCCACAGTTTAATAGGATCCGGTGATGTGTTACAGATTAGGGAGCACAAGTCTATCCTACCCATCTGGACACCTCCTCTGTAGCTCACACTCAAGCTGTCCACGCTGAAGGCGGGCCCTTCTTCTAAGCCATGAATTTCTTCTTTGTGTTCCTCCCAGTGAGTGAATAGCTTCTGTCCAGGGTCGGGTGGGGGCGGGACGGAATGGAGAGTCAACATCCCCACCATGTGGCTGCCTCACCTAGTAATGGGCTAAACATGAGAACTCCCTCCCTCTCCAGGAAATATACGGATACTGAAAAACATCATGTCCTATAGAACATATATGGAAGCCACGCTAAACTTCACGGCCACACAAAAAGTCGCCCTCCAGCATCCATGTGATAGGGCTCATTTGAATCTCTGCCCTGTGCCCTTCCCCTGCTGTCCCCAGTGACGCTTAGTACCACTCCAAGCCTGCTGGTGTCTCTCCTCCTAACCAGAGGGTCCTTCCATGAGGCCAATATCAGTCCTGAAGCCTGACAGTCCCTTTCCATTGAGAAGGGTGTCCTCAGGGCCCTGAGAGGCCCCACTCAGTAAGAAAGTGCAGAGCACGGCAGGGGCCCGTGGCTACAAGTACGTCATGGGACATAATGCAGGTGGAGTCCTTGGGTGGTGACACTCAGTGCAACTCTTTTGCTTCCTGAGCTGGGAAGCAACTTTGACGCATACCGTAACGGTCCGAATTCTCTCCATTGCAACATGATGTGCTCGAACAGAACTAGGATTTAGATGGTAGGAAAATGGGGTCGTTAATGGAATCAAAGGAAGATCTGAAGGAAAGAGAAACGCCTGAGGAATTTTGGGTCTGGGAGCTTGGATTCTGTGCTCCCAAGACATTTTCCTCCCCGCTTCTCAGAGTCTCCTTCATTTTTCAAGGCCTCCCTATTGCCAGAGACGTGGCCGGAGGCATAGCTGATAGGTGGCATCCCAGCTTCGCTCCCCAAGAGAAAGATGGTTTGTTTCACCCGAGGATTCTGATCAGCCCAGAACAGGCCTCATGCACGCTTTGGGCCATTTTTTTTTTTTGTGGTCTGGAGCATGAACCCCATTCTTGGCCCAGCCTACGTTGCAGTCATGCATATCGGAGGCTGAGTGATGAACAAGGGGGTGGATAGTCTCTAAAAGCATCAACTGGTTTAGTGTTCTTATACAAGTGAGTCTTTGGGTTTCCTGATGTTCAGGACAACCTAGATGACCATGCACCAAAAATACCGAGTGCCCCAATGTCATTTTCACTCCAGGAAATATCAGGAGGGGGAAGGCCTGGCTTTTTCTGACTTGCCCTGTGAACTAACAGGATCATGATGCTTTTTTTTTTTTTTTTTAATTTTTTTTTTTCAACGTTTATTTATTTTTGGGACAGAGAGAGACAGAGCATGAACGGGGGAGGGGCAGAGAGAGAGGGGGACACAGAATCGGAAACAGGCTCCAGGCTCTGAGCCATCAGCCCAGAGCCTGACGCGGGGCTCGAACTCACGGACCGCGAGATCGTGACCTGGCTGAAGTCGGACGCTTAACCGACTGCGCCACCCAGGCGCCCCGGATCATGATGCTTTAATGAAGATGCGATCCCAAAGAAATCCCAGCCTTTTTTCCCCCACCACAGCTACTTTAGTTCAGGGCTTGGGGATGCCCTTTTTTGCTGCCTTCCTTCCTGCCATGATTCCGTGCCATGCCTGGCCTAGGTCAAAATTCACCACCAAATCTGAGAGTGTCTACTGAGCAATGGATTCTTGCTTGTTTTGACTTCATGTAAATATACAATCAATTGTCCCTTATGAAAACTGCTTATATAGGGGCGCCTGGGTGGCTCAGTCAGTTAAGCCTCTGACTTCGGCTCAGGTCATGATCTCATGGTTCACGAGTTCCAGCTCTGCATTGGGCTCCCTGCTGTCAGCTCAGAGCCTAGAGCCTGCCTTGGATTCTGTGTCTCCCTCTCTCTCTGCCCCTCCCCCGCTCACGCTCAGTCTCTCTCTTTCTCTCTCAAAACTAAACAAAAACATTAAATTTTTTTAAAAAACTGCATATATATATAGTTGTTTCAATAGATTCCTGATAGTAAAAACAAGATGAAAAACTTTTCCTAATTTCTATTGGGATGATTCCCCTTACTCATTTTTAGAAATAAATGTTAAGGCATGGTTAGTGGTTTATTTGATAGGGAATAATTCACCCATTTTTTTTAAGGTTTACTATGACAATAACATCAAGATTTATCACTGCAAATAAGCACCAGGGACAGATCACCCATTGCTTCTAGTTGTGAGCAGAACTTGGATGTTTGGCTTCTGGACATAATGGTGGGATGAGCTCTGCTTGGATGTTGACAGTAGCTTCCAGGATTCCTTTGGGAAGGGTTTCAGTAGGAGGTGATGGTCTTTTATACTCGAGGTCCAGCTGGTCCCCCAGCCATACAGCGTCGTGTGGGTTTGTGCAGCTATGAGCAGAATTCTGGAGCCAAAGTCTGAATTGAATCTAGAGCAACGACTTGTTACCCTAACTTGCAGCTGCCAGCTCTTCTTAGCAGAATGTGTTTCTTTCCACACGTCATGGCCCTCAGCTTTCACTAAATTTAAGGAGATGGGCTTGATGGGATTGAGTTCAGTTCACTTCTGCAGTAGCCTAGGGGCCCCCTACCCTCTTGCTTCTCCCCACAATCTCCTCTTCACACACTTCACACTCCAACCCCACCTGGCATCCTCGGGCCCCACTAGCCCATATGGTTCCTCGTGCGAATGAAGCAATCACCCTCCTTCCTCAAAACACCATAGAACCATGTTCTGTTGGAACATTGCCATGATAAAATAGGATACGCTGCCTATGATAATTATGATATGAACTGTATGCCAACCATATAGTCTCCTCTCCTAAAGGATCCCCTGGAAAGTTCCAGACAATTCTTTCAAGTGGTATTTCTTCCCCCAAAGCTGCGTGGTTTATTCACTATCTTTGAAATCTGGCAGGCGGGAAGGGAATGAGATGCAGGTGTAGACCAGAGAGATCGACTTCCCCTTTGTAAAGTCAGGCTATTTCTGCTTCTAGAAAATCTACCTGCTCCCAATTTGGACCCTTTCCAATAAACCACAAGAGGTATTCATAAGCTATCATGGGTCTTTGGGAGTGTTACCGTAGAGCTAAGTTCACGGACACATTTATTTTTTGAAGCTATTGTAACGAGAGCCTTACACTGTAAAGAAACTTTCATTTCGAAAATACATACTGACTGTCACATGAATGTTAACACAGTGTAATGTGAAGCAATTTTATAGTATCCAGAATCTTGCGGTATTCATCATCCCATTACAAGAATTCTATGAGAGGTTAAGTCACCTTACTATAAACGTGATAATTTATACTATACTATAATCTCTTTATACTATATCGAGATAATTAGGGAGTAAGAAACTTGACCAAGTTCGCACAGCTATACAGAAGGGCACAACTCACACTCAAGGTTGTGTTTAAAATATATAATTTACCATATATACATGATCCGTTACAAAGCCAAACAATGTCTGCAGTGCGCAGTGAATAACCGCCCAGAGCACACCCACCCAAGAAGTGTGACAGGATGGCTCTCTTCTAGAACATTTCCATCTCCAGTGAGTTTCTGGGTATTGTACCAGTCCTGCAGAGAAACTTCCACACAGATGTGTATACCATGCACCCCTGCCTGACCCCAACCCAAACACATTAGAAATCACCCATGAAGTTGAGTTGGACAAGGCACGTTCCAAGAGTAGGGTCTTTAAAACACATTTTCCCAACTCGGCTTGCACTTCTTACTCTCCTCCACTAGGGGAACCAGGCACAAAACTTTGCCCACATAGGAGTGGACGTTCTATTAGAGCTGGTAACCTCGACACAGTTCCGAGGGGCCCGCTTCCTCCAGTGTGTCAATGGATGGCTAAGTCCCTCCCTTGCTCCTTTGGAGAAGAGTAGGACTTCTTGGAGGATGTAAGTTTCTATACCAATATAGGTGCACCCTGATGAGGGTTATGGAAGCCCTTTAAAATAGGGTGTGCTACTTGCCCTGTGGCCTTGGGCGATCACAGCTGGGGAGATGGCACTGGGGTATTTACAGACGGCTGACTGTTAGCCCCACAATCTGCCTCTCTGCCCTTAAATCACCAGGTTCAGTGCATCTGTTTAAAACAAGAGATGCCACCTTGAGTGACCGTTTGCAGTAAGCAGTCTGCTCTGCTCTAGATGCCTTAGGAACGTTCTGTGACCTTCTGAAAACCAACTAGTACATATCTGCCATCTCACACACTTTGGCCTATAATGGTATTTCTTCTAGCTATATGCTATGAGCTTGATATCACAAATACAGGAAGAACAGAAGATTAAAATAAGATTTTTAAAAGATTAAAACCCAAAGAAAGAAGAAAACACGAAGGGGTTTGGCTCAGCAGAACAATCTCCTTGGGTACTCTCAGAATCAGAGTCCACACTTCTCAGGGCTCAGACTCAGAAAATCTTGTCCTGGGAGGTTTGTCCAAGGTCGGTGGCCCCTAATCTTTTGTGGAGAGGAGCCTCGTACCTCGTGCCTCACACCTCTCCTCGAAGGCACCTGGAGCGCTGTTGGGAAGGGTCTCTCTGCCACACAGAAGGCACGAGTGAAAATACAAAAATAAGGACTTTGTTTCCAAAGTGTCATAAATAACCGGGATGGCACGTATTAAATAGGACCACGGAAGAGGGCACAGCATTACAACTTGTTCTCTTCAAAGAGGATCTGGGCATAGACGGTGCTGGTGGGGAGGCCTTTGGCGGCCCGGTGGGGTTTGACCAGCTCCAGCTCGGCGTAGGTCAGGTTCTCCTCAGCAATCTTTGGCTGGAAGACAAAACACAAAACAATTCCAGCTGACCACAGGCGTTCCGCATCATATATTCATTCATCAGGGGTGCATTTTCATCGCATTCTGGGGACCCAAAGGGAAACAAATGGACAAAAATTTTCCAAGGACATATAAAAATTAAATAACATAACAATATAGATCTCATTGCCTTATAAAGAACACTATGCCCTATAAAGAGCCACTACGATTATTCTTTTTTAAAATATATTTTTTCAGTTTATTTATTTATTTTGAGAGAAGAGAGAGAGAGAGAGCATGAGAGGGGCAGAGAGAGACGGACAGAGAGACGGTCCTAAGTAGGCATCAGTCTGGCAGCTTAGAGCCCAACACAGGCCTCCAACTCATGAACTGTGAGATCACGAGCTGGGCTGAAACCAAGAGTTTCATTCTCAACTGACGGAGCCACCAGGCGCCCCTCACTATGATTTATTCTTGAGTCAACATAGAACACTAACAAAAAGCGATTAAACATTAGGTCACAAAGTAAACTTTAATTCTGAGAAGTAAAAATAATGTAACTAACAGTTTCTGATCAAAAGGAAAAAATAAAGATAGCGACAGAAACCCAAAATTCTAGAAATTAATAACAAAATTAGAATGGGCATTTTTCTCGAATGACTCAACCTGTATAAAACTAAAGTTTTGGAATATCTTGATAACAATAAAAGAAGAAAATATTACTTACCAGAGCCCAAAGAATGAAGTACTCACAGATAAATCATAGTCTTAAATATTTATGTTAATACTATGAATTAAATGGGTCGAGCATCCAATTGAAGAAGTTAGAAAAGAACAAAATAAATGGAAAAAAAAAAAGAAGAAAGAAAGGCCAATACAATTAGAGCCAGACTCTATGAATCAGAAAGCAGAAAAACAGGGGCGCCTGGGTGGCTCAGTCAGTTAAGTGTCTGACTCTTGATTTCAGCTCAGGTCATGATCCCAGGTTTGTGGGATTGAGCCCCACACTGGGCTCTGTGCTGGGTGTGGAGCCGGCTTAAGATTCTCTCTCTCCATCTCCCTCTGCCCCTCCTCCCCTCAAAGAAAGAAAAGAAAGAAAGCAGAAAAACAGTAGAATTATAAAAATACCCAAAAGCCTGTGCTTGAAAGTACCAATAAAATAAATAAACTGAAAAATAAATTAATCAAGATAAAAAGGTAAAAAGCACAAGTGAATAAAATAGGAAATGAAGAAGGGGATATAATGTAAATAAAGTTTTTTAATTAAAAAAAAAACTACTTTGCTCAACTCATTGCCCAAAATTATGAAATGCAGGATAAAGTAGGTAATGTTTCAACAAATATAAATTATAAACTCCAGAAAATATGAATGTATTAATTATCATCAAAAAAAGAAATAAAAGAAAGGAAAGAAAAGAAATAAGGAGGGAGGGAAAAAGGAAGGAAGAAAGGAAGAAAGGAAATATTGTCAAAGAGCTCTTTCTCAAAAACACCAGGCCCAGGCATTTTTATAGGAGACTTTCTAAAACAAATTCTTTTAAGGAAAAGATAATTCCAATGTAATTAAATTTATCCAGAGCATTAAAAGAGGAAGAAAAATTTCATGTATTTTATTATTTTTTATTTTTATTTTTTTACATTAGAGAGAAAGAGATCAGGGGAGAGGGGCAAAGGGAGAGAGAGAGAGAGAGAGAGAGAGAATCTCAAGAAGTCTCCATTCTCAGTGTGGAGCCTGACCTGGGGCTTGATCCCACAACCCTGGGATCATGGCCTGAGATGAAATCAAGAATTGGACGCTCAACTGACGGAGTCACCCAGATGCCCCTCCATGTATTTGAAAACGACCTCATTTATTAATGTAAATTTTAAATCAGATTGACTCAGAATGAAGAAGCAGATTAAAAGATACATAACCATGTTCCAGGAATGCAAAGATGGTTCAATATTAGAAAAATCTACCAGTATAATCCACTATAGCAACAGATGCAAAAAACCAATATGACTATCTCTATAGATGCTGAAAAAGCATTTAATAAAATTAAAAAGAATTTTTTTTGTGAAAAACAACTTTTGAATAAAGGAGTCACCCATGTATATTTTCTTGCCATGATTAAGGAACATTATTAAAATAAAGAATAATTGGTGGCTTATTATGGAGTGATGTCAGGATCACAGCACCATGAGCCACTCCTTTTTCTTTTCCTTTCCCCATCAATTTACAACTGATTGGACATCCACAAATGAAAAGAAAAGTGCCTCTGCACAGCATACCAAAAGACACCCGAGAGATCTGTCCATCTGTGCACTCAAAGGTGGGGAGACTGGACTGCAGAGGAGACTGCAGAGAGGGTGGGGGGGCAGCAGTGGCATTGGCGGTGATGACAGAAGATGTGGGCTGGTCCAGAAACCAGCCAGCACCACCTTACTGAAACAGGAAGTAGAGGGTGAAGGCAGTGATGGGGGGGTGGGGAGGAGGGTCTGCCTGGCCATGCGCATTATAGCTGGAGGGAGCAGTTGCTCTCTCTGACTGACCACAGTGACTGCGGGAGGGAAAGGAACGGAAGGAAAGTGTCTCCTGCTGTCTGTCCCAGAAGGCAAGAAGCCCATCCTTGCGTCAGGATCCCCCTACGTAGCAGTGGGTACACCCAAAGCCCAAAGCACTAAGTACACACCTTCCCTCCTCACTCCTGCTCTGCCCACCGCCCCCCCACTGCCAGCACCTTTGTTTTTTCTAAATGCATAGTGCTCCCAACGTTAGCAGCCAGTCAGCTTCCTTAACAGAAGGCAAAAAATTGTGCTATAGCGCCACCTTCTGGAAAACAAAAGGAAGGCTCCTAACTACCAACCTGTTGAACTGTTGGAATCAATGTTAACAAAAACCTCACCTACATGAAAAAGGGTGTTCGCTACTTCAAATGCAGTGGCAGAGCCACTTCTCATCAACCGCCATGAAAAATCATAGTAATAGGTGAAAATCACAGTAATATTTAAAAAATCACAGTAACATGGTATCAGAAAAATAAAATGACAATTTCCAGTAACCAAACCCAAAGACATGGAATACAGTCATCTAAATGGTAATTCAAAATACTTGTAAAGAAGTTCAAAAGCCAAAAGAAAACCCAGAAGGACAGTACAGTGATTTCAGCAATCAAACTAATAAACAGAAGGCGTGCTTTATCAAAGAGGCTGAAATTCCAAAGCAGAACCAAACAGATATTCTGGAGCTGAAGGACTGAATAAATGAGAGGAAGGATGCATTAGAACATACTGGAAATAGAGCAGATCAAAAGGAAGAGAGAATTAGTAAACTCAAGGACAGAAATATAGAAATGATTCAGGTGGAAGAGGAGAGAGAGCTGAAATTTTTAAATAGGGAAGGAATTCTATGTGAATGATCTGACTCCATTAGAAAAGCCAAAATAAAGGGCACTTGGGTGGCTCACTCAGTTAAGCATCTGACTTCGGTTTGGGTCATGATCTCACGGTTTGTGAGTTCAAGCCCTGCATCGAGCTCTCTGCTATCAGCACAGAGCCCACTTCCGATCTTCTGTTCCCCTCTCTCTGTGCACCTCCCCCACTTGCTCTCACTCTCTCTCAAAAATAAGCATTTTAAAAAAATTAAAAAAAAAAGAAAAGCCAACATTATGGGTATCCCAGAAGGAGGAGGGAAGAGAAGGGAAGAGAGCCTATTTAAAGAAATAATAGCTGAGAATTTTCCAGTCCTGGAGAAGGAACTGGGTATACAAGTCCACAAAGCTAATAGGACACCTTACTAGCTCAATGCAAAAAGACCCTCTCCAAGTCACATTAGAGTAAAATTGTCAAAAGTCAACAATAAAGAATTTTAAAGGCAGCCAAGGGGGAAAAATGACAGTAACCTAAAAAAGTACTCCTGTTAGGCTATCAGCAGATTTCTCAGCAGAAACTCTGCATCCCAGGAGAGAGAGGAATGACATATTATATGGGAAGATAAAAACTGTCAGCTAAGAATATCTGGCAAAGTTATCCCTCAAAAATGAAGGAGAAATAAAGGCTTTCCCAGATAAACAAAAGCTGAGAGGGTTAACCACCAGTAGACCTGCCTTACAAGAAATGTTGAAAGGTGATCCTCAAGCTGAAATGAAAAAAATGAAAGTACACAAAACTCTGATTAAGGGGATAAACAGAATTAGAATATGGTAACTCTTCTTTAAAATAGTATATTAAACTCTTAACTATAGCATAAAGTTTAAAGGAAAAGAGCATTAAAAATAATGGGAACAACTTGATAACAAAATCACAGTATAAAGAGAGATAATTTGTGACATCAAAAATATAGAAGAGGCAGAGGAAAAGGATGGAACTTTCATAGGCAAATGAAGATAAATTGCTATCAGCAGAAAAAGAACTATTTTACCTATGAAATGTTTTATGTAAACTACAAAGCATATTTGGTAACTACAAAGCAAATATCTAGAGGATAGCCACAAAACATCAAAAAAAGGGGAGGGGGGAGGCTGTGCCAATGTCCATGCAAAACTACCTACTTACAAAGGTAGACAGAATCAGAAGGAAACAGAAACACGGAAAAGACAAAATAATCAGAAGGCAAAAGATAAAATGTACATATCAATAATCACCATAAATGTAAATGGATTAAACTCACCAATCAAAAGGCACAAAGTGGCTGGACAGATAAAAAAATAAGACCCAACTATATGCTGCCTACAGGAGACTCATTTCAGCTCTAAAGGCACATATAGGCTCAAAGTGAAAGAATGGAAGATATTCCAAGCCAGCTGAAATAAAAAATTAAGTATAGCCATACTTATACCAGACAAAATAGACTTAAAGCTAAAAAGGGTATTCAGAGACAAAAGTCATTACATAATGATAAAGGGGTCAATCCATCAAGCAGATATAATGATTACAAACAAATACGTTCCCAAAATCTAAGCAATGAAATTAAGTATATATTAATTATATTAAGTAATCAATGTCACTTAAGCTTGTAAGTATATTATATATTGATTAACTAATAAAAGTAATTAAGTAATTAATAAAAGATCTTAAAGGAGAAATAGACAACAATACAATAATTGTAGGGGACTTCAATACCCCACTATCAACAATGGATAGATCATTCAGATAGAAAAATCAACAAGGAAGTATTTAAATTGAAACACACTTTAGAATAAATGGACTTAACAGACATATACAGAACATTTCACCCAACAGCAGCAGAATACACAATTTCTCAAGTGCACATGGAACATTCTCTGGGATAGATCATATGTCAGGCCGCAAAACTAATCTTAGCAAATTTAAGAAGACTGAAATCATAACAGCTATCTCCTCTGACCACATGGTATGAAACTAGAAATCAACAAAAGGAAAGTGAGAAAATCTAAAAATATGTGGAAACTAAACAGCACACTTATAAACAACCATTGGATCAAAGAAAAAATCAAAAGGGAAATAAAAATTATCTCATGAAAATGAAAACACAACATATCAAATATTGTGGGATGTATCGAAATCAGTTCTGAGAGGAAAGTTTATAACAATAATAATATATTAAGAAATTAGAAAGCTTTCAAACAACCTAATTTTACACCACAAGGAACTACAAAAAGAAAACAAATGGAGCCCAAAGTTAACAGAAAAAAGGAAAAAGTAAGGATCAGAGTGCAAATAAATGAAATAGAAACCAGAAAAAATAATAGAAAGGATCAGTGAAACTAAGAGCTAGTTCTTTGAAAAGATAAAATTGACAAAGCTTTAGCTAGATTAATTAAAAAAATAGAGAAGTCTCAAAAAAATTAGAAATGAAGGAGAAGACATTAGAATAGATACTACAAAAATACACAGAATTGTAAGAGACTAGGATGAACAATTATATGCCAATAAATTACATAACTGAGAAGAAATGTGTACATTCTAGAAACACACAACCTAAGAAGACTGAATCAGGGAGAAATACAAAAGCTAAACAGATAGTAATCAGTAATTACTAATCAGTAATAATAATAATAAAAACCTCCCAACACAAAAAAACTTCAAGGCTAGCGCTACTGGAAAATTCTACCAAACATGTAAAGAATAATTAATACCAATCCTCTTCAAACTCTTCCAAACTATCAGGCAGGAGGGAATACTTACAAACTCATTCTATGCAGTCATCATCACTTTGATAACAGAAACCATACAGGGCCACCACAAGAAAAGAAAACTATAAACCAATATCCCTGATGACTATAGATGTAAAAATTCTCAAGACAATGTTAGAAAATCAAATTCAAGAACATGTTAAAAGGATTATACACCATGACCAAGTGGGATTTATCCCTGGTACGCAAAGATGGTTCAACATACACAAATCAATAGATGTAATTCATCACATCAATAAAGTGAAAGATAAAAACCACATGATCATCTCAATGATCAAAATACAATATCCTTTCATGATAAAAACCATTAACAGACTAGATACAGAAGAAACATATTCAACATAATAAAGGCCATATATGACAAACCCACAGCTAACATTATACTTAATGAAGAGAAACTGAAAGCACTTTTCCTAAGATCAGGAACAAGTCAAGATGCCCACTCTCACCACTCATATTCAATATAATACTGGAAGTCCTAGCTAAAGCAATTAAGGAAGACAAAGCAATAAAAGGCATTCAAATGAGAAAGAAAGAAGTAAAATTGTCATTATTTGCTGATGATATGATTCCTATATAGAGCAAATCCCAAAGAATTAGTAAAAAAAAAAAAAAAACTATTTCAGTAAAATGGCAAGATACAAAACCAGCATATAGAAATCAACTTTATTCCTTTACACTAATGATGAAGCATCCAAAAAAGAAGTAAAGAAAATGAACCCATTCATGATAACATCAAAAAAAAAATACTTAGGAATAAATTTAACCAAGGAAGTGAAAGATCTATACAACAAAGACTACAATACTTTGCTGAAAGAAATTGAAGAAGACACAAGCAAACAGAAAGATATCCCATGTTCGTGGATTGGAAGAATTAATATTGTTAAGATGGCCATACTATCTAAAGCCATCTACAGATTCTACTTAATCCCGATCAAAATACCAAAGGCGTTCTTCACAGAAATAAAAGAAACAATCCTAAAATTTGTGTGGAACCACAAAAAAAAAAAAAAAAAAAAAACCCAAATAGCTAAAGCAGTCCTGAGAAAACAGAACAAAGCCAGTGGTATTGTGCTTCCAGATTTCGAACTATACTACAAAGCCATAGTAATAAAAAACAGTATGATACTGGTACAAATATACATAGATACATCAGCCAATTGAAAAACTCCAGCATATATGGTCAACTTATTTTTGACAAGAAAGCCAATAACACATAACAGTGAAAGGGTAGTCTCTTCAACAAATGGTGCTGAGAAAACTGTAGAAACACATGCAGAATAATTAAACTGGACCACTATCACATATCACTCACAAAAATGAACTAGAAATGAATCAAAGACTTAAATGTAAAGGTCTGATACCATGAAAGTTCTAGAAGAAAATGTTTGGAAGAAGCTCATTGATACTGATCTTGGCAATCATTTTTTGGAAATATCTCCAAAAGCACAAACAACAAAGGAAAAAAATTAACAAATGGGACTACATCAAACTCAAAAGCCCCCACAGAGCAAAAGAAACAATTAACAAAATGAAAAGAACCTACAGAATAAGAGAACTTTTTGCAAACTATATAATGGATAAGGGGTTGAAATATCCAAGTAATATCCAAAATGTACAAAGAATTCCATCAACTCAATAACAAGACAAAACAAAATCCAATTTAAAAATTCGCAAAAGAAGTAATTAGACATTTCTCCAAAGAAGACATCAAAAAGGTCAACAGACACATGAAAAGATGCTCAACATCACTCATCATCAGGGAAACGCAAATGAGATATCACCTCATATTTGTTAAAATGGCTATCATCAAGAAGACAAAGACCACGGGAGCTGGTGAGGATGTGGTGAAAAGGGAACCCTTAAACACCGTTGAGAAGAATGTAAATTGATCAAACCACTATGGAAAACAATGTGGAGGTTTCTCAAAAAATTAAAAATAGATCTACCATGTAATCCAGCAATTCCACTTCTGGGTATATATCCAAAGGAAACAAAAACAGGATTTCAATGAGATATATGCAATCCCATTTTTTTTTTCAAGATTTATTTATTTTGAGACAGAGAGAGAGCATGAGCGCACTTAAGAGCCAGGGAGGGGCGGAGAGAAAGGGAGAGGCAGAAACCCAAGCAGGCTCCACATTGTCAGCGTGGAGCCTGACTTTGAGCTAGAACTCACGAACTGTGAGATCATGAGATCATGTGAGACCTGAGCTGAAATCAAGAGTCAGATGTGTAACCGAATGAGCCACCCAGAAGCCCCTTATACAATCTCATTTTATTGCAGCATGATTCACAAAACCAAGCTATGGAAACCACCCAAATGCCCGTCAACGAATAAATGGATAAAGATGTGTTACATATATACAATGGGATATTATTCAGCCATGAGAAAGGAAGACATTGTCCCATTTGTGACACCATGGATGGACCTTGAGCACATTATGCTAATTAGGTAAGTCATAGAAAGACAAGACTGTGTGATATTACTTATACATGTGGAATCTAAAAAAATTAAACCTGTAAAAAACAGAGAGCAAGATGGTAGTTACCAGGGGACTGAGAGGAGTCAGACAAGAGTGATGGTACTTAAGGGTAAAAACTTGTAACAAGTAGTAAATAAGGTACTGAGATCTAATGCACAGGATAACACATGTAGACAATAATATTGTACTAGAGTTATGTAGTGTGATAAATATCACTGCTTGGCAATCATAATATATATATTATACATTATATATACATATATTATATATATTATATATGCTACAACATATAAAGGTATCAAAATAGCCTTGTACATGTGTATGTGTAACTTACACAATGTTACACATCAAATTTATTCAATAACAAATATTCACGTATTTATTATATATATTATTAAATAAATATTCACTTATTTATTATAAAAAGAATAATTGGTAATCCAACTTGAGTGATACTAAAATCTAAGGCTGTAATAATTACAATACTGGGGTGTTGGCACAGGAATACACCTATCTATCAGTGCAACTCATGAAGAAGTCCAGAAATTACCCTGGAATAATAAAATAAAATATTATTTTTCAATACATAGTGTTAGGTCACTTGGGTAGTCCCTTGAAAAATAAATAAATCAAATCCCTACATCATTCTTTATACCAAATTCCAGATAAATTACACATTTTTAATGTGGAAAAGAAACTCATAAAAGTGCTAGAAGAAAATGTGGGGAAATTAAAAAAAAATTTTTTTTAATAACCTCTGTGTATGGAAGGTATTTTATAGAAAAATCCAGGAGCAATGCAAAAAGATATGTATATCTTCGTGCCATATATGGCATAGTATTCTCTAAATAAAGTCAAAGGACAACTGACAAAGTGGAGAAAATATTTGCAACTCATACCAAAGGGTTTTACAATTCAACAAAGATAACGGCCAATAACCCATTAGAAAATTAAACAAAGAACAACAGACTGGACCAGAGTGTTCATAGGGGAGGAAATACATAGGCTCTTACATGTACAAATGAGACTGAAGCTGTAGCAATAAGAGAATCTCAATTGAAAATCAGACATCAGGGAATGCCTGGGCGGCTCAGTCAGTTAAGAGTCAGTGACACTTGATTTCGGCTCCAGTCATGATATCAGAGTTCATGAGATCGAGCCCATGCACTGTCAGTGCAGAGCCTGCTTGCGATTCTCTCTCTCCTCTGCCCCTCCCCCACTCACACTCATTCTCTCTCTCTCAAAATAAATAAATAAACTTAAAAAAAATAAAATCAGACATCAGGTTTTGTCTTTCGAATTAACAAACCTTAAAGAAAGGTTGTCAAAAGGAACAGAAGAAACAGGTCCTCTTGTATATTGTTTGTTGGTACAAGCAAAATCTGGAAACACTTCAATGGACATCAGTGGGAGACTGGGATATTCATACAATGGAGTATATGGAGTATATTCCTTAAAAAGAATGATGGAACTGTATGTGTCTGTGTTACCATCATTTGTGTAAATATGTGTGTATATATGTTACACATTTAGAAAACCCTTGGAACCTGCTTGAAAAATCAAGCACCTGATATCTAAGGTTCCCTCTGGTAAAGTAAACTGGATGGCAGAAGGGAGGATAAACCTTTGTGGATACCTTTTAAATTTTCTAGTAGGCACACGTATGTAAACAACACATTAATTAATTTTAATTCATAATCAGAAAAATAAAAGTCAGTCACTAATTTCTAGCCATGAAAGACACGTGACTTTCATTTAAGCAGCCTGCTTTTGGTTTTTGGTTTTCGGCTTTGGTTGTGCTATGGTTTTGTTTTGATTTTTTATTTTTTGTGCTTACACCTTGGATTATCTCGCCAAAATTCAGGACAAATAAACCATTCGCATTCAATTTAAGTTTCTTAAAAGGAATGCCTAAAGCAAAAAGCCTCTTTTCTTTCGAAATGAAGCGTCATCATAGAGACAGGGAGCAAGAGTATCTAAACTACAGCCAGTACCTACTCATCAGGGGCAACTAACCAGCAACCTTCACAAACTGGTCATTTTTCCATTTCAAAGTTAAGGACATTTATAGGGATGAGAGTCTCCTGCCTGTCTTTTGACATCAAAAGTCTTCACATCGCTTCTTAGTTGTCCATATATTACAAGCCAACAAAAATCCCGTTTACATCTTGCCTTACAGTTTAATTACATTTCACATTATAACGATTCCATTTAGAAATGCCATGTGTCCTCAAATAAGCACGCAAAACCCAACTCATGTAAATTTTAGAACCAGGATTTATGAAATCATATTGTCCAGGTGTTTTATTACATTACCTTGAAATTGCATTGTTTTCTAGTGTAGATTATCTGTTTATTCTTAAGTTATTCCATTACGTTTGGATATGAAAAATAACACTAGCTTTCTCAATACAGGTCACCAGGCTGGCTGGGCTGATGTGTTGTTTTCATACATTTTTATGATGTTCCTATAGTAAACATAATTCAATAAAGCCAAAGCACACTAAATAAATAATTGCATCTAGAAAAGCAATAAAAACAAATAAAATTAGTACTTTCATAAGTGGAAAGGTACTTCAATTACTGCTACAAGCAACAACCCACCATAAAATGTGTAGAATCATTTCCCTTATGCATATTTCTGGGATATAATAATTTGATTGAAGATACGAGGCAGCACACAGGAGCCTCCGAATTGTGAAGTGTATACAGTTTCCAACAGAAGATGCAGAATATCGGTCCTTGGCACCTTTAAAGAACCTATTGTTTTTCTGGCATGCACAGTTGGCTGTCACCATCAACCATGTGCTTAATTACATTTCCCAGCTTGTTTAACTGGAAATAAATTCCTAATGGCCAATGAAAGGGAGTAAATGTAGACTCCTCACCAGTTCTTATCAAGCTACCTTTTTTTTTTTTTTTTTGCACTGATGCTTTAGTGGAAGGTTTAGGTGCATTGAGAAGCAGCTTAGAGAAAATTATTTTAATAATCAGTTACTGGTAAAACTGTAGAACTGGTGGTAAAACCAGGGGCCAGGAGCAGAATGTAAAGGCTAAAGCAGATGATGCAATGGGGCAGAGCCAAGGGTAGGACCCCACAGCAGGGCCCCACGTGTATTTCCGGCGATGTCTGTGATCTTAACAATTCGAATGTGGCCTGGGTATAGGCTGAAGATTCACTCCCAACATCTACAGCAGTTGGAAAACTGGAGCACATCAAGTGAGTCTCTGAAGATGAATCGAGAAGCACCTCTGTTCCCTGTGAGCTGCTGGCCCTCAACATGACCCTCTTCAAGACCCCATTCCTGCTCTTGGGGGTGAAGGGAGTACAGAAGGGCATGGGCACTCTAGTACAAGCTTCAACGATCTTGAACTAGTGGTTCACAAACACTCTCACAAATGCTTTAGGCTGTACTCAGACACAAAGGAAACTCCTGGAAGCAGGATTTCCAGGCCTCAGACACCTAGGTCTGATGTCGCCGTGTTCGCTGAAAAGCAGGAGCAGGAGGAAACAGGGGAGATGGGAAGCAGACCAACTGCTGGGAAGTTCTGACAACGACCCTTAGAAAAGGCCCTACGGGGCACCTGGGTGGCTCAGTCAGTTGGGCGTCCGGCTTTGGCTCAGGTCATGATCTCATGGTTCACGAGTCTGAGGCCCTTATAGGACTCTGTGCTGACAGCTCAGAGCCTGGAACCTGCTTCAGATTCTGTGTCTCCCTCTCTCTCTCTGCCCCTCCCCAGCTTGCACTCTGTCTGTCCCTCTCTCTCAAAAATAAATGAAAACATTAAAAATATTTTTTTAAGTAAAAAAAAAAAAGAAGAAGAAAAGGCCCTAGAACTTTCCAAACATGTGAGAAGCAAATGCATCTGTTTGGTTGTATCTTCTTTTCCCTCTCAGCCTGCAGAGACCCCTGGTCAGTTTCTCTATTTCTCCAATGAGGGCCTGGTATTTATGTTCAATGCTTGGGATCTTGTCTGTTCTAAACCTCTTTGTTTTACAGACCTGTAATCTCACTTCTGATACATTTCTTCCCAGCCAAGAAGAACCCATTCCTTAGTCTGGAAGGGGATTTGGTGAGCAAAAGGGGATGGAGTTTCAGATACAGACACGTGTTGATGCATTAAAGAAAGGCTAGAATGGAATTTTTAAAAATTCTTCTAACTTTCAGTGGGTGGAAATACTCCTGGAGAGGAGGCAAGGAGAGTGGCCCTGCGGCCATCGTCTCATGGCTGAATGCAGACCATGGGTACAGGGGTAACTTGGACCTTAGTTTAAACGTCAGCTGTGTGACCTTCCCGCTGTCCTTAAGGACCTCCCAGATCCTAGAGTTGAACTCAAGTGCTCCCTGACAGCCACTGAGCCAGATTAAATTCCCACATAGTAAAACCTCAGAAGAATTCAGAAAGCATTATCACACAGACCAGTTTTCTCGTGCAGTGACAGAACCTTCTGGACTCCAACTGTAACAAAATCAGTTTGCAGTGAAATGCCATGTCTTCCACGGCCCATCTTTTCTGTTCTGCCAGTGGTGAGGCACTCAACAGCAGACGAGAACCCCCAGGTGGAGACCTCTCACTTCTAACTAAGCTCTTCTTTTTTAGAGTATTGGTTATGGAAAGTGGGCCTATGGGGAAGGACTTACGTGAAACGGCTAACCCTAGAAAAGTCAACCCCCAAGAATTCAGAAGTTGTGCACCTCTTGGGGACACACCACGCTTTAAGCTCTTAATTTGGAAGTTTCTGAGTATTTCATTTGGTAGGTGTGTTTCCAGGATTCAAGCTAAAAGTTAACATTCCTACCAGGAGAGAGGAGAGAGAGAGAGAGGGGCAGAGAAGAAAAAGGAGAGAGAGACAGAGATTGATTTAACATTCTACGCCAACTCCTGCAAAACACCATTTTTTCATAGAGATCACGGTTGGAAGTGCACGTTGAATTAAATTGCAGGAATAAAAGAAAAATACAATTGTAGCCGCTGCAAGTTCTCCAGTGTCAGAAGTTCAATTGGGTAATACCATTATCTGAGCAAAAGATCAATAACTAGGACATGGGGATGTTTATGCTAACGTCACCTTAGAGTTAAAAAATGTGATTGCATTTCTACGGGCTGCACTATCAGGAATCTATTTACCCAAGAGAGAATTACATATTATCGAGGGCAGACTTCCTCTCCCCCCTTCAAGATAAGTGCTCATTTTTTATTCAACAGAGGAGTACCTAGTAAAACAAATTCTCCCCTCCCCACGCCCACGCACATCGGACTATGGCCACCGAGGAGGTGGAGGCTGTGTGATCAGCAAAGCTCTGTTTGATGGAGGGCCCTCGATGGGCACCCATAGGTCCAAACTCAGGAAAGAAAACTATGGCGTCACCTTTACTGTTCCTGTTGGAATCGACATGGCTTGGAAATGAACTCGACTTAATTTTGAGTTCCACAGGTCTACCGACTGGCCCACCCTGCTTTAGATGGGCTGTGCGTGAGGTGGCAACAGACTCTTGGTTAGAGATATCCATTGGACAGGTAGAAATAGGAAGCTAAGCAGTGATAGGCTAGAGCTAGAGAAGGAGATGCATGCCAGGGCTAGTCACAATCTCCTTAGAGCTGAGACAGGTGGTCCACTGGGACCTCTGGCTTCAACAGCATAGCTGATACCAGAATCCCCACCCAGAGGTGAGGGCTGGAATTCAGTTGCACTCCCCAAAGCCAGCATGCAGCTATGACTGCGGACATAGGCTCTTCTTGGCAATCTGAGCCAGGGGCTAGACACCGGGACCTTGGTCACCACACAGGAGGACACAGGCATGCTATGAGGCACCACATGCCCACTTCCTCTGTTGCTTCAGACATCTATAAGCCTTGGGATTATATCTGCCCAAATTCCTACCTGCTTCCTGGCTTTCACGTGATTATTCAGTTAACTGATGGCCAATGAGCCAGTGTTCTCTACAGCTTTGGAAGGTTTGGAAAGGATCTGGAACTCAGGAGAGAAGTTTTGGATGGAGATTAAGATTTCAAAGTTGTATCCAGGTTTTTGGCACCGTGGGTTGGATGAGGTCACTTGGAACTCTTGAGCAGAGCAAATTTGCATCACGCTCTCGACTCTGGAGAATTCAAAGGATGTTTAGCAAAGCACATTCCCAGAATGAATTTGACATGATGGAAAGTCACATGCCCCTGGCTAATTGCTCTGAGGACACACAGAGGTGACCAGCCATAGGACCTGCTAAAGCCAGGCACAGAAAAGCCAGAGGCTTTATAAGTCATCAGACAGATGGAGGTCTCTAGATTTCACCAATGTATGTTTGGAAGCTAAAATGTGATTATAGATAAATCTCTTGGGGAGGGTCCTGACACATGAAACTTTTCATAGTGGCACAGTGATGGCAGTGAGAGCCCCATGATCTAATATAGTCACTCATGTTCTCTTCCCCATGGACCAGAGATCTATGTTTTCCCAGCTTCCTTCCAAAAGTACTTTTCCTGGCAATATTATTCAAAAGAATACTTAATGTTTAGAAAAAGAGAGGGCTTGGTAATCTCCTTCCATAGGAGTCTGCTCTGAGAATCTTCCATTTTGAACACTCAATCTTCTAATCAGCTGCAATCTTTTTTTTTTTTTAATGTTTATTTCTCATTTTGAGAGAGAGAGCATGAGCGGGGAATGGACAGAGAGAGAGGGAGACACAGAATCCGAAGCCAGCTCCAGGCTCCAAGCTGTCAGCACAGAGCCCGATGCGGGGCTCAAACTCACGTACCACAAGATCACGACCTGAGCTGAAGTCAGATGCTTAACCGACTGAGCCAGTCAGGTGCCCCTCAACTGCGATCTCTAACACTCTGACTCATCAGACTGTTCAAGGGTCTGTCTGGTGGTACTTAAGAGCATGGATTCTCAGAGACAGGAAGACTGCCATTTACTAACAGTGTGACCTCAGACAAGTTTCTTACCTTCTTTGTGCCTCCATTTCCTTATCTGTAAAGTGAGACTCATAATGGTATCTATCCTCCAGGGCTATTGCGAGGATTAAATGCATTAATACATGTAATGTACTTAGAAAATTACCTTGTAGGTAAACAGTAAATGCTACACAGGTGTTCAATTATTATTACTATGATTTTTATTATAGAGTACAGACAAGTGTTGTTTTGACAACTTGTCCCTTTGAAATACTTAGAGGCAGAGAGAAGAAGACGCTCAGAGATCATTTGGAAAACATCACACACCAGATTCTGATGGATGCCACTGGGCCTCAGGCCAGTGTCAAATAAATCTAGTGATACATGTTTTTCATAGTGGTAAAGTTAACCTTTCCTTTTTTTTTTTTTTTAACTTTTTAAAATAAAGTTCATTTATTTTGAGAGAGACAGAGAGCATGAGCAGGAGAGGGGCAGGGAGAGAGGGAGAGAGGCCTTTGCTCCAAGGGGGCGCCCTCCCCGTCAAACAGTCTCTCCCTGGCTCCTATCTGCTCTATTGCTCTGCAGAGCACGTATCACCTCTTGGCCTTATAAAGTACGTTCATTTGGTTATCTTCTGCCTTCTCCCACTAGAATGAACCACAGCACCTAACACTTAGTGTACCAACAGTTCTGGGCAGAAAGTACTCTTATCATCAGCCTCATTTTATACATGTAGAAACAAAGGCACAGAAACGGCAAGCTTGAGGTCAACAGCTAGTCAGTGGTGGGGCTGGTGCCAGAGCCAGCCTCTAGCCACACCGCTCAGCTCTGCAAAGGCAGTGGCTTTGTCAGACATTTGCTGCTGCATCCAGTAGTGTGCTGGGAAATTGCGAGCCACTGGCTGTCCAAGAAAAGCGTTCTGGTTTATAGCCTCTGCTGATTTACAACGTGTAAATTTCACGATGCCAAAGACATTTGTTCTCTCTCGTGGGTTATGAGTGGGCTGGAGCACGTCACTGGCTGTGGCTTCTAGGGAGACACCTGACTCAGGTGCTATCTGGCACACAGGAGATACTCAATGCACATTTTTAAATGAATGACTGAATGAGTTTAAGACACAGTGAAAGAAAACCAGTCTGACGCTGCACTGAAAATCTTCCTTTGAATATCCTTGGCCTCAGAAATGCAGGGAGGGGACGCTCTTGGGAAATCATGAGCTGAATCATGAAACTTTCTTCTCTTTCAGCCTATCCTGGGTTCTATGCAGACACTCTACCAAGAAGTAGGATACCTGGGTCCTATTGCTTGGAATCATATAAATCTGCATATGGCTTTAAACTTCATAGGTTAAACTATAGGCATATGATAATATCAGATAGATTGACAGATGAAAGAAAGAAAGAAAGAAAGAAAGAAAGAAAGAAAGAAAGAAAGATGATAGATAATAAACTATGATACTGTGACACTTTGAGTTATTAAAAGAATGGGATAGATTTCTATGTACTGATGTAGAAATATAAGCCTGATATATTGTTAATGAGAAAACAATTCAATGTGTGAACATTTTGTTTAAGATCATTCTCATTTTGGGGCGCCTGGGTGGCTCAGTCGGTTGAGTGTCCGACTTCAGCTCAGGTCATGATCTCACAGCTTGTGAGTTCAAGCCCCGTGTCAGGCTCTGTGCTGACAGCTCGGAGTCTGGAGCCTGCTTCTGATTCTGTGTCTCCCTCTCTCTCTGCCCCTAACCCACTTGCATTCTGTCTCTGTCTCTCTCAAAAACAAATAAACATTAAAATAAAAAAAAAAAAAAGGTCATTCTCATTTTTAGAGAACTTGGCAGACAGAAGTGTATTTGTCATAATCCATAGCTGTGACCTACACTGACTGTGGGCTGACTGTGGATACACTTCAGGAACATATAGAGAGATGTAGATGTAAGTTTGCATATACACAGAAAACTGTTTAAAGAATAGAAGCTAGGGGCACGTCAGTGGCTCAGTCGATTAAGTGTCGAACTTCGGCTAGGCCATGGTCTCATAGCTGGTGGGTTTGAGCCCTGCATCGGGCTCTGTGCTGTCAGTGCAAAGCCTGCTTTGGATCCTCTGTCTCCCTCTCTCTCTCTGCCCCTCCCCCCCTCAAAAATAAATAAGCATTAAAAAAAAAAAAAGATGTATTGGGGCACCTGGGTGGCTTGGTTGGTTAAGCGTCAGACTTTGGCTCAGGTCATGATCTTGCCGTTCCCAAGTTCGAGCCCCGTGTGTTCGAGCTCTGTGCTGACAGGTCAGAGCCTGGAGCCTGCTTCAGATTCTGTGTCTCCCTCTCTTTCTCTACCCCTCCCCCAGTCATGCTCTGTCTCTCTCTCTCTCTCGCTCTAAAAAATAAACAAACATTTAAAAAATAAAAAAAAATTTTAAAAAAGTCTAAAAAAGATGTATTAAGAAAAGAAAAAAATAGAAGTTAAATTCCCAACAGCGGTAACTGCAGAGAAAGAAGAGCTTATGGAAGGAATTTCACTTTCTATTTTAACAAATGGATATTCTGAACCGCCAGCTCCACTCCTGCACCCCACTTGGAATCACCATCTGCAACTTTCATCATATAAAAACCCATCCAGCGAGGTCGAGACAGAAAACATTCCCAGGCCTGGTGAACTAGGACTATACGGAGAGCTTTCGATGACAGACAGCAGAGCCCAGAGCCTGGTGGGGAAGAACAGGGACCCAAGGCCAAGTGCCGGATCAGACCCCACTCTGCCGCTCCCTGGTGGGGGTAGCCTGTGCGGGTACTTACCTCCCTGAAGCTCCTGCCTCATCTGGGAGGCGGAGACAACAGCCGTGCTTAGGCCAGGGTTGTCCCAGTGTTTCTTAGTGACAAGCACTGGGACGCTGCCTGCACGGGGGAGGGCCAGGGAAGTGAGTAGGTGGGTCCTCACCCTCAAGATCCCCTTCTTCACCATCGCCGTCACCATCTGCATCACATCACTACCACCACTGTCCTCGCCACCATCACCACTAACATTACGTCACGGACACAGCACGCAGGGCACAAGCCGGGCACGAAGGCCAAACATTGGACCAGCAGCAGGCATATGCCAGCTCATCGGCTGCACTCGTGCGTGATGTGGACAATGGGCACACGTGACTGAATTCGTAGTCGGCAGGCTTCACCTTTCCAGGCGTGCTCTCATCATAAATTCACGAGGCTGTCGTCTTACTGCCTTTTGGACATCACCTGTGCCTATTGGAATTTATACATTCAGCTTTTGGAAGCTATAATAATAAATTAGCATTAAATCTGGCTGCGGGCATAAAAGCCCTTAAACGTGCCACTGGTTTGCCATGAGCTCAGAATTTCACATCGAGATTTTTCTTCGGGATATTGTGAATACCTAGCTTGATGTCACAGATACGGTGATGATTTTTCTATTTTTTTCTTTTCTTTCTTTCTTTTTTTTTTTTTTTTTTACCATTTCTAGTATTCTCTATTTGAGACTGAAAAAGTCTTTTAATAACAATTCCGAAATGTTCCATGCTTAAAACTGAGGTTTTAAATGAAATAGGCTTTTTTTATATAAAAAAAATCAAATGTGAGCACAAATGGTATTGTTCTATGAGATTATAAAAATAAAATAAAGTGGAAAAGTTAAAAAAAAAAATTTCCCAGCAGTGCAATGATCCCCGTAACAAAGGGCCCAACAAAGGCAGCGAATCAGCTGAGCTGAGCTGGAAAACCAGCCGCCACTCTGTAGAGACATTCCCTGCAGACACACAGGGAGGGGCCTCCTGAGAGTAGGCCCCTCCAGGACCCCCAGGAGCAGGGTTGGGTCACTCAGGGGGCTGGACCTGCAGGACCTCCAGGCCTGTCTCCAGCCTAGGCCACCCTCCGGACCAGCTTACCTCTCTGCCACCTGTTCACCCCCATCAGGAGATTCCAGGGCTCATGCTCCTGTCCCCACAGCACCTTGCACACTGCCTGCTGGCATCCAATAAGTGCTCAAGGAATGAGTAAGTGGAAGACCACAAAATGATCTGAATGAACCAAGGATGGGGTAAAAAGGGGAAACACACCCCTGATCAATTCCCAAATCACCTTCCTCCTCAAAGCACAAAGTCATGTTATCCTTCTAGAAGGGGATGAAGCGGACTCCTTCTGCAGCCCTTCTGAAGTGGGATTCCCACTGTCTCCCTAAAGGGGGTTCCTAATGAGTGTTGAAGGTGCTACCAGTCTTTTTTTTTTTTTTAATTTTTTTTTCAACGTTTATTTATTTTTGGGACAGAGAGAGACAGAGCATGAACAGGGGAGGGGCAGAGAGAGAGGGAGACACAGAATCGGAAACAGGCTCCAGGCTCCGAGCCATCAGCCCAGAGCCCGACGCGGGGCTCGAACTCACGGACCTCGAGATGGTGACCTGGCTGAAGTCGGACGCTTAACCGACTGCGCCACCCAGGCGCCCCGGTGCTACCAGTCTTAAAAGGCTCCTGGGAGGGGCGCCTGGGTGGCTCAGTCGGTTAAGCTTCTGACTTCTGCTCAGGTCATGATCTCACAGTTGGTGAGTTCGAGCCCCGCGTCGGGCTCTGTACTGACAGCTCAGAGAACTTTGGACTCTGTGTCTCCCTCTCTTTCTCTGTCCCTTCCCCATTCATGTTCTGTCTCTCTCCCTCTCAAAAATAAATAATAAAAAATTTTTTTTTAATTAAAAAAAAAAAAGACTCCTGGGGAGGAAGCGCTCCCCTTGGCCCATCGTGAATAAAATCAGAGCCTCAATCAGTCTCCATTGGCCTCTGACACAGCTGAGAAGCATCCAACCCAGTACCCGTCTGTGGACAGCACCAGGCAGCAAAGGGCCTCGGCACTGACCTGGTGGTGTGCCGGGAGATGACAGGTCTGTGACAGAGACCGGAGTCCCTAACCCAAGACTAATACAATTCCACCTCCACTTGGGGGAAAGCGGGGGAGGGGATCTCCCTTCCCTGATGATGGCATCCCACTGATGACAGGCCCAGTCGCTTGCTCTCTCCGGACTGGAGGAAGTCCATGAAACCAAACGACTTCTGTTTTCCCTGCTCTCATCCCTTCTGAAGCTCGGCATCGATTCTTGCCTGCAGTCAACATACATAACTCCCCGTGACAATAATGGGATGTGCATGTGTACCGAGGGGAGCATAGAATTTTTATCTCTGTAAAAATGATACTGGTGTGGTACAAGCAAAGTTTTTGTTTTTTTCCCAAGGCTTTTACTTGGGGCAATATATTGTACATGTGGTGGCGGGGTTTTTTTCTTCTTTTTAATTTTAAATTGAGATTATGAACATATTTTATGCAGGTTAATATATCCTTTTCATGTAAAATTTAACTGAAACCGGTTCTAGCACATTAACGACAACAAGAGAAATTCTCCGGCTTATTATAAACATCCTTCAAGAAACCTGAAATGCATGTCCTCTGGAAATAATTTTGCTGGGATTTGGGTTATTATTAAAATCCTCTCAGAATTCTATCACTGGTGTCTAATGTGCCTCAAAGCCCTTTTCTGCTGCTTATCAGGGAGAAACTCTGGTCTTGGCGGTATATTCTTGATAGTGAAATGAGGCCAGGAAAAGGGGCTCCTTTCCTGAGGCCGGGAAGACAATGGACAAGGCAAGGCATGTGGGTCCTGGGCTGACCACTCAATGGAAGGTCGGTTCCTAAGACAGGTTCCCTCTCAGCCATGATGGAATGAACCACGTCGTTCCTATTCATTCTGAGTGCTCTGATCTTTCAGCTTCCATGAGAAGAAGCAGGTTTACGGTAGTAGACTTTAAAAACATTTTTTAATGTTTATTTATTTTTGAGAGAGTGACAGAGCACAAGCAAGGTGGGGGTAGTGGTGCAGAGAGAGAGGGAGACACACAATCTGAAGCAGGCTCCAGGCTCTGAGCTGTCAGCACAAAGCCCAAGGCAGGGCTCAAACTCACGAACCATGAGATCACGACCTGAGCCAAAGTCAGATGCTCAACCATCTGAGCCACCCAGACGCCCCTTTGGTTTACTTTAGACTTTAAACTAGAGGGAATCACAGGTGAGCCTATCTTGGTCACACACTCTCTACATGTCAGAACTCTACCCGTGAGGGGCATTAGGATGTCACAGGACAGAGCAAACCCCAGATGACACAGGGATAAACCGTCCAGGAAAGGTCCTCAGGAATGAAGGAAAGTCACCCTACCTTTTAGAAGCTGATTCTCATGTTTAATTTTCTCTTTGTTGATAAATAGGAAAATCCACCATTCTCCCACGTGGGGTCTGAACTCTTTACTAAAATGTAAAAACAGTCTCCTCCAGATGTGAAGGACTCTATCCTGTCGGCAATGACCCAACCGGAGATGTCTACTGAGTTTGATACGTCATTCAGAGCCACACTCAGACTTACAGGTTCATCAGATTCATCTGGAATCTTGTTGAACTGCCGATTCTAATTCACCAGGGTCAAGGGTGGGGTCTATTTGCCAACAAGCTCCTAGGTGATGCCCAGGCTGCTGGTCCATGGACTGCACTTTGAGCAGTGCAGAGTCAGTCCAATCACACATCTTTGTCCTCAATCATTCATTCACCCCACACACACTCTGTAAGTTCCAGCTCTTTTACTGAGGACACAGCGATGAGGAGGACAAGTCCTTGATGACTTTAAAACTAGTGCTAATGAACATTTAACACCTCTGTGCAGGACACAATCAGCAGAGGGAAAAGGCAACCTACAGCATGGGTGAAAATATTTTCAAATTATTTATCTCATAAGAGGGTAATATCCAGAATATATAAAGAGCTCCTACAACTCAACAACAAAACAAACAACCTGATTTTAAAAAAATGGGGAAAGGACTTGAATAGACACTTCTCCAAAGAAGATATACAAATGGCCAATAAGAACCTAAAAAGATGTCCAACATCACTGATTGTTAGGGAAGTGCAAATTAAAACCACCATGAGATACCATCTCACACCCATTAAGGTGGTTACTAATGGGGCACCTGGGTGGCTCAGTCGGTTGAGCGTCTGACTTCAGCTCAGGTCACGATCTCGCAGCTTGTGAGTTCGAGCCCCGCATCGGGCTCTGTGCTGACAGCTCAGGGCCTGGAGCCCGTTTCAGATTCTGTGTCTCCCTCTCTCTCTGTCCCAACCCACTCGCATTCTGTCTCTGTCTCTCTCAAAAATAAATAAACATTAAAAAAAAAATTAAAAAAAAAAGATGGTTACTAACAACAACAACAAAACAACACAACCCAGGAAATAACAGTGTTGGCAAAGATGTAGAGAAACTGAACCCTTGTATCCCTGTGCACTGTTGGTGGGAATGTAAAATGGTACAGCTGCTATGGAAAACCTATGGCAATTCCTCAAAACATTAAAAATAGAATTACCATGTGACTCAGCAATTCCTGTTCTAGATATATATCCAAAAGAACTAAAACCAGGAGCTCAAAAAGATATTTGTATGTTCACATGTTCACAGCAGCATCATTCACAACAGGTAACATGTGGAAGCCACTCAAGTGTCCACGGACAGATGAATGAATAAGCAAAATGTGGTATATGCATCCAAGGAAATATTATTCAGCTTTAAAAAAAAAAGAGGGGCGCCTGGGTGGCTCAGTTGGTTGAGCGTCCAACTTCGGCTCAGGTCGTGATCTCATGGTTCATGGGTTTGAGCCCCACATCGGGCTCTGTGCTGACAGCTCAGAGCCTGGAGTCTGCTTTGGATTCTGTGTCCCCTTCTCTCTCTGCCCCTCCCCCACTCATCCTCTGTCTCTTTCTGTCTCAGAAATAAATAAACATTAAAAAAAATTAAAAAAAAATTCTGACACATGTTGCAACATGGACAATCCCTGACAATGTTATACTACGTGAAACAAGCCAGTCACAAAGAGATAAATGCCTTTTGCATGAGGTCCCTCATGTAACCAAACGTATAAAGACAAAATAGAAGGGGGGAGTTCATGGACGAGGGGAGGGAGGAGTGTGGTTTAAAGAATATAAGAGTTTTGCAAGATGAAAAGTGTTGTGGAGACTGCACAGCGATGAGAATGTACTTAACACTACAGAACTATCCGCTGAAAAATGGCTAAGATGGTACATTTTATGTTACGTGCACTTTGGCACAATGAAAAGAAAACAGCCCCCACCGTCTGCATTATCTAAGGTGTCTACAATGAATAGCCTTTGTAGTATAAGAAATGTAGAGGCCGCTTTGTAAACTGGGAACCACATGGTCCTAGTGGAGGGAAAAGTTAGATCAGGCAGGTAAGTATAACTTCACTGTGGTGTGGGAAGTGCTAAAATACAGGTAAGGTGTTATGGAAGCCCCAAAGGCTGAAAATCAGATGGATGGGGAGGTGGTGGGCCTGCAAGCCAGCTGTGGCAGTGAGTGGAAGGAAAGGAAGGAGCCCAGGCATCCTGGAAAGTAACAGACGGGCTTCAGGCACCAGTACGTAGGGGTGAGGGAGAAGGCACCTACATTCTGGATGGGACAGCCATTCCCTGAGGCAGGGCTATCGCAGGTAGAGCAGGACTGGGGGGACGTGACGAGTCCCCTGTGTGCTGTGATGAACGGGCGGTGCATGTGGAGCCGCCAGGGGGAATGTACGTACCATAAACAGTCAGAACCAATCTGGAACTGACTCGAAGACGCAAGCGAGGGAACGGACGGGCTGCGCAGGTGCCTGCTGCCCCTGTGACAGTGTTGACTCTCCCAGGCAATCTGTTCAAGAAGAAGAGAGCATCCCAGAGACAGCCAGCATCCTGGACCGGTGGAGGAGGGGAAGCAGCCTACCCGTGTGGGGAAGGGCAAGAGCCAGGAAGGAGAGCGGTCAGCTGCGGGTGGTGGCAGATGACCCTTGTTTACCTCCAGGAACAAGGACATGGATGCCTTGAGGGGTCAGAGATAACAATTTCACTGAAAAGGGCCATGAGAGTTGGCGATGGGGAGGTCATTGACTCGCAGAGGCATAACTGATGCCCGGAGAACTGGATTTGTGGGTAAGCAGGGCTCAAGCGGCAGGAGGAATCCAAAAGGAGGTTGTGGGGGAGCCACATCTCAGAGGTGAGTGGCGGCTCTGCGGGAGGATGAGGTGGGGCAGTGGGTGCAGGGCAGAGCCCCCCTGCCAGCGGGAGACAGCCCAGCCCAGCCTGTACTCATGTCGCTCACGGGAAGCCGTGCTTCATCCTGGAAGCAAGGGGGAGCCAGGAGAGTATTTTAAGCAGGGAAATGACATGGTTGGAGTCGTGTTTGGGAACAATCTCTAGGCAGCAACGTGGAGGATGGATCCGAGCGGGACAGACAGGATATAAGAGACCCACTGGGAAATCTGTGGTAATTAAGCCCATGATGTTCCTGATTTTTCTGTGTCTTAGGTCTTTTGCTCACAAGAGATCATTTTCTCCTTAGAGAAGACAGGTGGCCTGAGCCTTCTGGCTACTGTGTACTACATACAAGTGCCTTAATTACAGAGGCTCAAGGGTGAGGAGGGTGTTGACTCAGAGGCAGGAGTGTATAAAAGTTCATTGAGCCCAGGGGTGCCTGGGTGGCTCAGTCGGTTAAGTGTCCACCTCTTGGTTTGGGCTCAGGTCATGATCTCATGGTTCCTGGGTTCGAGCCCCGCATTGGGCTCTGCACTGACAGTGCGGAGCCTGCGTGGGATTCTCTCTCCCTCTCTCTGCCCCTCCCCAACTTGCGCTCAAAATGAATAAATAAACCTTTTAAAAAGAACAAAAAAAAACAAAAAAGGTCTTTGAGTCCAAAGAACTGTATTCTCTTTCTCTTTTCATTAGTTTTGGGGTCCTGACTACCCTCCTCTCAAATTTATTTCCTGTTGCCCTTCTTTAAGCACTGAGGTCTTACCTCCACATCACAGAAACTGTTTCCTCTTCCTCCACTTGGCCTCCAAATCAATAACTGACCTGATGCAACAAAAATCAATCAAATGCACTGCTGCCTTTCTCTGTTTCTTCAGAAACAAGGAAGCAATGACAGCTTTTCCTGGAAGTATCTGCATTAGCCCCACAAGTCCTGGGGGCTCTGCTGCGGGGAAATGACACATTTTACGTTTTGTCCAAGTACTCCCTTGCCCCCCAAAAGAAGAAAAAACACTGATGTAGAAACAATGACGCACTGTCAGTGTTTAAGGTTATTAGACCAAACGATCACATTGTCTGTCAGAGAGACGCTTCGTGATGGTGCGTGGCCTCATTAGGTGATTAGATAACTCTGAAAGCAGGCTATGTCGTGCTTGTGTTGTTGAAAAAGAGGAGGGTCGGTTTGCACAGCTTGATTACGAAATGTCTAACATGCTTTGCTCCTCTCTTTTTTCTTCCTGAATCCTATCATTTTTTGAACCTCCCAACCACTCCCCGTCTCTGGAATACGTACTTCCCGCAAAATGCCATGTCGCCTTGGAAACATACAAAAAGGTTCCCGCTTTTATGCTTCGAGGGTGAAAACACAAGGAAACGCGTCTGTTATTTTTGCCTGCCAGAGTCTAGAGGGCCTACCAGGAGCTGGTAGTTAAGATTTATAATTAAGATGAGTGATATGGGGGGGGGGGGGCGCCTGGGTGGCTTAGTCAGTTAAGTGTCCGACTTAGGCTCAGGTTATGATCTCGAGGTTCATGAGTTTGAGACTCGCATCGGGCTCTGTGCTGTCAGTGCAGAGCCCGCTTCAGATCCTCTGTCCCCTTTTCTCTCTGCCCCTCCCCCACTTGTTTTCCCTCTCTCTCTCTCTCAAAAATAAACTTAATTAAAAAAAAAAAGATGAGTAAGATGGAATCTAAGCCCCCAGCAGAGGAACTGGCACATAGTAGGTACTCAATAAATATTCCCTCTTGTGAAGCTTGACTTCTTGGGGTGAGCACGTGCTACCATCACTCTGGAGAGAGGGCTGCGTGTGCTCTGTGGCCTATAACCACCCGAGGAAGCACCGTTTCGTGGTGATGGTAGCAAAACGGAACAGTGACAGAATTGAAGACCTAAACTAGTGCCAGGCCTGAAAGAAAAGATGTCTCCAAGCTATTTTCTAAACTACCCACCAAGGCCCACGTGAATCAACAGGTATCTATTGACTTTAGTTTTAGCTACCATCAGGACTTATTGATCGGAGAGCTAAATATCGACCCATTGAGACCAAGGTCAATGCTGCCCTCCTGGGAAACTACATCTTAATATGAACTAAAACCTGCAGACGCTAGGCCTGATATTTTTGACTCCATACTGCTGGTCAGACAGAGTCTCATTCAAAGTCAGCTCTTTTCTTTATTGTATATTGTCACAGGTAGGAACTGGTTTCCAAACTGGCTTGTTTCTGGAAAATGTGGCATAGAAAATTTTAAATCTTTTCATCTTGTAAGCGATTAACAGACAATTTGGTACTTAAGAAATGTTACTGGAGACACTTCCATAAAACAAGGAGTCCCTGTGATGCATATAATTAGATGCATATAAATCATATAACTGCCCCAATTAACTTTCTGTGAAGATTAAGAATGTCCAATGTTGAATCTGCATCGGGAGCACACCAGCTCGAACAAACACACACACAAAACTCAACAACGAAAACTTGTGACTAAGACCAGAGTTATTTTTGAAAGTACTGTTCACTCCACTCTGTTTATAAGTGGCCCCCAAGGGCTTACTGTAGCATTTTGTACCCCATAAGTGCACAGCTGACTTTTGTTCAATGGACAAATGAGAGGTGCCCCCGCCCACCAGGCTGTGGACTAGAGATAGTTGTCCAACTAGATAAGACCAACAACACTGCAAAGGGGCCGTCCTCTAGGGCAGTGGGGTTGTCTTCACAGGAGAAGGATCATACTCTTGTGAGTTGTGGGAGCTCACTTTTCTTGAACAGAGTGTGTGTCCTCACATGCAAAACTGGGGATCGGGAGTGGGGAACTTATTAAGAGAGTTAACTATGGCAATATGTAAAAAGCACTTCTTTGGGGGGCACCTGGGTGGCTCAGTTGGTTGAGCGTCCGACTTTGGCTCAGGTCATGATCTCATGGCTCATGAGTTCGAGCCCCGCATCAGGCTCTGTGCTGACAGCTCAGATCCTCTGTCGCCCTCTCTTTCTGCCCCTCCTCTGCTTACTCTCTCTCTCTATCAATAAAAGAAAAGGCACTGTTTTGGCTGTCTCTCTAGGATATATCCACAGAGTGTCAGTAAATAGCTGTTTCTGTTATTACCAGGGGTAAGATTCTGGATTAGAACCAATAGCTCCTGAACAACTCAGAGAGAAAGTAAGGTGGAAACTTTACAACGCATATCCTTTCTTGAGGTTGTTGATAAATATCAGAACATAGAGAAAAGATCTGGAAAAGATACACAGGTACACACACGTGCAGTGATATGCACAGCTGAGGAGTGAGGGAAGTTGATAGGTTTAGCTTTTATGCTCAACTGAGTTTCCAAAAGCCCACCGAATGACCAGAGATCTATTTAAATCAGCAAGCACTCTGCTGCTACATTTGAGGACAAGACAGGAGTAGGCAATAGAGGAGAGCCGGTGAGGAATTTTTGATGATATGAACCAGATGGAATCACACTGAATGAAAAGCCCATCAGGGCCCACAGTTCACTGCAGGCAAAAGAAGTCTTTCTCTGGAAAACAGTGAACCAGCCTCTCCAGTAGAACAGCATGAAACTTGGGCACAAAGCAGCAAGGGCAGGGGCAAGGCTGGGCCAGAAGAATATGTCAGAAGCCACTAGACCCAGGCTCCACTCTGAGGCAAGAATCCAAATGAGCTGGCTAAAACTTTATGGTTTGCATTCAGAAGGACCAGATTCAAGTCTGCGTGACCCTGGGTTCCATCTTGCGCCTTACTGACTTTGCATCTCACTGTGCCCATCTGTAAAGGCAGAATGACAGAACCAACTCCACTGAGCTGGTGTGCAGAGTCATTAACAAATCTCTATCATGCTAGACACTGCTCTGGGTATGGAGGATACAGCAGTGACCACAACAGACAAGCTCCCTGCCTTCATGGGCCGTACATTTTGGTAGAAGGGAGAGGCAACTAATAGATAAATATAAAACATGTCAGGCTGCCTCTCATAGGTAGCAGTGTTTTATATAGGATTTCAAGAAGATTCTTCCATCAACGTGACATCTGGATAGAGAGCTGAGGGGGTGAATAGATAGGCCACAACTATATCCTGGGGAGAACGTTCCAGGCAGAGTGAACAACTGGTGCAAAGTTCCTTTCAGAACATTCTTGGTATGTTTAAGGACTAGCAAGGAGGCCGGTGTGGCCAGAAAGGAACAAGGAAGGGGGTCAGTGGCAAAAATGTTGTTAAAGAGGTAATGGGGGCCAGATCATATTCAGCTGAGCTTTCCAATATGGTAGCCACTAGTCAAATGTGGCTTTCAGGCACTTAAAATGTGGTTCTGAAATGAGATGTGTAGTAGGTATAAAATATACACTGTATTTTGAAGCCTTTGTAGAATAAAAAGCATGTAAAATATTTCATTAATAATTGTAGTATATATTACATGTTTAAATGATACTATATTTGCTATATTGGGTTAAATAAACCATATTATTAAAATTGGTTTCATTTGTTTCTTTTTACTTCTTTTACTTTTTACTTCTTTTTACTGGCTACTAAAAAAATTAAATTACATATATGGCTTACATGGTATAGGGCATTATAGGCCACAGTAAGGAATCTGGCATTTATATTGAGCAATATGGGAAGTAAATAGAAGTGCCCATAAAGTGCTTAGCATATTTCCTAGAACAGAGTGGAAAATTTTATGAAACTAGAATTCCAGTCACAGAAAAATTGCTCAAATGTAAAGGCAAATGAAGATATTTGAGGGAAAGACATTACATTCAATAAAGAATAGGGGCGCCTGGGTGGTGCAGTCGGTTAAGCGTCCGACTTCAGCCAGGTCACGATCTCGCGGTCCGGGAGTTCGAGCCCCGCGTCAGGCTCTGGGCTGATGGCTCGGAGCCTGGAGCCTGTTTCCGATTCTGTGTCTCCCTCTCTCTCTGCCCCTCCCCCGTTCATGCTCTGTCTCTCTCTGTCCCAAAAATAAATAAAAAATGTTGAAAAAAATTTAATAAAGAATAATAACAAAACTAGTACATGTTTGGTTCAAATAATTGTTTAGAATACAGTGATGAATGGTAAAGAAGATGTGATAGATATAGATATAGATACAGATATAGATATAGATAGATACAGATATACAGTGGAATATTATTCGGGGATAAAAAAGAATGAAATCTTTCCATTTGCAACAACGTGGATGGAACTAGAGTATATTATGCTAAGCAAAATAAATGAGTCAGAGAAAGACACATATCATATGATTTCACTCATACGTAGAATTTAAGAAACAAAACAGATGAACACGGGAAGGGAAGGAAAAATAAGATAAAAACAGAGAGGGGATCAAACCATAAGAGACTCTTAAATACAGCAAACAAACTGACAGTTGCTGGAGAAGAGGGGAGTGGGGAGAAAGGCTAAATGGGTGATGGGCATTAAGGAGGGCATTTGTTGGGATGAGCACTGGGTATTATATGTGAATGAGGAATCACTAGGTTCTATTCCTGAAACCAATACTACACGCTATGCTAACTAACTTGAATTAAAATTTTTTTTAGTGTTTATTTACTTTTGAGAGAGAGAGAGAGACGGAATGCAAGTGGGAGAGGGACAGAGAGAGAAGGAGACACAGAATCTAAAGCAAGCTCCAGGCTCTGAGCTGTCAGCATAGAGCCCAAAGTGGGGCTCGAACTCATGAACCACGAGATCATGACCTGAGCCAAAGTCAGATGCTTAACCGGGACTGAGCCATCCAGGTGCCCCAACCCACTTTGAATTTAAATAAATAATTTTTTTAAAAAAGAACGTAGTGATGAAGTTTAATGAAACTGACAATTAATGATTATTGAAATATGAAACATAAAGTAAAATAAAAAAGGATCTGACAAACAGATAAAACTGCATACGTTCCTAAATTCCCAGTGGGTCAGAGAAAAACAGGCAAAATAAAAAGAAACAAGTATTTCATTTTAGCCATCCTCATAGATGTGAACTTTCTGCTTTTTAATTTCCATTGCCATGATGCCAATGAGGTTAGATACTTTTCATGAACTATTTGTGTACCTCCTTTTGTGACATGCATGTTTCAGACTTCGTATTTTTTTTTTTTTGTAGTCTTGTCCTTTTATTTGCTATTCATTGGTAGGTGTTCAGACATTCTAAAAAAGAACCTTTGTTAGATGTGTGCATGACAGGTTAGACATGGATTAGACAAGTGCATGATCCTTGTCTAATTTTTGTAAATTAGGGGTTATGGATCATTTTTCATATGGATATCCAACAGACCCATCACCCTATATTGAAAAGTAATCCCTCCACTGCCCGGCAATGCCACCTTTGTCATAAATCAAGTGACAATACATCCCTAGATCTGTTGGGGACTCTTTGTTCCTTTGATCAACTTATCTATCTTTGTGCTAATACCATAGTTTATTAATTATTGTGGCTTTAAGATAAATCTTGAAAATTGGTATAGAAATTCTCCACTTTTTTCTTTTCCTTCAAGATTATCTTGGCCACATGTTAGAATAGGGTTGCCAACTTCTCTCCCTCTCTGTCTTTCCCTGTCTGTCTCTGTATCTCTCTCTGTCTCTCTTTCTCTCTCATACAAATATACAACTGCTAAAAATACTGGAGACAAAGTAAATAATATAACTAGAAACTTAAAGTTGTTCATGTCCGTGCACACATATTGATATAAATTAGTGAGTTAAATAAATAAGAGAAGGTGTCCAGCTCTTCCTTACAGAAGAATTTCAAGTAGTAAATGTACAGGGATTAAGGAAAATAGAAAATCACCATGAGTACACCATACTAATAACTGCTACAAGCAAAATCCATTGATGAATGGTAACACTGTGGCTGAAAGTTCAAGGAGAAACGGGATATTTGCTTAGACTTGACGTTATCGCCCCTGAAATATTTATTAATGGCTGTGGTGGTTAACAGCACAAATTATTTGATACTCCTCTCTCAGGACAGTAAGCTTCTGTCCTTCCCTTGGATGTGACCCGGACTGAGTGACTGGCTTCTAACAAATAAAGTATGGAAAGCGAAAAACAGTAACTTTGGACGGAGAAGCCTGGCAACCACCCTAACCAAGCAATCACAATTAATGTCACTTTCATAAGACATATCGACATCATGCATCCCTGAACAGATGCACTGAGAAGGAAATATCACCTCTGCATTCTACTCCATAATCCAGAACCTCCTCTCATCTCTACTCCTCAGAAAACCTCAGGGAAAGCCAAGTCAGGGGGACATTGTAAAAAAAATAACCGGTTACGACTCTTCAAAAGTGTCAAGGCCATGAAAGTAAAAGAATGACCAGGGAATGTCACAGATTGGAAGAAACTCAGGACGCATGACAACAAAATGCAATGTGATATCTTGGACTGGGTCCTGGAACAGAAAAAGAACATGAATGGAAAAACGGCTGAAATCTGGTCAGAGTCTGGGGTGTGGTTAATGGCAATGTGCTGACGATAATCTTACTTTTGACAAATACACCGTGGCTACGTGAGATGCTAACATTAGGAGAAGCTAGGAAAGGGCAGATGGGAACTCTCCGTTTTTTTTTTTTGCAACCTTCTGTGATCCTAAAGTTATTTCAAAATAAAAAGCTATGACGTATTTTCTGGAAGGTTCTTCAGCAGTCTCTCCAGAGTGGTTATCAGGTTAATGTATACAAGCAGGCCCATATTCCATTTTATACCTTCCTGAGTATGGCCTTTTTTTTTCTTCCTTTCTTTTTGAAAAATAGCGTTTATAATGAAACATATGTTCTATTTTGATTTTTAGAAAGCCACTCTGGGAACAAGATGTGGGGAAAAGATGTCTCAAAAGCTGACCCAAGCAGAGAGAATGTCGTTGCTTGGGGATCAAAGCACTGAGAACTATCAGTGTGACTGGAGTCAGTAAAGCTACTACTTGGGCTCTGCAGCGTGTTGAAGGCTTGAGGGGACAACACCAAACAGAATAGGGTTACTCACCAGCGTGACTTTCCTCTGCGGTTTCAGCAGCTTCGGTTTATGGAACGTGGCAGCTATGGGGGCTGTGGAAGCGTATGAAGAGTTTAGCTTCCAATTCTCCCCAGACTTCTAACGTCCACATATCATGAGCAACACAGACATACTCTGTGGAGACTCATGGACCCCTTCCTGCCCCTATGGAAGAACTCCCGTTTCTGACCTCGATACCACTGGGTGCCCCTCGATGGAGAGCAATTCTCCCCTAGTCTTTAGCCATGTCATCCTTTCCCATCTTCAAGGTCAACGAAACAGCTCTGCATAAAACCCTGCCAGCTACAAAGAGGTCAGGTGTGCAGGTGAGAACCAGGTGTGTTTGGTAAAGGCCGAGCCTGGGAACTTCCCTGGGGCTTCGTTCTAACTACACACTAACAGTGAAAGCAGTGACCTTGACCCGCACAGCAGCCCTGACAGGTCATCAGGGAGGGTCTTACTGTCCCCACTTAACAGAGGAGAAAACCAAGGCTCTTCCCCACCATGTCATGTAATGAGTATTTCAATGATTTGGAACTTAAACTTGACCTTCAAAGTCAGACAGACCTCACCTCCAAGCCAGACTCCATCACTTAGCTCTCTGAGTCTCACTTTTATCTTTGGTAAGGTAGGGTACTATCTACTCTGATTGAATGAGATGTTACGGCAGGGTTCTCTGCCCCCTTCCCTTCCCGGATCTGCACTTGTCATGCCTTCCAGAACGCCCAGGCCTTCCAGAACGCCCAGGCCTTCCAGCCTTTCTGTCCACCCAACGTGTGTTCAGCCTGAGCACCAGTGGCATTCACCACACGACCCCAAGGGTCTCTAGGTGACAGCCTGTGAAGCCCCACCTGAGGGATAAAATATATCTTGTCTTGTTATTTACATTGTTTATCTGGGAGGTCCTAGTACTTCCAACTACATTTCTAATTATTTGAGGCATGAACGTCTCCCAAATTGGCCACGGTAATTTTAGGAACTATCTGTAGATGGTCTTAGTTCTCCTAAGATATGAGCAGTTCTCTCCTCCAGAAACACCCATCTTTCTCACCCACGTTGCTCTACATTATAACTGGAATCAAAGACCAACCCTCATTTCATCCCCAGGGCCAATCCAAAATAAACTACATACCTGGTTTACATCTTTAGAAAAATCAGAGGCTTCTCTCCCTTGAATGAACCAAGATGTTGACATCCCTTGTCCCACCTCACTATGTGCAGAGCATGTTAATAGTTGAAATAATAGTTGAAATATATTTCAGCGTGGATGGAATATACTGTGGAATCAGTCTCTGCATGTTGCCCCCCCCCCCACTAAAGCATGCTGAGCCAGTGCACCACCCCCAGCCCCACCTAGTAATGGGGCTCAGTTATGATCAGAATCTAGGTGGGGTTCTCCAAGCTATATAATCACTCGATGTCATGTCTTCCATCTGTCTGCTCCCCCTGTCCTGGTCCCACTTCTAACCCCAGACCCACTCTGGATCAGTCGAGCTGGCTCCTGCATGGGTAATTGCAAGCTAGTTTCCTACCTTTGGCAGGGACTGCAGGAGGAACGTCAGCCTTCTCCTTCCGCCTCTTGCCTTTCTTGGGTTGCAGCGGGGCCAAGCTGGTCACACTGGTAACGGTCTCCCCTGAACTATAGAAGAGAAGAGTCTTGGTGAAGGCAAAATCATATTTGTTCCAGGGAAAGGGAAAGGAAGCAATAGTTTCTGTGTGCTTCCTGAGTACCTATCTAAGGTCAGGTTATCTTACAGCTGGATTGGGATCACTCTATGCTTATCTCCAGGGATGTCTGGAGGTCTGGGACTGACCTACGGCTAAGATAAGGATGTTGAGATGAGCTAGTTAGTGGTTTATAATGTGCTTTTTAAAGTTCACAGATCCCTGGAGAGATCCAGAACCAGCTTGTCTACACAGTTACAGATGTATGGATTGATAGTTTATACTGATTTCATGAATTATAGAGTTTGGCTTGGCCACATCACTAGTAGGGCATTAAGATACCTTTTGAAACTTCTGCTTGAGCTTCCGTAAAACCGAGATTCTTGGCACATATTTTTGTGGTTCCCAATCCAAAAACAGAGCCTCTCCTGTGCAAGGGAGAACGGAGCTTGGGAGCTGCACCTGGAAGTCTCCAGGGTCCCCGTGATGGTTCGTGCTTTTTTCTGGAAGTCTCCAGGGTCCCACATGATTGTTCATGCTTTCTTCTGGAAGTCTCCAGGGTCACCTATGATTGTCACACTTTCTTCTGGAAGTCTCCAGGGTCCCCCATGATTGTCACGCTTTCTCATGGAAGTCTCCAGGGTCCCCCATGACGGTTCGTGCTTTCTTCTGGAAGTCTCTAGTGTCCCCCATGATTGTTCACGCTTTCTTCTCCTGCTGTACCTTTACTGTTAGTAGCGGGTAAGTGGCTTCACCCTGAGGAGGGCTGTGGGTGTTTTCAGTTATCTGGCCCTGTGTATAATATCAGATTCTATATCTATAATATCACATTCCTGTCATGTGTTACCCATGACAACCCAGAATGACGACACTGATAAATAAGCCTTATATTACAGGTAAGACATAAAGGACCTAAGTGACAAAAGATACAAACACAGACTGGCTTGCTGTGAAATCTTGATCCTACATGTGGGATGAAGTGTATACACTTTATTGAATGGCTATCACTCTTATTTCAAGTGCGTCGTATTGGCTCCAGCAACCCATAGGGAAGCCCCTTTTAGAATCTCTTATCCTGAGGCACATCTCTTATCCAGGCAGGTGCAGTTAACCAAGACAGACTATCTCCCGAATACATAAAGACTTTTTAGAAAGCCTTAAGCCTATGACCAACTGCCTAATAATCAAAATGAAGGAAGGCAGTAAACGGTTATCATGCAAGAGGAAAGGCTCTTACCTATGAAAACATGCTAAAGCTCCCTCACAAAAGAAATCCAAATTAAAACATACTGCGCTTCCTTTCTCCACATATCAGAACGGCAATAATCACATTGGAGGCAAAGTGCTATTTTGCCAAGAATGCAGACAATTGGGCACTGAGATGTATGGCTGGTATGAGTGCAAACCCTTCCCAAAGGAGAATACTTGGCGATAAGAATAACTTGGCAATCATCAGAATTACAGAGGCTTCTACTCTGACCCAGCGATTTCACTTCCGGGAATTTATTCTGTGGATATCCTTGCATGTGTATGAAATGTATGTGTAAGATTTGTCCTTACGGTGCTGTTGTTAATAGCGATAAGAACCCAACTGTCCATCAGCAGGGGACTGGTTAAGGAAATGACAGTGAATCTACCAATCCACAAAGGTGGGGGGGGGGGTCTCTGTAGCTGCAAAGAGGAGTAAGAAGCTATTTATGTGTGATGAGAAAAGATACATCGTTAAGTGGTAAAGCTGGGCGTTGGCCAATGTGTAACACGTGCCCCTTTTGTATAAAAGCAGGGAAAAGTAAAAATAAAAAAATATATATATTAGCATTTGCATACATGTGCACAAAGAAACTCTGGAAGTATTCACAAGAATTTTAAAGTAGTGGTTCCTTACAATGGGGCTGCTGAGGAACTAAGCAGACAGGAGGCCGGGCAGGAAGAATTATCACTACACATTTTTTAGTCAATTATTTAAATTTTCAATTTTAATTAGTAAACCATGTGACTGTATAATCACTGGAAAGCAATCAGTTAAACATGAAGAAATCTCTCTATATATTTAATAAAAGAAGGTAGGCTCTTCTAACATTGTCCTAGGGTTTTAAAAATGAACAGAGATTGGGGCTACCTGGGTGGCTCAGTCGGTTAAGCCTAGGTCAAGATCTCACCATTCCTGAGTTCGAGCCCCGCATCGGGCTGTGTGCTGATAGCTCAGAGCCTGGAGCCTGCTTCGGATTCTGTGTCTCCCTCTCTCTCTGCCCCTTCCCCACTCGTGCTTTGTCTCTATCTCTCAAAAATAAACATTAAAAAAATTTTTTTAAATGAACAAAGATTGACCCACACATTGTGGGAAAAATTCCAAGAATATAGATCACACTGAGTTTCCCCAAAGATGGCTTATTTTTACTGGGAACGGAAACTCTAACCAGCCATGAGTTTAGAGTGCAGGGTCAACTGTGTAAACTCACAGATATCCCAAAGGAATGTGCGTTTACAAAACGCTGACCACTAAGAGGAAACAAGGGATCAAAAACTCTCAGAATTGCTTAAATACACAACCACATGTACAGCTTCATCTCATAGCTTTAAACCCTTGAAACGTTTATTTTTTCTTCTTTCCATTATAAATTAATGCATGTTCATGTTTTCAAATGGTAATTACAGGCATGGAGGAAAAAAACGAAAATAAATAAGTCTATCCTAACCAAAACACAACCTTCTTAAATATTTCCAGTCTTTTTCCTGTTTCTTGTTTAATTTTTTTAATGGACTTTGTTTATTTTTTTTTTAGAGAAGTTTTAGGTCCACAGCAAAACTGAGCAAAGGGTAAGAGATTTTTCATATGTCCCCCACCCCGCCCCCCGCACAGGCACAGCCTCCCCCATTATCAACACCCCTCACCATGGTGGGACATTTGTTATAAGTGATGAACCTACATCAATGTATCATTAGCACCCAAAGTCCATAATTTCTATTAGGGCTCACTTTGGTGAGTTCCATGGGTTTGGACAATGTATCCGCCACTGCGGTATCATAAAGAATAGTGGTACCGCCACAAATCCCTCCGCGTTCCACCTAGTCATTCCTCCTGCTCCCCGCCCCCCCCACCCAACCCTTGGCAACCGCTGATCTATTTACTGTCTCCATAGTTTCGTCTCCTCCAGAATGTCATATAGGTGGAATCATACATTATGTAGCCTTTTCAGATTGGCTTCTTTCACATAGTAATATGCACTTAAGTTTCCTCCATGTTTTTTCCTGGCTTGCTAGCTCATTCCTCTTTAGCGCTGAATGATATTCCATTGTCTAGACGTACCACGTCTTCCAAATCCAATCCCCTACCATAGGGTATGTTGGTGGCTTCCCAGTTTGGGCTATTATGAATAAAGCTTCCATAAACGTCCGTGTCCAGGTTTTTGTGTGAACACAAGTTTCAACTCTTCCTTGGTTTTTGCACACTGTGTGTTACTGTCACACTGTTTCATAATTTTGCACCCTTCTTCTTACCTAAGTTGTATTCTCCACGTTGTGACATCTTGACCCTGTTCCGGTGAGAAGACAGGTAGGCCACGGTACCCAACCGTTCCCTGGCATCTCAGTAATACCTGACACGTGAGTAATGTTGTTATAAATGTATTTGTGCATAATGGTTTTGTACTCTTAGACTTTTGTGTTAGGTTAGACTCTTAGAGCTGGAATTACTAGTTCGTGGAGGAGGACCATTTTAAAGGGTATTTAATTTGCACTGTCAGAATGATTTCCAACAAGTTAGCCCTACTTCAGAGCCACTCGGTCAACGGATGAGGAGATTTCTGTCTTCATCCTCTTTAACACCTGGTTTATCGGCTTAAAAAAACTCAACGGATAACAACGGGATCTCCCTTTTCCTTGCATTTCTCTGACTGTTTGTGAGGATGAACATTTCCAGCGTTTGTCTCCTCACGTTTCCTCTTTTACGAATGATGTGTGGACATCTGTAATTATTTATTAGGGTCTCGAGTTTTCTTAAAGATTGGCACACACCTTTCACATCAGCCGGACGTATTTAGTGCAAACGTTCCTCCCAATTCCCTTTGAATTTTGGCTTCCTATTAACGCACAGTGATCTGTTTCTTTTTGTTAAATTATTCAATATTTTTTTTTCTTGCCTACCGCCTCTGAGTTTGGATCGTCCTTGCCAGTTGTACCTCAAACCCTGCAGAATCAAATATTTCCTCCTTCCTCTTCTTTTTTCTTGGACTTAGTTCTTTAGCTCTTTAATATAAAGTGAAAGTTCGGGGACATCATTTATATAAATGTATGCCATCAGACCCAGGGCTTTCAGTAAGCTAAAAAAGATCTGCTTTGTCATCCCCATTTTCCTTCAAAACAGCAAAACTACAGTGAGCTAAATTTAGCCCTAATTCATACTTCAACGATGGGAATTCATATACAATGAGTCACCCCAGTGACGTGACAGATGATTTCTCTCGCAAAATATTATTTCTCCCAATGAGCCAGCAAGACTGGTCGAAATTTTCGACAAAGAAAAGCCCATTTTATGATTCACTTACAGGAAAGTTATTCTATACCTTAGGTTGGAACAGGACTGTGTTTTGTCCCAGACACAAGGGAGTGAGCATTGCTGGAGCCAGTCAAACCAAAACAGATAGAAAACGGGCCAGAAACTCCATCTAAATGAGAGAGGTGTGCGATTGGAAAGCAGTGCTTTCTTTCTGGTTCCCACAAGGGCTGTGTGGCTGGCACACGTGGGAGGTATTGTAACAGGTGCAAACGTCTGGCCCAGACACCTCTCATAGGCATCTCCCTCCCACGAAAGCTGGGCACCTCTGCTCTGTGGCACATGGTGGCCGGATCCGGGGAATGGGCACTGGACAAGGGGCAGAAGGCCTGCGCTACAGCAGGTTCCACTCTGACGAGAGAGGTGACCCTGGATAAGTCACTCACTTCCTGGGCCTCCATCCCCCAATCTGTAAAATGGGGAGAAGTACACTTGCAATCTAACTCACAGGGTTATTATTAGGGTCAGACTGGCTGGCACGGCCTAAAGTAGACAGGACATGAAGCAGCTCAGAGGCACTGACCCAGATCTCTGGTGCATGAGTGCACTGGGCGATGCTTCACAGTGTTACCCAGGGAGGACCATGTCGCCACCTGGGTATCTCCTGGCACCATGTCTTGGCCCTGAGGTCTACCAGTTTCAACCTACACGTTGATCAAAAAATCTTTCTGCCCAAGATAGAACAGCATGCCCTCCTGTTGCCACAGGTACAGCTGTGTTATCTAAGAACCAGCACAGCACACAGCAGGTGGCTAAGGAGGAGGGAGAAGCTGTACCCCCAAGCAGCCCCAGGACACCGAATGGAGCAGGCAACCTGGGTTTTGCTAGGTATCGAACAAATTGTGAGCAACTACACTTCGCTGAACTTCAGTTAATAAGAGCTACGTGTGTCTCTATCCTAGGCAAAGCACTGGGAAAAGTGCACAATATCCATAATCTCCGACCCTCCCAGATGGGAAAATGAAGCCTCGGAGAGGTTCAGGCGGGAGACGTGGGATCTGATCCAGGGCGGCCTGCCTCCTTGGCCCTGAAGCAAGGATTCTGGGCCCAGCCCAGACAACAGAGAAGAAGAAAACTAGGACAGGAAGAGGGTAAATCAAGCCAGATCCACGATGGCTGCTCTGGGCTTAAACCAGCTCCCTAAAGAGAAGGTACTGAAAGGCGATATCAGCATTCCATTGCATTTAAGTCTGTACTAAATCTGGGACTGTTACAGCAGCTAAAGCCCTGCCTGGGTGGGAGGAAGAGGGCCCAACTAGAGCGCTGGGGACTTGGAGGCAAGAGCTGTGGCTGGTGCCCAAGACCAAGGGCCATCTTGGCCTAGGATTGGACAGAGGAGGAGGGGAGCACAATTCCTATACCTGGAATTCTCTGGAATAAGGGACGTCACCTGTCAAAATGGAGGGGGTAGGCTGGCCACGTGGAAATCTGGTGTCTCTACTCTATAGCTAAGAGTGTTCGGGAGTAGAAAAATACAATACAATAGCACAAACTGAGCTGATCCCACCAAAGAACAAAATTATAACTAAGACCCAGCCACATCTTGCTTCCATAACTAAATGTGAGATCAAAGCACCCCTCATATTGAACCACAGTGCCTGTGGCATACGAGTCCTCACCCACACATCAGTGACTGTCCTAACACCCACCTGTCTCTGGGATAATACTAGAGGTACAGCTAACCATTCACGCTGAGGGACTTTCGTACATCCAACCCTCGCGCGCCCAGAGGCCAAGTGTTTCCTTCGGTCCCGGGAAATCTTTGTGCCTCAAAATAGGAACTATGAATCAAAATGCTTCCTTAAGGTCTGTTTAATCTTGCTTCCTATTGAATGAGCAGGCACCCTCATCCCTGGGCACACAGCTGTCTGTCATGTGCTGCAAGGGGATTTGCTGCTCTCTGAACTCTCATGCCAAGTGTTGTCTGTCAATCAAAAGAACTCAGCTCAGAAAGCCCTCCGTGAGTGGGGCTGAGGAAGGTGTTCGGGCTCTGGTCCTGCCCACACCTGCCCCAGGCCTGCTTCCTGGAGCCATTCTCCCCACCCCACCTCACCCCACCCCACCCCACCCCTCGAGCCCTTCTTCTCCACGCTGTCTTTGAAAGTCATTGCTTTAGCTGCCTGTTTTATCTGCAGAAATGCCCATGTGCTTCCTTTCCTCCTGCCCACATAGCTCTGTTTTGACAATGCCGATGCCTGATACGGGTCCCCAGAGGATCACGAGCTCCCTGCCAAGCAGCTCTGTGCTCCTTTTTCCAAGATTTCATGCAGCCCACTCGTCACCCCCTAACCCTGTACCCCGCAGCTTCAAGTGTAGAATCTTGAAGGAGGAACGTTGATCTCAACAACTATGGCGGCCACTCACTGTCATTATCAGTTACAGTCAATTATATCTCAATAAGCTGGGGGAGGGGGGAGGGGGGAGGAGCACAGTTACAGCCCCCCTCCTCAGGTTGGCTGCCACTGAGAAAGGCCAATGACTCGTGCAAATAGGGCAAATTTCCCAACCTCTCCCTCTAGGCTTTGGAGCGTGCTTTGTGGGTTTCCCATGCCACTGGACTACTCAAGGTTAATGGCTACCACATGCCGGGAGCTGCTCAAAGCTGCAGAACTCCACTCTCAAGATGGACAAAGGGTACCACCCGCTCACGGTGACTCCCTTGAAATGACTCTCTTTTACATGACATGCCAAGAACATAAAACCACATGTAGTACACAATGAGCGTTTAATGGGCTTCACCTACTGCATTATCTTACCAGTATTATTACCATCATTATTATGGAATCTCTCTCAGAGTCCTTGAATAGGGAGCCAGACATGACAGAGTTCTCTGTAACCTGAGCCAGAACCGGTGCATCTAGAAAAGAGCGGCAGACCCTTGGCAGTCAAGGTGGATTCTTCTCTGCTGCTTCTACCCTATGGGGTTTTTGCATGCACGTTCCAAGCAGCATCAGAATAAAGCTGCTCCCTTGTGAGGGAGCTGCCAAAGCGCCTCCCTGTCCACAGCCTCCATGGCTTTTTATCATAAATGGCTTACACAACCTGAGAGGTTCTGCTGGGGCCCCGTTGTTAAAGCTCTCCGTTGCAGTCCCTGCCGGCTTTGTGAAGCCTGCACAGAAGCTTTGCCGGGCCACTGGTTTTGTTTGTGAATTTAAGATCTATGAATACGAACTGGTAAGATCATGCCTCATTAATATTTAGTGGTTCCATGCAGTGTTCTCGTCTTGGGTCATAAGAAAAATGGCAGAGAGGTCACTGGGGTTACATGCCCTGCATCTATCGCCCGCACCACTGAGGGTATGTGTTTGCGTGGGATTGGCCCCACCCATCCTCTGGCCACCGTGCTTGGTTCAGGCCGGTCCCCTACCACCAGGGTGCGGTTGTATTTGCTGGTCAGGAAGTGAGACAATTCCTTCATTGCTCCCACCTTTCTCTTCCCAAGGGGAGCCAGCCTGGCCTGGGGATACGCCAATCCTTGAGGCAGCACTGCCCGGAGACAGGCTGGGAATAGACGCCATCACCCCAACAACACTGTGTCTCCCAGACCGAGCTTCCCTGGGGCCCAACCACTGCAGCAGCCCTAGTCAGATGAGCCAGCCAAGTCCCTTCCTAGGTAACGCCATCTGTGCTAGCTTCCTGTCACCTGGAATCAGAAGGTTCGTAAATAGTACAGAGGGCTAGCTATTTATCTAACAGTTGGCAGTTTTATTCCTGTTCTTAGTCTGGGGAGACTAATTTGTGCCTTGCAGGGTTTTATGAAGATTAGAAATAAATCCCATAAAGTGTTCACAAGTGGAGGTACACGGCCACACCGTGAGTAATTATGAG